>NW_006921613.1:1377941-1495922 GCF_000298275.1 Orycteropus afer afer
AGAGAATATTAACACTAGGGAGGTACATAATGTTTAGAAGAGTCAACCATAGTGGGTCAAAAGGGCAGTGTTTGCCCAGAGACAAAGTTCAGGAGGCAGTAAGGGATAGGAAAGGACAAATGGAAACAAAAAACACAGAGAGGAAGTTGGATAAGTGCTTTTACATAGTAGGGATTATGATCAATGCCATGAAACAACATGTGTATGAACTGTTGAATGGAAAACTAAGTTATTCTGTAAACTTTCACCCAAGTCACAATACAAAGTAAAAAAGGAAAAAATATACAACTATATATACTATGTTCTGGTTACCTAGTGCAGCTCTGACAAGAATATACTACAAATGGGATGGCCTTAACAAGCAGGAGTTTATTCTTATAATTTGGAGGATTTTAGTCCAAGTTCAAAGTGCCAGGCTCTACGGGCTGGGTGAAATCCCCTCAACCTTGGGATCCAGCTCTGCCTCCTGCTCTTGGCCCACTGGAGCTAGATGGGTTTCTTCACTCAGCTGCTGGCTGCTGAGGCTGACAAATCCAAGGTTCACACGTAAAAAGGCACAGTTCCAATGTTACCAAACCACACGGCAGGCCAGTAAGTCCAGTCCATGGCAAGCTGCTGAGCAATCACACGGCTACATGCAGGGTTCAAGCGTGCCATAAGCTAGAGACCATTCCCAAAGCTGCTTCTTATATATGGGAAACAGACCACATACCCAAGGCAGCTACTCAGCTGCTTGTGGTAGATCCCACCATGGAGTTGACTGCCAGGCTCATCATGGGGAATAACTACCACCAGTTGCCCAGCCACTCAACCAGGCCCAGCCAAGGTGACACACAAACATAACCACCACATACCATATGTGGTTTGCACGTCATCCAAATCACATAATATCCCATTTTGTACAATTTATTATGGATGTTAAGTGACACATAGCTGTACACTTTAAAGGTCTATTCTTTCTCTCTCAAATGCTACAGTAAATAGTTGACATTCATGAGGCTGAGACCCTTTAAGAATACCCTAAATCTCTGGGCTACTAACTGAAAGGTTAATGGTTTGAACCTACCCAGAGACACCTCAGGAGACAGGCAGGCAATCTGCTTCTGAAAGGTCACAGCCTTGAAAACTCAGTGGAGTTCTTCTCTGTACACATGGGGTTGCCATGAGTCAGAATCTACTGGATGGCAACTAACAACAACAAGATCCAAGTATATTAACTTAGTTTCTTGAACTCTAAAATGGAGATAGGAATGTTTACTTTACAGAACTATACAAGGTGAGGACAAAGCCTCTTTGAATTTCAAATTTGGGTCAGATTAGGTAGGTTTCTCTCTAGCATAATTCAACTCACCCTGAATTCCTGCGTGATGCTAACAGATGTTACCAAAAAAACAAAAACCAAACTCACTGCTGTTGAGTTGGATCTGACTCATAGTGACCCTTCCTTGGGATTCCGAGGCAGTGTCACCACAGAAGTAGATTGCCCAACCTTCCTTCTGAGGAGTGGCCGGTGGGTTTGAACCACCAGGCTTCTGGTTAGTAGTGAAATGCCTTCGGCACTACACTATCAGAGCTCCCAATAAATGTCACAGCAAAGTTAAAATTTTAGAATAAAGTAAACCTTTTTGTGTTGAAGTCTTGATCATCAAATGTGCAAATGTATCTAGTCCACTTTCCCTTTCCTTTGCTCAGATTTGAATGATTATGAACAGTGTTGGAGAAGCAGCACAAGGCGGGAACTCTGACCTAGGCTGCAATCCTTTATCAGTTCATTCTCCTTTGCTTGTATATCATCTGTGAAACTGGTAAAAATGTGCACTAATTCCTGTAGTTTCAGGATAAAATGAGAGAACTGGATGTAAACAATAAATGACAACAATTTTTATCATTTTCTGCTTGTAGGTTTACCTGAATACATGTATGAGCTTCAGAATTTAGTTCTGAAACTTCCAGGTCAATAACACTTTACATTAGTATACTATGGTGTACTAATACTCATTTAATATTCATGACCCTGTAAGGAAGGTGGCAAAGCTGAAGTAGAACTCAAAGTTTCCTGAGAGTCAGAGCAATCATATACTCATCAGGTCTTGCTGTTGATTCTTTTGACACTATTTTTCTCTCTTTCTTTAACATTTTATTGTACTTTATGTGAAACATTCATTCGCTTTAAATCAAAACCATGGACACTGGATAACAGTAAATCACCAGATTCCTAAGACTTGATGCTATCCCATCAGTTATGTTTTTCTCAACATGTCTAGATTTGTACAGCACAGGGGAAGGCAAATAAGTAAGAGATGGCTGCCCTGTGATTTGTGGGAAAAATACCACATTAATTTACTTTAGGGCACTAAGCCAACACGGGAGATGGGAAGATGGGTGTGGGAGTTAATTCTATTGTTAATACTATCTCCTTCCAGCAAAGAAGACTCTTCATATTGGCTGTAAATTCTGATAGGCTTTGGCTCAAAATGTAATATAGAAGACCAAATCTCATGAATACATAAGGTATTAACTGATAAGATTTGTTAGCATAATTCTTCACACAATCTGGAAGTTAGTGTCTACTTAAATTTTTTAGGTCTCCAAGAACACATATTTATAAACCCAGAAACAGAATACCCATTGCTTTTGTTTTTAGTTGCCATAGAGTTCATTCCAACTCATGGTGACTCCATGTGGGTAGAATAGACTTTCAAGGCTGACCTTTAGAAAGCAGATAGCCAGGCCTGTCTTCCAAGGAGCCTCTGGATGGGTTCAAACCTTTCAGCTCACTCACTGCCCTCCAGTCAGATCAGACTCATAGCAACCCCTCCTTGGGTTTCCCAGGTTTACGGTAAGGAGCTCTGTAAGCTTAGTGCCTAAGGGACTTGACTGCTAACTAAAAGGCTTGTGGTTCAAACCCACCAGCCGCTCCCCTGAAGGAAGGTTAGGCAATCTATGATACTGCCTGGGAAACCCAAGGAGGGGTCGCTATGACTCAGTCTGACTCGATGGCACATAACAATATCACTAAAGAAGTAAATTGCCCAGCCTTCCTTCTGAGGAGTGGCTGGTGGGTTTGAACCACCAGCTTTCTGGTTAGCCATCAGATGCCTTAGGCATTACACCACCAGAGCCCCCTTTCAGCTAGTAGTGGAGTTCTTAATAGTTTGTACCACTCAGGGACTCCTACCCATTATTTTTACTTTAATTCATAGGCCCTTACTGCAGCTTTCTTATTTGGAGTTCACTCTTTTTAAATATAGATATTCTTAAAATGTGGAGTTCAAACTAGAAAAAATTAAAATAAAACAATAATAATTTCTTTAAATTCACTGATAGATACCATGTCAACAGCTGTTAATTACTCAAAGATAAAAAGGTTAATTAAAATTTTAAAAATTACAAGATTAAATCTAAAAATTTGCCAATGAAAGTGCCTTGAAAAGTATACAAATCTATAAAAATGGGTTTCTTACTAATTTAATTTTCAGGCCCTCCTAAAGTTAGAGAAAGCTAGTTCACTTTGATTTTTCCAAGTTCTTCGGTATAAACACACACACATTTAGAGATAAATGAAAAAGCCACTGAAATAATAAAAATGCTCATTTCTGTGCAGATGCTGCAATTATGCGATTAACATTCATTTCTTTTTTTAGGTTTGGTGTTAAATAGTGATACATACACACAAAATCTAATTTTGAGGCACCTTTAGTTTCTGCTAAGACCCACCATCTTCAGAGTTAATGTTTTCTTATTTATTCTTATTTGCCACAATTGGGGGACAGAATCAAACCTTAACTTTCTAGTGCTTCTTTTAACAGTAATAGGCGCAACTTTGTTGAACAAGGCAGCGTAAATAAATATAAAATTGACAAAGTATGTTTTCCTTGTTCAAAATCATCACCATTACTGTTTGCAATGGGGTTCAAGTTACGTGTCACCCCAATCGTCTTTATACTTTCAGAGACAAGTCTGGTTTAATGCACCGCACATTTACACTTGTGTAGTAGTAGTAGCTCAGTGGTTTCTTAGGCAGGCGTTTTTTCAGTGATAGAGTAGGGTGGGTGGGAGTGGGGATGCCCCAAAGAATACCAACATTCAGAAACATCAGCCCTCTATCCAAACCCACCCAGTTGTAGTCGGTCATCGTTGCTGTCTTCTTTTTTCCGGCAAACGCTGTTTTTTCCTGCAGCGGATGGTAACGCCGTTGAGCACAGAAGACGCAGCTTTCTTACTGCACCGGATAAAAGCAGCAAAGAAAGAAAGTGAACTGTTGGCAGGATCAATAAGCGTAAACCAATAAGCCTAATCCAGGCAGAAGTCCTCCCGGGTGAAAGCACGAATCCTTTAGAACAGTTGTAGCCCGTCTCCATAGCAACCGGCCGCAGCGCCCCCTCCAGCGCTAGAGCCCGGATGTTGTGAAGATTGCGGCCGCTTGGCGCCGCTTCCTGCAATTTCCCCGTGGAGGGCTGCGATACTCTTTGGGAACTGTAGTTCTTCCCTCCGCCGCGACCATACATGAGGCGCGGGTTGGACTACGAGTCCCGGCATGCGTTGCGGGGCAGCGCCGGCCCCCTCCTCCCGGCTGCAGGCGCCTGCAAGCAGGTTGTTTTTATGAGAGGCGTCACTGGTGCTGGGAGCTTTGCCTGCTGCCACCGCGACAGCCAGCGCAGTCGGGCGGAGGTGGCGCTAGCCTTTCAGGTACGGCCCTGGTCGAGTTTGATCCACGGGAAAGGGTTCGGAGCTCACTGTAGCGGCCCCTAGTTGGTGCCTTCGGGGGGCGTTCGCAGGGTGGCCTTCCAGGCGGGGGCTGGTTGGGCCGCGGGGTCAACCCCTGGCGTCTGTCGTGTGCGGCCACACGGGTAGCCTTGGGGCTGCGAGTACGCAGCCCCAGTGGCCGGAGCTGGCTCCTGGGGCGCTCGTTCTGGTGGTCCAGTAGCCTTCGGCTCCCGCATACGAACTTGAGCTGTGCGCCAGGGTTGGGGGAAGCGACGGCCAGGATGACCCTCCTATGTGAGCAAACTCTGGGTGCCACTCGGTTCCGATTGATGAGTATCCATATGGCAAGATGCTATGTGCGTCACCCTGCCGGGTTTTCAGCTTGGCCATCTATTTTGGTGACGTTGAAGCCCTTGATGTTAGGACGAGGAAGATTACGTATTAAATAATGCAGCTGAGATTTCTGCTTATACACCAGACTGATAATGATTAAATCTCCTCTAGTTTCACGGGCCCCCTATAGAATCGATCATGATCGATATGCTCTCGGTAGCAGCTGACCCACGCACTACCTTACATGTTTGTTTCTGTATAATGAATCTAACTCTGCCATTGGAATTGGCCAATTTTAACAAACTCAGCCAATTAAGGTATTTATTAAGGAGGTGAAATTTTGCAGTGCTGTTCTCTAGTGTAGCTTTTTTTTTTTTTTTTTTAACGTAATAGGCTTTTTTATTTTATTTATTTATTTTTTTGTAGGTAGAATAGGTAACACTTTTAGTTCTGCGAGTTTAGGAGATCTGTCTTTCAGTAAGATCCTATCCACTGGATGTTGTGTTGTGTGCCCTCGAGTCGGACTCGACTCTTAGCGACCCCTCCTTGGGTTGCCGAGGCGGTATCACTACGGAAGTAGGTTGCCCAACCTTCCTTCCGAGGAGTGGCTGGTGGGTTTGAACCTCCAGCCTTCTGGTTAGCAGTCAAGTGCCTTAGGCACTATGCTACCAGAGCTCTCTAGTAGTGCTTGAAATCTCACGTATTAGAGCATCATATATTTAGGCTTGAGGTTTGCAATCTTACTAGGCCCTGCACTTTTCTGGGGATGTTTATCACACGTAGGATGCTAGTGTGGATGGCTTACTATTCTTTCCTGAGATCAAGTCATAAAGCCGAAGGGAAGGATAGAGTAAGGGTTGTTATTTCAATGCGTACTTTTTAATCCTTTCCTAAGGATGGGATTTTAGTCAAAGGAGACATGAAAGTCATTCTCAGATAATATTTAAATGCTCGTTTGAGCATTCAAATGAAAATAGGCTAGAAAATAGTGTAATTCTAATTTTGTAAATGAAACTACAGAACAAGGAGTAGTCTATTAGAAATAAGACTGAAAGGGTATTCATAATTATAAAAGTGATTAGACTGTAAAACTACAAATTATTTTTTCTTTTTACATTTCTGTATTTTGTGTTTTTAATTAGAAAATATTTAATGTTAAAAAGGATGCAGATTTAGCAATTTCAGTCATGTAGACCCCTTTAAACATTATTTTAAAAAGCAATTAAGCAAAAACAGCAAAAGCTTGGGTAGAGGCTCTGGTGCTTGATCTGCAGACTGTATAACAAATTTAAATAAATTTGGATAGCAGGTACAAGAAATGAATTAAAAACCAGTAAGATTCTTGGCATTTGTGTGTATCATTGTCTTTTGATCTGTTTCCTTTGTACCATATAAAGTAAAATCAAAGACCAAAGTGCTTAACCTTTCTTCAATTAAGGTAATACAATGTTGATTAATTCTGTGATCCATTAGGTGACAAAAGATTGGTCATACTAACTTACAGAAGAGATCTACATATAGCAAAGTTTCTTGTTTGTAAAAATTTAGGAATAAAGAAGTTGTTAAGCAACTATTATAAACAGGGCGTTTATAAGCTTGTTTACATGGAATCACTTGGAATGATAGTTTTATATGTCGTATTTTGGGTTGCATTTTTTATTTTCTGTTATGGATATGGATGAATATATAACATTAATTCATTACCTAGCTCACGTTTTTTTCTGTCATAAAGAAAGGGCTGCCTTGTTCCTTCATAGAAATACTCTGCATGTTTGCCCATTATGAGCCTTAAAAAAATTTGGATTTGCCTCAATTCTTAGTGTTCCTTAACTTTTAATATCTATTCTGAGCCTTCATTTGCTCTTCCTCCCCCTAAGGCTATAATGTTCATATTTCATTTTCTTAGGTTGTTTTCTTTGATGCTTCCCTCCCCAAATCCCAAGTTATTTTCAGTATTTTCCACCTTTTCTTTTTATATACTGTGTTGGCTCAATATTAGCAGGTTTCCAGTCCGTTTGCAGGGCATAGGAAACATGCAGAGTTGGTTAGGATGTCTGATTTACTAACTGGGTCCAAAGTATCGTTTAGGTTGTATAATTTTATTTTTATCCAAGTTAAATAAAGATTTTAAAAAACTACGTGATAACCAACTGCTCAAGTCATAGAAGTAATGGTTTCTGAACTTGGTAAGAGCATGGACAGGGTGGCAAGGCCTGTTAAGCCCAGAGTATTTTAAAACAGAAAATGCAGACTCATCTAACAATGCAGAAGTACTAGAGGCTGGATTGCTTTTGAGTTTGTGTGTTTGTTTAAGGTGAGGAAGTTGCCATACTCTAAGTACTATATAGCTTTACATTTTCAAAAATATTCTTCCTGGCAGTTTTGTAGTTTTGACTAGGTTAAAATTAAATACTGTTAAAAATTAGTCTGCTTCAAAGTTCATGCCCAATGTATTGTACTAGAGTAACTTGATCAAATCATTTCTAAAGTTAGAAGATGATATTTATCCCTATAATGTGGGAAGGATAGAAACTAATTGTTAAACATAGAGTTTTTTATTTTTATTTTTTTTAAGGGCATTTAATATGAGGAAAGCTGTTACAAGGCCTACAGGGATTTCTCAGAAAGTATTAGAAATTAAGTAAGGTGAGTTAAAGATTTTCCTCTGCCATCAGCAGACTTCCTATTTTTCTTTAGTACTTGTTTATAAATCACAGTTCTTTCCCTAGCACTTTATTTCTGGTTCATATTGCTCCATGATGAAATATAAAAGGAGCATTGGATTAAGAGTCAGAAGACATGATGTTTAATGATGTTTAGCAAGTTAATTTGATTTGTGAGCCTGTTATTTCCTTTCATAAGTGGAGATGATAGCCATTTTGACTGACTTCATGGGATATTTGTGAAGATCAAGTCAGATATGAAGATGAAATCACTTTGTAAATGGCATAGTGATTTACCCATGTAAAGTATTATTGGCCTATATAATAACATTTACATAAAGCAAAAACTAAACTCTGCCATTGAGCTGATTCTGACTCATTGATCCTCATTGGGTTCCCAAGGCTGTAAATCTTTAAGGAAGCAAACTGCCCCATCTTTCTGCCATGGAGCAGCTGGTGGGTTCAAACCACTGACCTTTTGGTTAGCAGAAAAATTCCTTAACCACTACACCACCAGAGCTCCTTAAAATTTACATAAAGCATTTTAAATTTGAAGTATGATGACTTGATGTGATACAGTTTTTGATTGGTCAGTTTGATGGAAAAAGGTAAATGGAGGGCTTCCTTTAATTTCTTGATGCAGTTTGCTGGTTTTTTCTAGTTTGAATAAAATTTGGCTCCTTTTCTGTCTGTGTCTTAACTCTACTGCGGTAGAGGTTCTGAAACTGCATGTGCTTTAATGATTGGGCTTTTAATTTTGGTTTTGATTTGTTTTAATCTCACATCTAAAAATCTTTCTGATTTAAAGGTAGGAAGTGGATATTATTTCTAATAGGCTTTCAAGTAAGATTGCATGAACAGTGAGACTGCACTAAATATGAAAGCCAGGGTGTTTTTAGAGGTACAAAGCATGGGTAAGCAGTGGTTTCTGAGCCATAATCAAAACCAAACTCACTGCTAGTTGAGTGTATTCCAATTTATAGCAACCCTATAGGACAGAGAACTGCTCCATAGGGTTTCCAAGGCTGTACAGAGCAGACTGACATACCTTTCTCCGGTCTTGAAGAACTTGCCAAACACTTAACCACTGTGCCACCAAGGCTCCTTCTTTCAGAGCCATAGATAGCTTTTTACAGTTTAGATACCACCTTATATGAAGCATATGAACCAGAAATAAAGTTCTAGGAAAAGAATTGTGATTTATAAACAAGTACTAAAGAAAAATTGTAAGTCTGATGATGGCAGAGACTGATAGGTTTGAACTGTGGACTTTTGTAAGCTGCCAAAAACACTTAACCACTGTGCCACTAAGGCACCTTCTCTCAGAGCTATAGATAGCTTTTTATAGTTTAGATACCACCTTCTGGGGAAGTTGTCGTTGTTGTTATTGTTATTTGCCCTTGAGTTGGACCTGACTCATAGCAACCCCTCCTTGGGTTTCCGAGGCAGTATCACTATGGAAGTAGATTGCCCAACCTTCCTTCAGAGGAGTGGCTGGTGGGCTTGAACCACCAGCCTTCTGGTTAACAGTCAAATGCCTTAGGCACTACACCACCAGAGCTCCTAACATATAGAACATCTGAATAAGAAAGTATTTTAGGAACTTGTAAATAAATTCTGAGGCCTTTATCAAAGTGACTGTAGATAACCAAGGAAAACCAACCCACTGCCATTGAGTCGATTCTTATCAGCGACCCTATAGGACAGAGTAAAACTGCCCATAGGGTTTCCAAGGCTGTAAATCTTCATGGAAGCAGACTACCACATCTTTCTTCCATGGAATGGCTGGTGAGTCCAAACTGCCAGCCTTTTGGCTGGTAGCGGGAATGCTTTACCCACTGCACCATCAAAGCTCCTTAAGTGAAAGGATAGAGAAATAATGTGTCTTGGTGCTTATATAATTGGTTAATACCTGAAAGAATGATCTCACTAATATTTTTTATGTAGTGTTAATACTGGAAAGTAACAATGTCCCTTTTTCCTTCAATCTAAAAAAAGATCATCTCTTCTATAATAAGGTGTACAAATTTTAACAAATGGAATACAGAATGAAAATGTATAAAATCTTTTTATTTGCTTTCCATCTTTCCAGCTTACCTTCCCAAATGAAAAGTAGAGGACAGCTGTGAGAAAATTAAGAAAGTAGGGCCAATTATTCTTTTGTAAGAAGAATGCTTAAAATAAACAAAAATATTATATACAATGAATATGTATTTTTCAATAAATAAAAACTTTTTTTTTTTTTAAACATTTGAGAATAGTAGAAAATGAAGAGTCAGAGCCTAGTAATTTTACTTTATTTTTCTAGAAACGAGGCCAGACCTCTGGGGGCTTACAGTGCCCAAGTACAAGTAGGGGCAGTAGCATAGTCAGGCTTGTAATTTGTTGGTCCTTTCAGACTTTTTAAAAGTTAAAGATATAATCATCCTGGCAAATCAAGATTTTTCTAAGAATGAGAATATCCAATAAAAGAAATATTTCCATACAAACAGTTAACTTAGTTGTTCTGAATTCATATTATTGCCTTATTTTAAGCTTTTATCAAAGGTGTGGCTTTTTTTAGATTGAAGGAAAAAGGGATTCTTTTATCTTCAATGATGGTAGTAGTTGCTTTTGTTTCTCAATTTGAGGGATGTTACATCATAGAAGAAAACCTGTGGAGTAATTGTGTATTGACTCACTTCTCTTACAGAATTTTTTTTTTCTAGTTCAGAAAGTTAATCTGCTGCACCCAACAGTATTTCTGCCCCTCTCTAGGCACAGATAAAATGATATCAGCCCCCCTGTTCCTTTTAAAAGATAATTACATACTTTTAGTGTTTTATTTATTTATTTATTACTGTAAATGTTTTAAAGAAATTCCATGCCATTGGGACTAGGAGAACCTACTTACTATGTGTGGGTTATCTTTGCGTCTATATGCTGTGGTAGTTAAGGTTGTATGCCAGCCTGGCTGGGCCAGGTTGAGTGGCTGGGCAGCTGTATGTTGTTATTCCCCATGGTGCGACTGGTAATTAACTCCATGTTGGAATATACTGGGGTAGCTGAGGACTGCCAAAAGAACTAACAGATCTGTCCTGGAGGAAGTGCAGCCAGAATGCTCCTTGGAAGCAAGAATGGCCAGACTTCGTCTCACCTATTTTGGTCATGTGGTAAGAAGGGACCATTCCCTGGAGAAGGATGTCATGCTTGGTAGGGTGGAGGGTCGACGAAAGAGGGGGAGGCCTTCAACGAGATGGATTGATACGGTGGCTGCAATGATGAGCTCAAGTATAGCAGGGATCGTGGGGCTGGCGCGGGATAGGGCAGTGTTTCGTTCTGCTGTGCATGGGGTCGCTATGAGTCGGAAACGACTCGACGGCACTTAACAACAACAACAACAAAGCTGAGTAGCTGCCTTAGGGATATGGGCTGCTTCCAGTACATAAGAAGCAACTTGAGGAAGGTCACCTGTTGATGGCACGCTTGGACCCTGCAGTAGCTGAGTTGTTCTGCAGCCTGCCATGTTGCCCTGCTGATCTTGGGACTTTTAATGGACTTGAATTAATGGCCTGCCATGTGGTTTGGTAATATCGGGACTGTGCCTTTTCACTTGTTGACTTTGGATTTGTTAGCTAGCAGCTACCTGAGTGAAGAGATGCCTCTAGCTTCAGTGGGCTGGGAGCAAGAGGCAGAGGTAAAGCCCAAGGTCAAGGGGCTTTCACCCAACCCCGGGAGCCTGGCATGTGGAACTAGGACTTCTAACCTCCAAAACTATAAGAGAATAAATTCCTGTTTGTTAAAGCCATCCATTTGTGGTATTTTCTTTAGAGCGGCACGAGTAACCAAAACATATGCCTAGAACAGAATCTGCAGGACAGCTATAGAACCCACATTTTGATGCCGTAACTGCTGCACTGTGGACTCATCAAACGCCGCAAATTAAATAAATAAAACAAAAGCCCCAGGTTATGCTGTTACTTCTCTAGTGTCAATTTCTCACAAAAACCAAACACACTGCCATCGAATTGGATCTGACTCCTAGCCACGCCTCCTTGGGTTTCCTAGGCAGTATCATTACGGAAATAGATTGCCCAGCCTTCCTTCCGAGGAGTGACTGGTGGGTTTGAACCGCCAGGCTTCTGGTTAGCAGTCTTATGTCTTAGGTACTAGGCCACCAGAGCTCCTCACTTTTTCACGATAAAGTTCTAATACACCAGATAGTAAAAATTTTGATGTTAATCACATGATTCCTCTAACTTGTCTTGAAGAAACTGATTATCCTGAAGATGCTTTGATTCATATTTGTCATTTACTGTATTTAAAATTGATTATTGTCTTTTCATTTCAAAACTTAATTTTTTTCTACTGATTATAAAAAGTAATTGAAAATTAGTGGCCACGTTACATGTTATTTTTTTAAAAAAGATTTTTTTTAATAATAGTTATATTGCATGTAAGTTAATGTAAATAGGATTTTATTATAAATACTATTTTCTGACTTGCTTTTTTTCAGTTAATATATTATTGTTGTCTTTGCATGTCATAATATATTGATCTTTTTGTTTATTATTTTTTATGGCTTTCTTAATTATGTTGTTTCTAGCTGCTGACAAGCCTTCTGATCCTGGCACAGGGGAATGAATTACTGTCCAATCCTGTGCCATCCCCATGATTGGTTTGGGATGAGACAGTTATGATCCATAGGATTTCTATTGGTATTCATAAATTTTATTTTTATTATAGTCACTGTTGATGGACATTTCGCTTTCCGATTTTATGGTATTATAAAAATTATTCATTAACCATTCTTAGACATCCAGACCAACCAAACCCACTGTCATCAGGTGGATTCTGACTCATAGCAACCCTATAGGACAGAGTAGAACTTCCTCATTGGGTTTCCAAGGTTGTAAATCTTTATGGAAGCAAACTGCTTCATTTTGCTCCTGCTGAGAGACTGGGGGGTTTGAACCACCAATCTTTTCGTTAGTAGCCAAATGCTTAACTACTGTGCCACCAGAGCACCTTATATTCATACATATGTTTCTTCCACATAAATTCCTAGAACTGGAATTGGTAGGTAACATTTTGATAGTTATAGCATCTCTTCATCATAAGAGATGCCTATAATATTTTGATAGTTAATTGCAAAAGGACCTTCAAGATAATAATACGTATGTTTCCACTATTTACAGTGCCATTTTCCCACATCTTCTTTAATCTCCTGAAAGATCCTTGATAGTTGAGGGTTCTTTTGCACTTTGCTGCTAATCGAAAGGTCAGCAGTTCAAACTTACCAAGTTGGTGAACCAAGTTTACCAACTCTGCAAGAGAAAGAAAGATGAGGCAGTCTGCATCCATGAAGATTTACGGCTTTGGAAACCCTATGGGGCAGTTCTACTTTGTCCCATTGGTTTGCTGTGGGTTGGAATTTGACTTGATGGCAATGTTTTGTTCTTTTTTTTCCCTTTACCCTTCTGAACTTTTTGATCTTCGTCAACTTGTTGGGCATAAAATAATCTTATTTCTGTCTGTTTCTTTGTAAAGTTAAGTGTCATTTCATAAGCCATTTCTATGTCTTCCATAGATTGCCTGCTCATGTTCTTTGCTAAAATTTCTATTGAATTTTTTTTTAACCTTTTTTAATTTAAATTGGTTTGTTGTTGTACTTTAAATGTTATGAAAAATTAACTCTGTCATATAAGTCACAGATAGTTTCCCAGAATATCTTTATTTATAGTGACTTTCAGCAAACAGAAGTTTATAATTTTATATAAAATCTGTCAACTTTTCTTTGATTTCCAAATTTTGCATAAGGCTTAGAAAGATTTTTGCCCCAGGATTATAAAACTTCGCCATTTTCTTTGAGTCCTTTTGTTTTCATTTTGTATATTTTAAGTCTTTGAGCCATATTTTTACCAGAGTGATCTTAATGAAGCCTTATATTAATAGTGCTGATCTTTCAAAAGGTGAATAAGAGATGACATTTTCAAAGTTTTTTGCAACATCAAACTTAGGAAGTGTATTGGAGGCTTTGATTTCTAAGTGATGCGACTTGGCAAAAGTCTGATTTTTTTTTTTTTTTTTCCCCTTTGTGAGACAGGAAAGGGAGAACAATTTAAAGGCATTTTATGTGAAAGTGATTCTTATCTTTCTGCATCTGTTTCATCATTTACCTTCCACAACAACCATAGGATGATTTTGTGCTGTGCTTTGAGCATCCAAAATGACAGCTAGCACTTTGTTCCATATTCAGAATTGTCTTTCAAAATTTTGTCCATTTCTGCTATTAAGAAATCAACTCTTGTATGATGAAAATATGCTGCAAGATTTAGTAAGTTAAAAAAAAAACCTATAAGAACCTTCAATATGCCCTGGAATCAGCTTCCACAGACAGTGTAAAGGCCTGATAGGTACTGTTGTTAGATGCTGTCAAGTCAATTTCAACCCATAATGACCCCACATAACAGAGAAGCAACTGCCCCTTAGGGTTTTCTAGGCTATAATCTTGACTGGAGCAGATCACCAGGTGTTTTCTTTTGTGGAGCTACTGGATGAGTTTGAACCACTGACCTTTTAGTTAGCAGAGAAAGTGCTTGACTGCTGCACCACCAGGGCTTCTCACTCCTAAACTGGGTTTTTTTAATGCTAGATTTGGGGGACTGGAATAATACTGACTGTTGTGGTTACCTACTGCTGCTCTGACAAGAATATACCACAAATGGGATGGCTTAACAAACAGTTTATTCTCTTACAGTTTGGAGTCCAAGTTCAAAGTACCAGGCTCTAGGGGCTGGGTGAAAGCCCTTCAGCCTTGGACTTCAGCTCTGCCTTCAGCTCCCGGCCCACTGAAGCTGGAGGCTCACTCAGCTGCTGGCTGCTGAGGCTGCCTGCCAAGTCCAAGGTTAACAAGTCAAAAGGCACAGTCCCGACGTTACCAAACCACATGGCAGGCCATTAATTCTAGTCCATTGTAAGCCCCAAGGTCAGTAGAGCATGGCAGGCTGCTTAACAGCGACATGGCTGCATGCAGGGTTCAGGTGTGCCATAAACTAGAGACCATTCCCAAAGCTGCTGCTTATATATGGGAAGCAGACCACATACCCAAAGGCAGCTACTCAGCTGCTCACAGTAGATTACACCATGGAGGTGATTACCAGTCTCATCATGGGGAATACTGCATCCACCTGCCCAGCCACTCAACCAGGCCTGGCCAAACTGACACAGAAACATAACCACCATGCTGACATTGTAGCCATTGTAGAGGATTTAAGTATAGACTGACTCTAAAGGTCTGGAAAAGAGAAAGCGATATACTGGAAGATTCTTCCCTTTTGCAATGAGCAGAATTGAAGACCCTTTCCTAAAAGAGACCTGTCTCTCACTATTTAACTCCATAAGTGTTTGATATATCAAAATACTTTATGAATTTGTAATAAATTACCTTAAAGCATAGTGACAGTAATACATATGTCAGTATGTATTACTTATTAATGCTTTAGATGATTTATTTTCTTGAGCCATTTTTAATTGTAATAAAAACCCACAGTAACCTAAACATACATAAATAGGGAAATAAACTATGGTAAATAAAATGTGCTGTATAAGTGCTGTATAGCTATATAAGCTAGTAAAAGTAGTATTTTTAAATAGTTTTTAAAAATAATGTTAAGTGGAAAAAGTAAGGTAGAAAAACTTTGATCCCAAGGCTTGTGTAATATGTTTAGAAGGGTATGTCCCAGGTGCATTTAAATCAGATGTGCAACAAATATAAACTGTACTCCAGCTATTGAGAAAGACCTCTCCTCAGTGCTTTTTATTGTCTTTGCATGTGCTCGTCTTTTTGTCTAAAATGTCCTTCTCACTCCATTGCACATTTTACTCCTATTTGTACTCACCTTGCATGTTGTGTATCTTGGAAATCTTCTGAATCCTAAGAGATAATAATTAAAAATAAAGGATTTAGAGCAGTGCTACGTAGTTGCTATTCAATACATATTTGTTGAATGAAATAACGAATTTATCATGGCAGAAGGGTTGAAACATTACAAAGATAGCTAAAATACAGCAAAGTAACAAAAGCAGAGGAGAAAAATGAAGCAAAGAAGTAGTGATATAAAATGGGACCAAGAATGAAGATACTGAACTGTACAAAATATGTACTATGAGTTCCTTTATTTTTGCTAAGGCTAGGTATCAAAAAGGAAAATCTTCAAGTACCTGAGCCAACTAAAATCAGAAAAAAAATTTTTACTGAGGATCCTTCTAAGGATCTAAAGAAGACACTTGGTATTGTAATAAACTGTGTCCTTAGTAACAGTTTCAAGTAACACAACGAGTTTAGTAGGGCTCTTTTTTTGTGTGACTGTTAATATAGATCAATGGCTTCATAAAAAAAGTAAAGTAGGTTGGGGGCAAGATTGAAGGTAGCCGTTTATGGGGACGGTCTATGCTACATAATTGAAGAGAGTAAAATGACTTTGGATATTACATTAGCCTCTAGACAGATCTGAACTGGACTTCATGCTCTTTAGTACTGAAACTGCAATGAATTATCTTCACTATTATGTCAGGAAGGCTAGTTTCCTAATAGAAAATTATCACCTTCTCTCGTGGCTGCAAGTAAGATTGAATAATACAGAGGCCAGCTCCAGCTGGAGACCTTCATCTCTTAGCTTCACAGCCTTTTATAGCTGAGAAGTAAGGTGACAGAGGGCAAACCACTGGAATAGTGTGGGATTTGTTGTTGTTGTTGTTATGTGCTGTCGAGTCAGCCCTGACTCATAGCGACCGCTCCGACCGGTCCTTGGGTTTCCGAGGCAGTATCACTACGGAAGTAGGATTGCCCAACCTTCCTTCCGAGGAGTGGCTGGTGGGTTTGAACCGCCAGCCGTCTGGTTAGCAGGCAAGTGTCTTAGCCACTATGCTACCAGAGCTCCCGAGTGTGGGATTAGCCATCGTCATATTTTCCTTCCTTACTACCTGGCCAGAAAAAAACAAACTCACTGCTGTCAAGTCAGATTCGACTCATAGTGACCCCTCCTAGGGTTTCCAAGGAGGTGTCACTACAGAAGTAGATTGCCCAAGCTTCCTCCTGAGGAGTGGTTGGGGGGTTTGAACCGCCAGCCTTCTGGTTAGCAGTCAAATGCCTTAGGCACTATGCCACCAGAGCTCCTTTACTACCTGGAGAATTTTAAAATAGGAAGCTAAAGAGTAAGCAACCTAGCTATGGAAGAAACTGTTTGACAGTAGTAAGTTTCTTAAGCTTTTCTTCCTCAGCAGCTTCATTGTGATGGGTAGTACTTTCAGTGGCCTTAAATTCTTTTTGAGAATAAACAGGATAATAAAGATTCAGAATTATGGTAAGTTTAACAGACAAGGTTAGGGGTGGAGCTGGACTGAAATTAGACCCATAGCTCATTAATATTTCTGATTCTTTAGTCCTTAATTGAGTATGTATGTATGTCTTCTACTGTAGATAAAAATAGAAGGAGATGATGTTGGTGGTTGTTGTTGTTATTTGCCATCGAGTCGGCCCCAACTCCTAGCGACCCCTCCTTGGGTTTCCAAGGCAGTTATCACTACGGAAGTAGGATTGCCCAGCCTTCCTTCCGAGGAGTGGCTGGTGGGTTTGAACCACCAGCCTCCTGGTTAGCAGTCAAGTGCCTTAGGCACTAGGCTACCAAATGAAGTTGGAGCTCTTTATAAAAGCTTTGAATTTAATACTGATCAGTAAAGTAACTAAAGGAAAATAAAGAAGCGATATAAGCTGCCATTTGGCAAGTTATGCCAAGAAGTATAGATAGTAAATGCTGTAGAATTGGAGAACAGAAGTAAACAATGATCTTGGAAAACTTGATGAGGGCTGAGCCTTAAATATAGTAATCAGAAGGAGGAGGAAAATATTCTAGGAAGTACATTGTCCTGTGGGGGCTCTGGTGGTGTAGTGCCTAAGGCATTTGACTGCTGTTGATGGTTCAAATCTACCAGCCACTCCTCGGAAGGAAGGTTGGACAATCTTTTTGTACTAATAACCACCTTGGAAACCCAAGGAGGGTCTTGGAAACCCAAGGAGGGTCACTGTGAGGTGCAGTTGACTCTTGGCAGTGAGTTTTTGTTGTTGTTGTTTATGATGTCTTTTAGTGAAGATGTGGCGGTAAGGCCCTCCATTATGTGTACTGATGACAGAGAGCAGATTAACATGACCAGAGGGGAGAGTTCAGGAAGAGAGCTAATCAAATACAAAGTATATTTTAAAGCCTATGGTCTTTTTTCAGTGCTGAAATCTTTTCAGTTCAGCACCCCTTTCTATGCACCAAATGTATCGTTTCTCTCCTTCTTAATGATCATTTTGTGCCTGTCTTCTTTGTTCTTCCTCCCTGCTGGTTCATTCCTTTTGACATGTAAACATTTAGATCTTTTCCTCTCTTGAAAAATTCCATGTTGATTTTATCATCTAAACTCTAGCTGTATAGTTCTAGTTCTTTGCTTTTATGACAGCTCCTTAGAAAATATTGCACATACTTGTCATTTTACCTTCCTTTCCTAAGCTCCAGACCCCAACTAAATTTTCCAGATGGATTTTATATGTTCAGGAGAGAACATTTACCCTGACACCCATACCTCCACTTTTAACTTTCTCCTTGTTTCTTACCCATCCTCTGTGAATGACAGCACCAACCACATCATACTATCCAAGCCCAAAATTGGAAGTCATTATTGAATACTTTCCTTTAACCTCCTGTATCCAAGGCTGGTTTAGTTTATCTTTAAATATCATCTTCTCATCTTTAGTCATCAGGATGGCTCCTGCCTTAATTCAGGCCCTAAATATTTCCTATCTCAAATGCTGAGAAGTTTCTTCTTTTCCAGTCTTCCAGTACATTTTCTACACAGAATGAAAGGCCTTTTCTGAAACCACTAATTGATCTAAGGTGGCTCCCTACTGACATGATGAAAGTTCAAAATTCTTAGTGTGGAATGCCAAGCCATCCTTGTCTTTAGAAATTCATGTTCAGCCCTTCCCCTTCTCTGACTCCCCCTTCTCCCCCCCCCCCTTTTGCCCCTCGTTACTTTACTTGGAGTACTTACAAAGTAAGTTGTGCTTTCTACTTTCTCTACCTTTTGGGATGTTTTTCACCTTCTAGTCCCCTGTATCTGAAAAAAAGCTAAACTCACTGTCATCGAGTTGATTCTGACTCATAGCTTTTGGGTTTTCGAGGTGGTAAATCTTTACAGAAGTAGATTGCCCAGTCTTCCTTTCGTGCAGTGGCTGGTGGGGTTCAACTGCCAGCCTTCTGGTTAGCAAGTCAAATGCCTTAAGCATTATGCCACCAGAGCCCCTGCACCTAGCTAACTACAAACTAAAACAAACTCACTGCCATCGAGTCAGTCCAGACTCATAGTGACCCCCCTTGGGTTTCCAAGGCAGTATCTCTATGGAGACAGATTGCCCAGTCTTCCTTAGCTAACTTCAGTTGCTTCCAAAAGGCTCAAGCCCTGCCCTCATTAAGGAGGGTGTAGGCATTTGCATCTTAAAATTTTTATTTATGTTTCATTGCTTCTTTAGATAAGTTAAAGAGTTCAGTTTGATTTTCACCATTAGGTGACAGTAGGAAAGATTTGGCATAGTTGTGGATGTTTTATTCCATACAACGAAATCTCAGTTGTGTTAAGGCAGAAAACGGGTTGAGAACTACTCTGCGCACCTGCTCATTATTCTTCACAGTTTGTCTCAAGTACCTCAAAGCCATCTTCCCTGACTACCCTATTTAAAATTCCAGGCCTCCCTAACCCCTGGAATTGAGTATTCCCCTCCCTGCTCTATTTTTCTCCCAGCACTTAGTACTTAGTACTAACAACTTACAATATATTCTGCTGTAAGCTCTGGTCGTGTAGTGCCTAAGGCATCTGACTGCTAACCAGAAGACTAGTGGTTCAAACCCTCCATCAGCCACTCTTTGGAAGGAAGACTAGGCAATCTATTTCTGTAGAGATACTGCCTCAGAAACCCATTGGGGGGATCACTATGAGTTGGATCCATCTTAGTGTGGTGTTTTTTTTTTTTTTTAAGCTCTTTTGGGCAAGCTCCATCTCCGCACCTCAGTTGCTGTATCCCTAGTATTTGGAATAATTAGGGATTATATAGTAGGTGCTCAATAACGAGCTCCTGTGATATACTCCCTAAGATATTTGACTGCTGACCAGAAGGCTGGCAGTTCAAATTCACCAGCCACTCCTCGGAAGGAAGATGGAGCAATCTACTTCTGTAGTGATACTGCCTCGGAAACCCAAGGAGGGGTCACTATGAGTCAGTCCGACTTGATGGCACATAACAACAACAACAACCAGAAGATTTGGGAGCTCTGGTAGTGCCTAAAGCACTTAACTGCTAACCAGAAGGCTGGCGGTTCACACCCACCAGCCACTCTTCGGAAGGAAGGTTGGACAATCTACTTCTGTAGTGATAAGGCCTCAGAAACCCAAGGAGTGATCTCTATGAGTTGTGTCCAACTCGATAGCACATAACAACAACATCAACAACCAGAAGGTTTACAGTTCAAACCCACTGGCCACTCCACAGAAGGAAGATTGGGCAATCTACTTCCGTAAAGATTTATCACCTTGGAACCCCAGTGGGGGTAGCTATGAGTTGGAGTTGACTCGATGACAGTTTGGATTTTGAGTAGGTGCTCAATAGTATTTGTTAAATGAATGAATGTAATATTAGTGTTCCAGGTCAGGATAAGCTCATTTTAAATATTTCATTAGGGTTACTATTATACAAAAAGTAGAATTAATTACAAAGGACATTTTATATTTTTCATAAGTGAACTCTATTTGAAAACAGTTAATTTTCATATCATTTGGGGGAGAAAGTTCTGGAGCTTTAAAAATAATATTAATAGAAAAAAGTTCTTAAAAGCTATCCAGGCTCATTGTCTCATCTTTGATCACATTACAACAGCACTTTGGGTGTATTTGCTGATATTTCATTGGTTGCCTTACATTGGAATTATAGACGTGTAGAATAATGCCTCATTCTTCTCCATCATGTCTTATTCTAGAAGATATGGTGATGGAGACCTTACCTTTTCCATAATAAAATGTAGGTACTCAGGAATGATTGGGACTACCATCATATCAGGTAACATTTCACTCCAATTGTACTTTATAAGGCAAAATTAATATTATTGCTGTTTTGACAACTGCTACCTACTGTGTTTTAAGATTAGAGCGTTAGCCATATGTTGTCCCTGAACTCAGTCTCCAGTTGCCTGCATGATGTTTCTACTTGGATGTGATAATCATTATCTCAAATTTAACACCCAAAATCAAATTACTGATTTTCTTCCCATAACCTGCTCCTTATAAAGCCTTCTCATCTCAGTGATCCTTCAAAATATATGTACAATCTGTCCACTTCTTCCATCATCACTGCTACCACCCTGGTTCAAACCACCATCATCTCTTACCTGCATTGTTGCATAAACTTGTGAATTAATCTTCCTGCTTCTGCCTTTGCTCTCCTATCTCAGTAAGGCAGTCAGAGTGATCCTTCATGCTTTTCCTCAAAATTCTTCTGTGACTTGTCAATTTTATTGAGAGTAAAAGCTAAATTCTTACATTCTATAAGGTCCTACATAATCTGTCTCCAGCCCTATCCCATTACCTTTTGGTTCCCATCTTTTCCTGCTTTCATGCTAGGTCATTCCACTCCACCCTCACAGACCTCCTTAATGTTTCTCAGATGTCAGACTGGTTTCCACCTTTGTATTTGGCCTTCAAATAATTCTTCCCTCAGCTAACTAAGTCTTTTAATTTAAGTATACCTTGTCAGTGACACTATGCCTGACCACACTTCATTTCAGCATTTTTTTGAATTCCCCTTTCCTGCTTTTTCACCATAGCAGGAAATGTACCATCTAATAGACAGTATATTCTACCATTTATGTTGTTTATTGAATAATGTCTCCCTTGAAAGAGGAAATGCACCAGGTAATTGACATAATTCAGGCTATTGCAATAGAAAGTTCATTAAAGAGGAATATCTCAAAGAGGGAGAAAACCTGAAATTGTATAGAGGCAAGTAGCCAAAGGGAGTCATGAGGAAGGGTGGAAACCTATCTTATCTCTAGAATGTGAGGACAGGGTGGTCCTATTACAGTTAGCCATTCTTCACAAAAGAGGGTGGGGGCATCTTTTAACCTTCCCTACTTTTGAGAACACCAAAACAAACCCTTTGCATCAGATGAAGTTCAGTATTGTTGCTCAATAGAATTTAAGCCCTCCTAGGGCAATATTCTTCCCTGTTGTTGTGTTTTCAGTACTTAGTATGTACTGGGAATTCAATAAATACTGGATGAACTAATAAATAAAGGAATGAATTTAAAGTGGTATTAACTAAGACCTCCTCCCTCCTGGAATGTATGTGATTTTGTTGTTGTAAGGTGTTTTTGAGTTTGCTCCAACTCATAGTGACCCTAGGTACAACAGAACGGAAACGCTGCCTGGTCCTGCACTGTCCTCTGGGACAATCTCAAGCAATCTGAAGCAATCCTGCCTATGCTTGAGACTATCATTGCAGCCACACAGTCCATCTCATTGAGGGTCTTCCCCTTCTTCAGTGACCCTCCACTTTACCAAGCATATCTTTCTCTAGGGAGTGGACCCTTCTGACAACATGACCGGTGTAAGTGAGACGAAGTCTGGCCATTCTTTTTTTTTTATTGTGGTTTGGGTGAAGGTTTACAGAGTAAATTCACTTTCCATACAGCAGCTCACATACACTTTGTCTCATGGCGTTGACTACAGTTTCCCACAATGTGGCCATTCTTGCTTCCAAGGAGCATTTGGGCTATACTTCTTCCAGGACAAATTTGTTCGTTCTTCTGGCAGTCCATGGTGTTTTCAGTATTCTTTGCCAACACCACAATTCATTGATTTTACTGATGTTGAATTAGTCTTTCTCTAGCCAGAAGTAATTTCATAAAGGAGATGAGAATCCATGAAAACATTTACCTCCCAGCATCACCAGTATATTCCACATTGAAACCATATGCTTGTAATATTTATTCTCAAGTTCTCTTACAAAGTGTTCTACATGTTATATCTTACTTACATGGTATGAGGAAATGTTTCGTGAGATTTCTTGTGAACATGAGAGTTAATTGATTGTCTCCCGTTCTGGAAGCTCTTGTGGGAGTTTGGATTTTATCTTGAAGGCAGTGGACAGTATTGTCCAGTTTGAAGTGAGTAGTAACATGGTCAAAATTGTATTTTAGGATAAAATTAAGTGGGATACAGTTGGGTTAGGCAGTGGAAGAGGGAATAGATACGGAGTCAAACTTGCCTAGGTTTCAGGTTAAGGTGAAGGAATCATTTAATTATCCTAAACCCAAGATTTTTGACATAAATGATTGGTGGCTGTTGCTAGTGCCAGATTATTTTTGGCTAGTGCTATTTTCTGAGATGCCACAAATGAGGAGCAGAAGGAATATAATTTCAGTTTTGTAGATGTTATGTTTTTGAAATGCCTGAGAAACCTGCAAGTGGACATCCAGAAAGCAATTAGAACTTTATGGCTTGAGACTTAGTAAATAAACTATCCTGAGGTTAGAAAAATGGGAAGCCTAACTCTAGAAAAGAGCTCCAGATTACTATCTTCACAAAATACTCTAGGTGTTAGAACTTTGCACAATATCTTATCCCTTTGTAACTTTCCAATAACCTGTTTATTTCTAAATTATTGGTGGTAAAACTCTTAAAAAGGGAAGGATCTGTGCATTTACTTATGGTCAAAATAGTGAAAGAAGGACTTCATGGGTTTCTCCATGATTTTAAGTTCTTTGAGGAAACACTTGAGGCTTGTGCCAATACCTGGATCTTCCTCTAGGAATTACTTTTCTTCTTTCCTGAGTGCCTTATATATGTCAAGCCCTGTGCTATGTGTTGGAAATACGTAACAGGAAGGTAAATGAGTAATTACAACATAATGTTCTAATATACCACCACTCGTCTGTCAGTTTATCGCACTGTGGTGGCTTGCATGTTGCTGTAATGCCACTGGTATATCAAATACCAGCAGGGTCACCCATAGTGGACAGGTTTCAGTGGAGCTTTCAGACTGAAACAGACTAGGAAGAAGGACCTAGTGATCTCTTTCTAAAAAACTTGGCTAATGAAAACCTTATGAGTAATAGTGGAGTATTGTCTGATATGGTGCCAGATGGTGAGCCCTTTGGGTTGGAAGGCACTCAGAATATGACTAGAGAAGAGTTGCTCTCTTCTCATAGTAGAGTTGACTTTAATGACGTGAATGCAGTAAAGTTTTTGGGACCTTCATTAGCTGATATGGCTTGACTCAAAATGAGAAGAAACAGCTGCAAACATCCATTAATAATTGAAATAAGGAATGTATGAAGTATGAATCTAGGAAAATTGGAAGTTCTCAAAAAAAAAAAAAAAGGAATAGAATGCATAATGATCATTGGTATTGGCCATTTTGAATTGGACAGCCATGTGGTATATTATATGAGAATGACAAGAAAAAGTAGAATGGTGTCACATTCATTGTCAAAAAAGAGCATTTCAGGATTTATCCTGAAGTACAGTGCTGTCACGGAGAGGATAATAACCATACGCTTAGAAGGAATGCCAAAGATGAAGAAATTGAATATGTTTACCAACTTCTGCAGTTTGAAATTGACCAGACATGTAATCACGATATATTGATAATTACTGGTGATTAAAAAGGAGGTGTGGTGGCACAGTGCCTAAAGGGGTCACTATGAGTTGTTACTGACTCAGTGGTGATGGGTTTGGTTATTTTGGTACTTACATGTAGACCTCACTGTATAGAATACACAGGAATCAAATCAACCATCTGTGGAAAGAGGTGATAGAGAAACTCAGTATCGTCAGTCAGAACAAGTCCAGGGCCGACTGCAGAACGGACCATTAAGTTGTTCATGTGCTGGTTCAGATTGATGCTGAAGAACAAGCAAGTTCACAAGAGACAAAGTACGATATTGAGTATAACTCACCTGAATTTAAAGATCATCTTAAGATGATGGAAAGAGTCTGTGACCAGCATGATGAAATTGGGGAAAGGAAGAACACTGAAATGTATACATAAGATGGACAACAGAGGCAAAAACTAGTTTATGCACAATACTGCATCACCACTAACACCAAATATCAGGCTACAGATAAATGCATAGACAACTGAGAAGATCAGGTGGGGGTCAGTGAACAAGAATGTATCCTAGACCAAGGATAGATTTAGCTGAAGATAATCTTAGGTAGATACAAGTGATAGAAAATTAGCCACCCTCATTACAGAAGCAACTGAAGACAGAGTTGGAGTAACCTCTCAGAGACAGCCAAACACCTTGAGAGAGAGAATTGTTTGACCTGTCGACTTGGGACCATGGTATTGGGGGACACCAAGCTCAGTTGGCACAACATAGTACATAAAAATCTTGTTACACACCTACTTTGGTGAGTAGCGACTAGGGTCTTAAAAGCTTTTGAATAGCCATCTAGGATGCAACTATTGGTCTCCTCTCATCTGAAGTGAAGAAGTGTGAAGAAAATCAAAACCAGTTGGAAACAGTCCAAGGATATGATGGACTTTGAGACCAGAAGAACTAGATGGTGCCTGACTACCAATGCCAGCCACTCGGGAAGGGATCAGAACTAGAGATTCTAAGTAGAGTAGGAGGGAAAATGTGGAACAAAATTCAAAACACAAAAATGACCAGATTACTGGTTGGATGGAGCCTGGTGGAACCCCCAAGACTATGGCCATGGGTTACCCTTTGGGCCTAGAATTGGACTCACTCCCAAAGATTGGCTCTCAGCCCAACAGTAGAAAGACCTACATGCAGAACACCTACCCTAGGATGATGCATCTACCTACTCTAGGGAGATACACCCCTTAGAGCAGTCGTACACGGGGCACCAGAGGGGCAGCAGTCACATAGAGGGAAAGCTGGACAGACAGGAATGCATAGTTGAGAAGGGCACAGGAAAGGGGTGGTCTCAGAGATGGGAGGGGAGGAGAGTTTGTTATGGTTGGGGATGGTAATCGAGGCATGAAATCAAATGTACATGAACTGTTGAATGTAAAACAAATTTTGCTCTGTAAATTTGTACCCAAAGCACAATAAAAGAAAAAAAAAGAATAGTTTTACACATTGAACACTAATGACTGAAGACCAGGCAAGCTGTGGGATAATATCAAGGACATTATACATGAATAAAGCAAAAAGGTATTAAAAAGACAAGAAAGGAAGGGAGGGAGGGAGAAACTCTGAAACCTGCTCTTGAATGTAGAATGGCTAAAGCGAATAGAAGAAATGAACTAAAAGAGCTGAACAGAAGATTTCAAAGGACAGCTTGAGAAGACAAAGTAAAGTAATATAATGAAATTGTGCAAAGACCTGGAATTAGAAAATCAGAGGAAAATAACATGGTTGGTATTTCTTAAGCTGAAAGAACTAAGGAAAAAAAAATTCGTACCTCAAATTGCAATATGAAGGATTCTAGGAGCCAAATATTGAATGATGCAGGAAATACCAAAAGAAGATGGAAGGAATACAGAGAGTCACTGTACCAAAAAGAATTGGTTGATGTTCAGCCATTTCAGGAGGTAGCATATAATCAAGAACTGATGGTATTGAAGGAAGAAGTCAAAACTGCACTGAAGGCATCGGCAAAAAATGAGGCTCCAAGAACTGACAATACCAGTTGAGATGATTCTACAAACAGGTGCAATGCTGGGAGCACTCATTCCTCTATGCCAAGAAAGTTGGAAGAAAGCTACCAACAGACTGGAAAAGATCCATATTTGTAGCCATTCCAAAGAAAGGTGGAAATTATTAAATAATATCATTAATATCTCGGAAGGAAGGTGGGGCGATCTACTTCCGTAGTGATACTGCCTAGGAAACCCAAGGAGGGGTCGCTATGAGTCGGGGCCGACTCGATGGCACACAACAACAACAACAACATCATTAATATCATATGACATTAAAATTTTGCTGAAGATAATTCAAAAATCGGTTGCAGCAATATATTGACAGGGAATTTCCAGAAGTTGAAGCTGGATTCAGAAGAGGATGTAGAAAGAGTGATATCATTGTTGATGTCAGATGGATCTTGGCTGAAAGCAAAGAGTATCAGAAAGATATTTACCTGTGTTTTATTAACTGCATAAAGGCATTTGTGTGGATCATAACAGATTATGGGTAACATTGTGAAGAGTAACAGTTCTGGAACATGAAGAAAAAAAAATCTTACCACCTGGACCAATAAGCAGCAGCATGATGAAAGGAGAAAAGATTGAATTAGTCAAGGATTTAATTATATCTGGATCCACAATCCATAGAAGCAGCAATCAAGAAATCAAATGACGTATTGCATTGGGACATCTGCTGCACAGTACCTCTTTAAAGTGTTAAAAAAGCAGAGATGTCATTTTGGGGACTAAGGTACCCCTGACCTAACCCATGGTGTTTTCAGTTACCTCATGTGCATATGAAAGCTGGACAGTGAATAAGGCTCACTGAAGAAGAATCAATGCATTTGAATTATGGTGTTAGCGAAGAATATTAAATACGCCAGGGACTACCAGAAGAACAAACCAATCTGTCTTGGAGAAGGACATCATACTTTGTAAAGCAAAGGAAAAAGAAAGGAGATTCTCAAAGAGATGTATTGACACAGTGACTAAAACAGTGGGCTCAAACAGAGCAGTGAGGGAAGGCTCAGGACGGGGCAGTGTTTCATTCTGTTGCACATACGGTTACTATGAGTCGGAACCAGCTCCACCACATGTAACAGCATTCTAATTTAAGTACTAAGGTTAGGGGGAGTACTAGAGGCTTTAGGGATAGGGTCAGGGAGTGGTTCAGAAAGGAAGAATGAACATGGCAATTTTGGCCTGATATAAAACCAATGAGAAACTGATCAGAATAATCAAAGCCCCATAAAAATTGCTTGAGTCGATTCCAATTAATGGTAGGAGCTCTGGCAGCGTAGTGCCTAAGACTGCTAACCAGAAAGAAGGCTGGAGGTTCAAACCCACCAGCCACTGCTCAGAAGGAAGATGGGGCAATCTACTTTCGTAGTGATACTGCCTCAGAAACCTTATGAGTCGGGGCCAACTCAACGGCACATAACAACAACAACAACATGTAGGGCAGAATAGAACTGACTCATGGGATTTCCAAGGCTTTCGAAAAATCCAAATATTTTTTTTTTAAATCTTTACAGAAGCAGACTGCCTTATTTTGGCCCACAGACCAGCTGGTCAATTTGAACTGCTGACCTTTTAGTTACCAACTGAATGCCTTAACCACTGTACTCACCAGCGCTCCTTAAAGCCCCATACTTAAAGAGAGAAAGCCAGGTGTTTTAGAGGAAATGAAAAGATTAGGGCAAGGAGAATGAAGGGAGAGAGGAGATTAGGTATTCAAGCAAGGCATTTGAACATTATCCTAAAAACAGTACAAGAAAGTTTACTAAAATGTAAAGGACTGGCTTAATAAGATTATCATCATTTTAGAACAATCACTGACAATGGTAGGAAGATTGAAAGATGATAGTATTTTTCAGAGTTAGTGTGTCTACTTGGGCCCCTTTTTTGGTTTGATCACAGTACCTCTAACTGTTTGAGAACTGCCAGATTAAGAGAATTCTTTAGTCAGTTTTTGATTACTGCTAATCACAGATGTAGCACTACCAGTTACTACTGGAAACTACTTCTGGTTACTACTAAGGCACTAACCAGAAGGCTGCTAACCAGAAGGTTAGCGGTTCAAACCCACCAGCCACTCCTCTGAAGGAAAGCTGGGCAATCTACTTCCGTAGTGATACTGCCTCGGAAACCCAAGGAGGGGTCACTATGAGTCGGGTCCGACTCGACGGTACATAACAACAACAACAACATGAGGAAGACCAGGTAATACTACCACTCTTCAAATTTATGCACCAACCACCAAAGCCAAAGATGAGGAGATTGAAGATTTTTATCAGTCTTTGCAGTCTGAAATTGATGGAACATGCAGTCAAGATGTGCTAATAATCACTGGTGATTGGAATGCAAAAGTTGGAAACAAAGAAGAATGGCTGGTAGTTGGAAAATATGGGCTTGGTGATAGAAATAATGCTGGGGGTCACGTGGTAGAATTTTGCAAGACCAACGACTTACTCATTGCAGATATCTTTTTTCAACAACACAAAAGGCAGCTATACATGTGACCTTCACCAGAGTACACAGGAATCAGATTGACTACATCTGTGGCAGGAGGCGATAGAGAAGCTCCATATCTTCAGCCAAATCAAGGCCAAGAGTTGACTGTGGAACAGACCATCAACTGTTCATATGGAAGTTCAAGTTGAAGCTGAAGACAATTAAAAGAAGTCTGCAAGAGCCAAAATACGACCTTGATTATATCCCTCTTGAATTTAGAGACCATCTAAACAATAGATTTGATGCATTGGACACCATGACTGAAAACCAGAGGAGCTGTGTGACATGACATCAAGAACATCATCCATGATGAAAACAAAAGGTCATTGAAAAGACAGGAAAGGAAGAAAAGACCAAAATGGATGTCAGAAGAGACTCTGAAATTTGCTCTTGAATGGAGGGTAGCTAAAGCTAAAGAAGAATCAATAGGATAAAAGAGCTGAACCAAAGATTTCGAAGAGCAGCTTGGGCAGACAAAAGTCAATTACTAAAATGTACAAAGACCTGGAGTTAGAAGACCAAAAGGGAAGAACACACTCGACATTTCTCAAGCTGAAAGAACAGGAAAAAATTTAAGCCTCGAATTGCAGTATTGAGAGATTCCATGGGCAATATGTTGAATGATGCAGGAAACATCAAAAGATGATGGATGGAATACACAGTCACGACAACAATACCAAAAAGAATTGGTAGATGATCATCCATTTCAGGAGGTGGCATATAATCAAGAACCAATGGTATTGAAGGAAGAAGTCAAAGCTGCACTGAAGTAATTGGTGAAAAACAAGGCTCCAGGAATTGACAGAATACCCACTGAGATGTTTCAACAACGGATGCCACACTGGAGGCACACACGTGACTATGCCAAGAGATTTGGAAGACATCTACCTGGCTAGCTGACTGGAAGAGATCCATATTTGTACCCATCCCAAGGAAAAGTGATGCCCCAGAATGTGGAAATTATCAAACAGTATCATTGATATCAGGAGCTCTGGTGGCATAGTGCCTAAGGCATTTGCCTCTAACCAGAAGGCTGGCGGTTCAAACCCACCAGCCACTCTTTGGAAGGAAGATTGGGCAATCTGTTTCTGTAGTGATAGTCCCTCAGAAACCCAAGGAGGAGTTGCTGTGAGTCAAATCTGACTCAAGGGCAGTGAGGTTTTTTTATTTTTATTTTTATTTTTTGTATCATTGATAATCACATGCAAGTAAAATCTTACTGAAGATAATTCAGAAACAGTGACAGCAGTATATTGACAAAGAACTTCCAGAAATGCAAGCTGGATTCAGAAGGGGACATGGAATGAAGGATATCATAGTTGATGTCAGATGGATCTTGGCTCAAAGCAGAGAATACCAGAAAGATGTTTACTTGTATTTTGTTCACTATGCAAAGGCATTCGATTGTGTGGATCATAACATATTATGGATGACATTGAGAAGGATGGGAATTCCCGAACAGTTAATTGTGCTCATGAGGAACCTATACATAGAGCAGGAGGCTGTCATTTGAACAGAACAAGGGAATACTGCATAGTTTAAAATCAGGAAGGGAGTGCATCAGGGTTGTATCCTTTCACCATACTTACTCAATTTGTATGCTGAGCAAATAATCTGAGAAGCTGGACTATATGAAGAATGTGACAACAGGACTGGCGGGAGGCTCATTAACAACCTGAGTGAGATACGCAGACAACACAACTTTGCTTGCTGAAAGTGAGTGTGACTTGGAGCACTTACTGATGAAGATTAAAGACCACAGTCATTACACCTCAATATAAAGAAAACCAAAATCCTCACAACTGGACCAATGAGCAACATCACAATGAATGGAGAAGACTTCATATTACTTGGTTCTACAATCAGTACTACTGAAAGCAGCAGTCAGGACAACAAAAGATGTATTGGGCCAGTCTGTTGCAAAGGACCTCTTTCAAGTGCTGAAGGGCGAAGATGTCTCCTTGAAGACTAAGGTGCCCCTAACCCAAGCTATGGTATTTTCAGTCGCCTCATATGCATGTGAGAGCTGGACAATGAATAAGGAAGTTCAAAGAAGAGTTGATGCTTTTGAGTTGTGGTATTGGCGAAGAATGATGAAAATACCGTGGACTGCTAAAAGAGCTAACAAATCTGCTATGGAAGAAGTGCAACCATAATGCTTCTTGGAAGTGAGGATGGCCAGACTTCATCTCACCTACTTTGTTCATGTTGTCAAAAGGGACCTTTCTCTGGAGAAGGATGTCATGGTTGGTAAAGTGGAGGGTCGACAAAAGAGGGGAAGGCCCTCAACAAGATGGATTGAAACAGTGGTTGCTCTGCAGTAGGCTCAGGTATAGTAGGGATCGTGAGACTGGCACAGCACCAGGCAGTGTTTCATTCCATTGTATATAAGGTCACCATGAGTCGGAGACAACTCAATAGCACATAACGACAATAACAGTCTTATTTGCAACCTCATTACAAAGCCTTTGACTAGTCCCCTTTCTTTCTGCAGATTTAATTGCTCAGTCTTTTTGTGTTCCCATGTGTCAGTATATTGATTCTTAAATGCTTTTTTAAAAAATTAAACCAAAACCCATAATTCTCATACAAATAGCCTATATCAAAAGTTTTTGTTGTTGTTATTGTTAACTTGTGAGAGAATGGATTGCATTAAAAAACTGGTTCAGTGAGAAGTTGGGATTTTTACTATCCCAATTTAATAGGGAATGTTGAAATTGCTAATTGAAATTGGTTAATATCCTACAGGGTATTCTAATCTGTGGAATAGTGTACTATACAGTAAAAAACAATATTTCACCTAACAGTTTTCAACAAGTTTTAACTTTAAATTTAGCCTTATGTACAAGCTACCTGGAACCTGATTAAAAATAAATACTAAGTGAAACAATCAGGTGACCTCAGACAAACTTATTAGAAATTGCTCTAGCATGACATTAAGAGTCATACAGTCATCTTTGTCTTATTTCAAGCTTTGAATAATTTATCAGAAAACAGGCTAATTTTTAAACTGGTAAAGTAGCGACAAACCATTTTTATTTCTGTTTTTGAAATATCAATTGCTGTTAATATTCTTTTCTGTAATGTAGTTTTTGCATTTCAAAAATCATTAATGGGTATTTCAGGGTTTCCGACCCCCCCATCCTCCTTATTTGACCACTTGTTCTGTATTAAATTGCGTGCAAACTAAAAACCAAACTCACTGCTGTTGAGTTGGATCTGACTCATAGTGACCCCTCCTTGGGTTTCCGAGGCAGTATCACTATGGAAGTAGATTGCTCAACCTTCCTTCCAAGGAGTGGCTGGTGGATTTGAACCATCAGCCTTCTGGTTAGCAATCAAATGCCTTAGGCACTGTGCTACCAGAGCTCCTCAAATTTTGTTCAGTAGAGTTCTATTAGGATACCAACCATCAACTTGGGTCTAATGTGTTCACAGTATATGTGCAATAATAGAAATTTTTATAAGATTCAGATATGTGGAACAAAGTCATTATGATGATACCATTCACTTTAATAACCTATTTATTTATTTATTTAAATTAAGAATTTGAGATAGAGAAAGGAAAACAAAATAGGCAGAGGGACCAATCAGTGTATGCTGGTTTAGGACTTGATTCCAGGTTATTGCTAATGGCTACAAGTTTCTACCCAATCACTGATCTTTGCTTTAGTCAACTGAGATATTGCTGACATGTTTGTTTTCATAAAAATTGTTTTGATCATGTTTCTTCCACGCTTGAAAAAGTTCATTTGCTTCATGTTACAGGTAGACTTCCCTTTGCTTGACATGGGAACCCTTCTTTTTCCCCATACTTGGTTTCTTCGGCTGGGCTCTTCATACCTTACTGTTAATTGAAAATATAGGTCTTCTCTGTTCCTTGTCTCTCATTCACTGCGCCTCCAACCTTATACTTGCTGATATAATTTCAGTTCTCTTTTCCTCTGAGCTCTTTCTCCATGGTCAAATTCAACATTTTCTTTCAGACCCTTTTCTTTTTCATTCTAGTGTTATGACTGCCCAGACTGTGTTAGCTCAGAAAGGTATCTCTGTGTTAGAAGTTTGATTGTATTTGTCCTGTATGGTAAATCAAGGGCGGGTTGTCTCTGTTTCATCTGAAAGGCAGTCAGCCATTTTTCATACTTTGCCACATACAGCATTTACTCTGTTGATAGAATTTTTAATGTTCCATACAAGTCAATATGTTTTTGTATTTGTAGATACCTGAAAAATGTCTGAAAATTCCAGTGACAGTGATTCATCTTGTGGTTGGACTGTCATCAATCATGAGGTATGCTGTTTAATACTTATAAGGTAATTGTAATATTAAAGTATAAAGTGGTAATGTGAAATATGAGTTCTTTGAAACAGAAAAAAAACAGTTGTCGTGATTCAGATTCATGGTGACCCCATGTGTGTCAGAATAGAACATTGCTCCCTAGAGTTCTTTGAAGGCTAATATTTTTCTGCATTTCAACATCAAGTTCCATTGTCTGGAACTTGGACATTTTCCTACACATATTAAACTTAACTGTTGAAAACTTTCCATGGGTCTAAATTTTCTACATTATTGTATATTGCTTTCCTCAGCTTTGAGACATTAGGCAGACATTATGTTGAGGATTTATTGTGGGTCAAAAGGTCCCTGGTGGCACAGTGACTAAAGCACTCAACTGTGAACTGAAAGGTCAGCAGTTCAAATCTTTCTCCATGGGAGAAAGATATGGCAGTCTGCTTCCATAAAAGATTTACAGCCTTAGAAAACATATGGGACAGTTTTACTCTGACCTATAGGGTCACTGTGACTGGGAAAACTCCAAGGCAACAGGTTTGGTTTTTATAGTATTTTGGGTCAGGCCCTTTGCTTTACCTTTCATAATTTTAAAAACAACTCTAGTAGTAGATAGTATTTTCTTTCTCATTTTATAGTTGAGAAACTAAAGCTTAAGGTGATAAAGTAATTTGGCAAAGATTACATAACTTTAAAATAGCAAAGCCTTGCTTTGAGCAGACCAGAAAGGCGCATGGAGAACATGTGCTCCACTAATGTTATATTATGTTATCAGCATTACTTGACAGGAAAAGGACTATGGGTAGAACCTATGATGAAATGAATTTTATTATAGAAGAATGATATTGCATGGCTTGTTGTTAGTTATTGTTGAGTTAATTCAGACTCAAGGTGACTCCATGTGTGCAGAGTAGAACTTCTCCATGTTTTCAGAGCTGTGGCCTTTGGGAAGCACATGGCCAGGCCTGTCTTGCAAGGCATCTCTGAGTAGGTTTGAACAATCAACCCTTTAGCTAATAGTCAGATAACCATTTGAGCCACTCAGGAACTCCATTAGTGCATAATAAACATTAGTTTGTTTTCTTATACAGGTAGTGTATGTTCAGTGTAGAACAATCAATACTTATGAACAGAAACAATAAAAACTATACCTGTTCAAAGTTTTTATGGATTTATCTATGGTTCCCTGTTTGTTTTTAGGATTACTGAAGCCTCACTTGTTTTCCTTCATTAATAAAATTTTTAAATGATTATTTTTAGAATGACTTTTATAATTTAAGGTTTACACAGTTTATTGGTCATGTGTTATAAAATATTACATTAACAAAATAAACACTATTTTTTCTGTATGAAAAGTTTAAAATTTAACAGCAACTATACCAATTAAGGGAGCTCTGGTGGCTAGTGCCTAGGGCATTTGACTGCTAACCAGAAGGCGGTTGGTTCAAACCCACCGGCCACGCTTCAGAAGAAAGAAAGATTGGGCAGTCTACTTTTGTAAAGATACTGCCTTGAAAATGCAAGGAAGCAGTCGCTGTCAATCGACTGCACGGCAGTCAGTTTTTTTTTTTTTTTTTTTTTTGGTTTTATACCGATTGAGACTGGGGACTTTTTCTTTGTTTTTTTCCAATTATAAGTGATTTCTCTGTTTTTAACTTGTTTTCTACAAAGCTTAGATCAACTCGCATAGCAGCTTCTCCTTCAGTGATCATTAATAGTCTAGGAGTCTTACTTGGGAATCTTTGGGGTGGGACCAAACAGCAGACCCCTAACACTTACTAAGTATGTCATTAGCACTTTCTGTATTTGAGTTATCATTGTCATACAGTAAATGATCTTCTTTGTACTTGTATCCCTCCTCCTCTGTAGCTAGTTACCGTGTCATACCCTTTCTTGGTAATGCTTCTTGTATGTATGCTCTTTACCTTTCTTCCTGCCACTATTCTGGTTTAGGACATAACTGATCTTCTGTGCATCCCCAAAGTATTACTTCCAAAATTAGAGTTCTCTTTAGGGCTTAACTCAAAAGCCACTTTTTCCATAAATTATTTTAGTTTTTGCAGTTTTAATTACATGTATCAGGAAAACTCACATGTTTGGATTTTATGGATTAATTAGACCACAGAAAAGATGGGGAGCAGAATCAACTTAGTGGTTGTTAACTTTGTTTTGATAATTAAGATAAAGAAAAATAAAAGAGAAACTCTTAAGATCTCTAATTGCCACTATTCTATTAAAGAAAAAAAAAAAAACCCACTGCCGTTGAGTCTATTTCAACTCATAGCATCCCCCATTGGGTTTCCAAGGTGGTAAATCTTTATGGAAATAGATTGCCCCATCTTCCTTCCATGGAGTGGCTGGTGGGTTTGAACTGCCAGACTTCTGGTTAGCAGTCAGATGCCTTAGGCACTGCACCAATAAAGACTGTGAAATCAAAATTGGAAGGACAACCTCAGAAGGAAGATGGTTTAAAATTTAAGTTCACTGCATTAGCCCAATGCCTCCATTTTAATCCATACCCTTAAACAGTTTCAATTATATATTCTATGGTGAGGTATTTGTATGTTATTCTATATATTCTATAGTTATTCTATATATTCTGTGGTGAATTATTTGTATGTAGATTGTGTGTCTGAATAGACTATAAGTTTGAATTTTGAATTTGAATTTTTTATACTCCAAAATCCTTAAAGAATGCTTTGCTTGTGGTAGTTCCACAAATATTAAAAAAAAAAAAAAAAAACCAAACTCACTGCCATAGAGTTGATTCCATCCCATAGCAACTCCTGTTGGGTTTCCAAGGTGGTAAATCTTTACGGAAGTAGATTGCCCAGTCTTCCTTCCACAGAGTGCCTGGTGGGTTTGAACCACCAGCCTTCTGGTTAGCAGCTAAATGCCATAGGCCTTAGATTAATAGAAATAGCTTGCTAGATTCAGACACTTTTAGCCGATGGGTTTAATTTATTGCTTAATCAGATAAAATAGAATATAGTCAGAGCATTCAACTTTTGGGACTGACTTGAGTTGGAATCGAAACCTGTGATTCAAGTCTGCCGTTTCCTTATAGGCCTTTTTGCGGGGCTAAACTGAACATCCTGGTCCGTTTGGAATATGGCAGCATCTGAGACTTTAAATAATGGAAGCATCTACATATAATCCAGTCCAGCTTGCTAGTAGTTGATAGGCAAATAACTTGGTGATTATCACTTTTTCTCTAGGGGTCTGATATAGAGATGATAAATTCTGAACATGGTGTCGCCAGTGACAGCCAGGAACTTAATCCAGAATGTTCATCTTTAGAGCAAGAAGAACTACAAGTACTGCAGTTAGAGCAGGGAGGTAAGATTAAAAATTTAAATTTTAAAAATATGAATTTTTTTCAAAGTTGTACTGTGGGTGACATGAATTTTATCTTATTTCCAGGTGGGCAACCTTTCTGGCTAATTTAAGTGATACCTCAGCACAAGTCACTCACTGAAGGACTAGAATTTTAATGTGGATTAGGCCTGCAGTGCCCAGTGGCACCAACCTGCCCAGGGAGTTTGTTGATTTGCAACCATAATATGTGTTTGGGCTTTCAGATACTCTGAAACTGCCATAAGTGTAACCACTGATCAAATACTATTTATTAATATGGTTTAACATGCATTTATTTTGGCAGTTTAATTTATATTTACTTGTTACTGTTAGTATTAAGACTAGTAATGTACAAAATTATTAATTTAGCAAGAGAGATTTACTAAACTCTTTAGTTATCTCATGCTTTAGAGTATTCTGAGTAGAGGTGATAAATGGTATTTGACATACTGTGTTATATCAATGTTACAAAGGCTTCCTGTGGGATTTGAGACCCACATAAATTCCATAGAGAAGTATTGGTTCCCAATTAATTAGTGCATATTTTATCTTCATATTTAAATTCTTAAGTTTTATAAAAGATTAAATTAAAATGAAAGTAAACAAAGCATTTTCTCATTCAGGAGGATTAAGTGGATGTGTAGAGGCTAGAAATAGAATAGAGTATACTGATTTTTTTTTTCCTTCAGCCTCCATGTTGATTACTATTCTTATTTAAACAGTGATTCTCAAATACTGTGGCTCAGAGATTCCTTTGAGAATCTGAAAGCTATAGATGGTCTCTCCCAAGAAATTTATATATTCTTACATGAAAAAATTTCCGTATTTAATTATGAGTCCTTGGACCCATGTCTACCTTTGCTGAGAAGTCTTAGCTCCAAAATAAGTCAATAGTCAATATTCTATTAGCGGATATATGTATATATGTAATAAACAAAAGAAATTCAAAACCACCTATGATTCTTTTATCTGGAGATAATTGCTATTATCATTTGGTTTATGTTCTTTTTGTATATAAATTTATATTATACTTCCTTTAATACTTTTAAATGCTGTTAAATTAATAGCTTTGATTTGATTGTTAGTCTTGAATTCAGTTTAGTATTTAACATTATACCCTGACAATTTCAAATAATTATATTTGAAATATGGAGATCTTTTTAGCAATAGTACAGTAACTGTCATAAATGTGTATGATACTTAATTAAATCTACTAACAAATTAGGGATATATTTTTACCTACCTATATTATAATTATATATAGACTACAAGAAGTCATATAATTATATATAGACTACAAAAAGTCAACAGTGTTTTAAATGAAGAAATAACTGATTTATTCTTTGTTCTATATCAGAAAACAGTGAAAACTGTACAATGTTGTTGGGAGAAACTGCTTATGCAGCTATGGAAGAAACCAGGTCAGCACTTGAGGTAAGCTTCTGTTTTACTTTATAGATGTATGATAAACAGCATTCTTCAGAGAATACAGTAAAGCCTTGATTTCTACTTGTGCATTCTATTCCTATTTGCATTATAAACATCTTCTATTGAAAATTTTGAGATTCCACAAATTGGTCAGCGTTAAGGTTAAAGTTAACCTCTATTTTGACTCCAGATTAAGTTAGATGTGTTTTATTTAGAAAGTGATTTCTTAGAAGTGGGTTACATTCTTGAATTACGTTGGGAAATTAAGCTGTTAGGGTTCATATCTAAAATGAAAGTTAGTTTTTAAATTTGAGAATAATTAAATCTTGCCATTTGGAGTTTTACTTGACCTCTTGATTAGGCTAGCTAGCTAGCCAGATGACCTTTACATGGTATAGGTGTTGAAGTTTATTACACATATAAGCAGAAAAATTTCCCAGACTGAAGAGTTCTGCTTAAATAAACACATGAAACTGATGAGAGAAATGAACTTTTTCTTTTTTGTGTTCAGTGGGGAACAATGGTGGGTGCTCAGCTTCCATAGCTCAGTAGCAAAACATACAACCTGGTCTCATACTTAGATTTGCCAAGGGATTTGGTGGTGTTTTCAAGCTAAAAGATGAGCCTACTCTGCATAATCCTTCCCTTAAAAAAAAAAAAAACCCACTGCCATGGAGTCTATTCTGACTCATAGCAACCCTATAGGGCAGAGTAGAACTGCCTCCGTAGGGTTTCCAAGGCTATAAAAATCTTTACGGAAGCAGACTGCCTTACCTTTCTCCCACGGAGCGGCTGGTGGGTTTGAACCATTGACCTTTTGGTTAGCAGCGGAATGCTTAAACCACTGTGCCACCAGAACTCCTTAATCATTCTATGTTAGGTGGGTGCTATATCTTCTACTTTGACCTCAAGCTATCATAACATTTTGGGCTGCATAAAAAATAAAAAGCCCTTGAAGAATTGTTGTATTTATTGTTTCTAAAATTATAATAATTCTTCAGGCAGAGGAAGAAAGGTTACCTGAAGACAATGTCTATTTTGGAACTGTCAGTGATGATTCTGATATCGTTACCCTTGAGCCACCTAAGTTAGAAGAAAGTGGAACTCAAGAAGAAGCTACGATTGTTAAAGAAGCACAGAGCCCGGAAGACTTCAACATGGGCTCTTCCTCTAGCAGCCAGTACACATTCTGTCAGCCGGAAATTGGTAAGCACTGTATAAAGAGTGCACTGATAAGAAACATGGGCTTTTTTATAACCACATTTTATTTAATGGCTTGTTATCTAACCCTAAATCTCAAATTTTGAATATTTTTGGATAAAAGACAAATTGTTTTGTAAAATTTGTTTTATCTAGTGATTTCTTAGACTCTGGGGCCTAGACCATAGAACATTATCAGTCCTTTACTATAACCATAAATACCATCTTTTATTATTAAGTAAAAGACAAGAATATTGAAGTCTTTAAAACACACTCTGTATTTAGTCATTCAACATACATTTATTGAGTGCCTACCTTGTGCCAAATGAGATTCAAGGAACAGGCTTTATTGCAGTATCCCAAACCTGGTAACCTTTGGATCTTTTCTTTTAGATTGTGGTATGAAAACGCACCTATTATAAGTTTCATTTATAATGCAGTTAGTGCCCATTGTTTAGACAAAATCATTTGAAGGTTAAAGTGTGAGTTGCTGAGCTAATTACCTTCCATAGTTATTTGGCTCAATTTTAGGTATATGTAATTTCCAGGTGATAAAAATGTTCAGATAAGTACATATATAAATATACCAACAAAAAATAAACTCACTGCTGTGAAGTCAGATCCAACTCATAGCGACCCCTCCTTGAGTTTTCAAGGCAGTATCACTATGGAAGTAGATTGCCCCATCTTCCTTCAGTGTAGTGGCTGGTGGGTTTGAACCGCCAGCCTTATGGTTAGCAGTCAAGTGCCTTAGGTACTACACCACCAGAGCTCCTTATATAAATATAGTTCCTGGAAAATTTCATAAGTCATAGACGTGTAATTAACCCACACTTAAAACTTAACGGTGAATTAACAGGAACAACATCTCAGAAAACTGCTAATGATTCCAAGAATTTTCTAATTTGACAGAAAGATAGGAAAATCTAGTGTGTGCTGATAGATATTTCAGGTAATTTTTAAAGAGTTTTTCATTCTTTAATATTTACAATTGGCATCCAGAATCAGACAAGTTGGCATTTTTGTCATTCCTTTTTAAACTGAAAATGTCAAGTGGAGATTCTTACCTATCTCATTTAATGAACAGTTTTTTGGTTTCTTTCAGTTAATGTATCACTAATTTGTCTATAAATAAGCGCTTATTCAAATAACTCATATGGCTTTTTTAGTAGTCTGAGGTAAACTTCAGCCTTGGCCAGAATAGCATACATAGTACATTTATTTATGAAGGCTTAACAGAATTGATTTTAGAATCATTTATGGTCATCACATTTTATTATTATTACTTATTATTATTTAAGTCAGGATTTATGCTGTATATTCAAGTAGTCTTTTTTCTTGTTTTAAAAGCTATAGGTTCTAGTTTGAGACTGTGGGTCAGAACCAAAAAAAGATAGTCAGATTGCAGCAAGAGGAATACGAAAGGGTCTAAACAGACATTTAAGAAACGTACTGTTAATTTCTTAGGAACTTGGACACTTTAAAGCCATTTCTAGCTTTTATCTCCTTTTTGAACTGGACTTCATGGGGCAATACTGGAGATGCAGTTAAGGGGAAAACTTTTTAGGTTTATTTTTTTATCCCTCTCTAAGAAGTGTTTCAATAAGAAATTTTTTTTAAATAATCAAAGGTGAAATTTTGGACTTTGTTGAAAATACTGTTTATACCAATTGACAATAGTTTTTTGTTTTCTGTTCCTTATCCTTGTTTTTACCCCTTGGTTTTTTAAAATTTCATGCTGCACATTGCTTAGTTATTTTGTTTTCTCCTTTCCCTTCTCCATCTATAGGTTTTCAACTTCAGTTTTTCTTTCTATGAAATTAGATTCTGTGGCAGTGCACATTTTATTGAATTAAGAATACTTCCAACTCCCTCTTGTAATGACCCTCTCTACCCCCAAGAAAACAGAATTGGTAGTCATAGAAAAATTTGTATTATGTTAATAAAAAGGGCATGATTATTAGATAATGGTGTAGCACAGATAAAAATGTTAGTTGTATTTAAAAGAAGTATTGTTAGTTCTTTTTTCCCATTTTATTCCTTATAATAAAGCTTTATACATCTTTTTTCCTGTTTATTCACAAAAGAAAGGTGGTGGGAGAAGCTGTGGAAGATTCCTGAATGCATAAGGGGATGGGATGATCAGCTGAAACACCATGTTCCTAGCCAACTCGCTTTCCAAGGTGGTGTGACTAAATCTAATCAGCTTCTCTAGAGCTGAGTGTGCCTAGTCACATTTACTATTTACTTAGCGCTTTAAAGATACCTGTTGTCATCTGTCATACTCTAAACAGGTGTTAAAAATTGATCTTGTGAAAAAGCTGGCTAAGCTTATTGCATGCCTTTGCCTTGCTTGCATCTTGGACTATGGACCAAATTAAACTTTAAAAGAAGTTTAAAGAAAAATATTTCAGCTATCATATGTATGGGTTAAAAAAGATGGAAGCATTATGTAAGATGTGAGTTTATTAATGTGGGTTAGACTTATTACTTATATAATAAAGGTAATATGTAAATGTGGAATTGAAAATTTAAAGAATATTGACTGTTTTTACTTTTACTTATGTCAGAAAATCTGATTTAAATACTCCAGCCTTGATCTTGAATGCCTTTGTATTATGTAATGCTTTGTTTAAGTCTTCCTTTCTTTCTCTTTGTCCAAGAAATATAACCTCACAGCTGAGGCATCGACATCTTGGAAAAACTAGTGATCAAGAATAACCAGATAAACATGATGGGCATAAGGGTCATGACCAAAAGATCTCTCAGTGGCACCTGTATTACTAAATATTAGGAATATTGATTCATTCAGTAGTGCCTTCTGTCTTTGTGTTTGTTGTTGTAAGTGTGAAAGTTAACTGAATCCTCCATGACTCATCTTTAAAAAGTATTGCCTAACCCAAATCACGAGCTTTCCTGTGGCATGGATAATCCTGTGTTTTGAAAAACTGTTTTACTTTTACTCTTTGGAGGCTTGAATGTTTGTTTAGAGCTCTTTGTATCAAATTCAAGTTCACAATTTGTCCTTAGTTTTAGTGCTTTTTCTTTTCTTCTAACTGGCCTGTGGAAATCAGTACTGAATGATCTAATATGGGACAGTGTTAAGAAATAATGTATTTAGAAAAAATGAAGGTGATTTTTCCAGCAGGTATGTTCCTAGGACTTGAGATTTCTTGTGGATTTTTTTTTCCCCGATTTGCTATTCTTTACTATTCTTTTCATAAAACAGCAACACCAGACTAGTCCTTAATATCGGAGATAGCTGTTGTGTCACTTCCTCATGCTGACATATTTACTAGAGGGTAAAATTAATAACCTTCTAGTAAGAGTGGCAGTTGAAGGGAAGGGCTCATCTGACTTCTGGAAACCTATGTTAAACTTACAGTGCTTTTGAAAGGGATCATGGGCAAATAGAATGGCAGTGAAACTAGAGAACAAATAATCCCAAGGATGACTTTTGATATTTATTATACTTCGTAATTCACAGAAACTGCTTTTGTACTTTCCTAAACAGTTGAGTTTAAATGACCTCTGTTTGCAATTGAAAGTTTATTTTCCTTACTGACATAGTACTTGTTTATAGTTTAATAGCACTGAAATTTAATAAGCTACAAGAATGAATGTTTTTCTAATGGTGTAAACTACAAAGGGAGTGAAAAACTAGATAGACCCTCAAAGGCCCAGAATATGATGAGAGATTCTTGTGTGTCACAGTTGAAATCATTTATGTTTTGGTTTTATGTTGATGAACTTGAATATTTATGTTTTTGTGGTGTGTTTATATTTTTGGGGGGGCTGTCTCATGTAAACGGGCATGTAGGGATGGTGTTAGTTCTAAATCATATTTACTGGGAAAGTTTTTTTTAATTTAATACTTAAATAGCCACGTTTTTCTTTTTAAAATAGTATTTTCATCTCAACCTGGTGATGATGAATCAAGTAGTGATGAAACCAGTCATCAGCCCAGTCCTGCTTTTAGACGACGCCGTGCTAGGAAGAAGACTGTTTCTAGTTCAGAATCTGAAGAGCGACTGCCTGCTGAACAAGAAACTGAGCCTTCCAAGGAGAACTTGCATAAACGCCAATTCAGTAGTGGTCTTAATAAATGTGTTATACTTGCTTTAGTGATTGCAGTCAGCATGGGATTTGGACATTTCTATGGTAAGTATTTGAAAATTTATACATGATGTGACAGCATAATGTAGAAACCTCTGTTGTTGTGTGCTGTCAAGTTGATCCTGACTCATAGCAAATCCCATGTAGATGCCTCTGAATGAGGAATTCTGGGATCTGTTTTCAGTGCTATCATTAATATATGACCTTGGAAAACTCACAACTTGTTTGAACCTCAGTTTTCTTATTGGAAAATGGTGATAGTGTTTCCTGTCTCACAAAGTGGTTTTCAGTTATATGAGGCAGTAGTTATTTCTTTTAGAAATATAAGGATTATTTAATACATGTGTACAAAAATGGCAAGGAGGCCACATGTTCCGACCTCCTCTAACCCTACAAGGGGAAGACAGGATTACCAGCAGTAACCCAAGGCCTATTCCTACAAGGCCAGACATGCTGCCTCCCTCCAGCCCTTTCACCAACCGTTCCTCCCAAAGCACCCACCACCTCTCCTCTGGGTTCGATAATTCACTGCAGTGGCCACACAGAACTCACGGATTACGGGGTTTATTAGGGAAGCACCAGGCTACAACTCAAGTTCAGGAAGAATGCTCAGTTTCTCTCCCAGCCCACTGTCCCTCAGCAAACAGTCTCTCACAGTCTCTTTCCCAGCAGTGTCGGTCCCTTGGTGTCTCACTCAGCAATGTGTGTCTCTTGCGTCTCTTTCCCAGCAGCACGTGTCTCTTTCAGGGGTGCGTGTCTCTTTCAGCAGCACGTCTCCTCCACCAGCAGTCAGAGTTCTGCCTCTAGGAGGCCTCCTTTAGAGCCCACAGGGGGTCAAACTAGCCAATTATAGCATCAGAACTCTAAGCACCTGAGAGAGAGTGGGCACCTCCCACAACATTGTTTTGTGCCACCCCAACAGAAATACTCCAGGTGGACACCTTCAGCAATCAGGAGCTCCTCAGTTGCTCATAGCAAATCCCACCTTGGAGTTTACAAAGACTTATGGGTAGAAAAGCCACACAGTAATTTACTACACTGCAATGTGTTTATGGCTTTTTTAAAATAAAAAGATGAAAGATTAAAAATCTGAAATGCTTACCATGAGACAAATCCATTTCAGAACCACAAACTATGACCAAACGATCCTTATTAAGGAAATTGAGGTCCACTTGAAATGCTTACATTTGAAATGGTCACAATTAGTCTCTCTAATTTCTACTTTCAGGTTTCATGCAAGCATCATATTTTGTGACATCAATTGCTGCTTCCATGATTTGTGTGAATTAATTCATTTGTTTTGTAGTTTAGCCTCACAGTTTGCTTGGTATTATACTTGTTAGTGTTTACATATATTGATAATCTTACTAATTCCAGTTCTTAAAAAAGAATTCCATGTGGTATAACTTTTCACTTCGGAGCTTCTATTGAATCTCTTATTTGAGGAATATATTTGAACAAAGACAGAAGGGTTTGAGAACTAAACATTCATACTTTTTGTTCTTTAGGAATTTTGTAGGAAAAAAACAACTGAAAAGAAATAGTCTAAGATTTTGTCAACTTCACAAATTTTAGTTTGCCTTATCTTAGCTTCCTTTAGGTTTTTTGTCTGTCTAATCTACAGTTTAGCTTTCTGAATATTCCTCTTTTGCTCCTTCCTTGTAACAAAAATTGGTTGTGCTAACAGAGACTTATTTAGTATATATTCAGTAAAGAGCCTGTTGTAATTAACTTCTGTATGTAATTATATATGTAAAATGAACAGTTAATAAGCTTTGCTTTTACTGATTTACAGGGTAGCAGTTACGTAGGCACTACTCTTTTTTTTATTTCTTATACAGTGTATAGATTGCTGTACTACCTAACCCTGTTTCTGTGCAAAGAATTAGCAAAGCCCACCTGGTGAGGTTGTTTATTGAAACATATTATTTAAGTATTAGTACTTTAATATTATTTGAGGGGAGTAAATTTCTTTCTTTCTTTTTTATTATTGTGATTTGGGTGAAAATTTGCAGAGCAAATTCACTTTCCATACAGCAGTTCACATACACTTTGTCTCATTACACTGACCACAATTTACACAATGCAACAGCTCCCCTCCCACTTCCTCCCCATAATTACCTCTTCCCTGTGTCCATCCCTCCATGCTCTATTGCCCCCTGAGCTGTCTCCTGGTGCATAAGCAGCCCTTCTTTCTCCCATGCTTGTTCTCTCCAAGGAGTGTATCTACCTCAGGTAAATGTTCAACTCATATGCCTGTCTTTTGCTTGGCTGGAAACCACAGAGGTGTGGGTTCAATTCCAGACCTGACGGGCATCTAGAGGCCACAGTCTCAGTGATTCCACCAGGCTCTATCGGTCCAGCAAACCTGGTCCACCCTCCCCTTTTTTTTTCCCCAAATGATTTTGACTTTTGTCCCCATTGTTCTCCCTCTCTATCCAGGATTTCCTACGTAGATCCCCTTCCAAGTGGTTGACATTGGTAGCCGGGCACCATCTAGTTCTTCTGGTCTCATAGTTGTATAGGCTGCAGATTGGATGGTGTATCAGTCACTAGGACTGATTGTATCCATGAATTTTTGGTTTTCTTCATTCTTCTTTGCTCTGGATGAGGAGAGACCCATTGTTGCATCTAGATGGCAGCTTGCAAGCTTTTAAGATCCCAGTCGCTACTTGCCAAAGTAGGAGGTAGAACAATGTTTTGTATAGTATGTTATGCCAATTGAGCTTGATGTCCCCTGTGACTCTGGTCCCAAGCCCACAGGTTCAACTACTCAGTCCCTCTGGGTAGCTGGCTATGACCAAGCAGTGACTACCACCTTGCCTCTTGTCAGCTCTACTATACACCTGGAATTCAGATCATACACATAAACTTATAGGACTGTTGGGGGAGTAAATTTCTTGAAATTTTCATTTTATAGTTTCATACAGTGCCCATTTGTTTATTTATTCAGTCAGTATTTATTTTTCTTTTTATAGAATACCTGCTCTGTGCTAGGCAGTATAACTACATAGAAACGTATGTCTCTGGCCTTTCACTGGCCAAAATGTGGCCATCACTTGCCATCCGTAGTCCCTTACACTATTTACATTTTTTAAATCTAATTAGTAACATAGGATCTAGTAGAATAGAAGCCTAATCTCCCTTGCTATTACTCTGCAATTACCAGACCTAGATATCATGCTAATGGTCATTAATCAGTTGATAATTATTACTGAAGTTGAATTTAATAATTTCAAGTTGCTTAGGTTAAATGCATCAGGTGTCTTTAAAGATTAATAGCAGGGAATCTAGATAATGAATAAAATTTCCACATTTGCATCATACCTAATAGTCATGCCAACTGTATACCATCTTGGCTTACCCTTTATGTTGTAGGTACATGCAGATATCTGTAACATGACCAGTTACTGCAAAAATATGAATGTGAAGATTGAAGAATGACTTCAATCTGTATTGAATGCTATATCCTATGCTGATTAGTGGAAAACACATATTTATGTTCAGCATCTGTAATGGTAAACTTCAGAGACAATCAATACTTGCTTAGTTTAGTGTCAGTAAAATGTGTTTCTTCTTGTATCTAACATTATGTTAATAACTATTTAGACCCTGGTGGATGCCTACTTGAATTTGCTATTGAGATACTACAATTTGTATTCTCCCTTGAAGTTTATTGTAATGAGATTTAATTTGAAATATATATTAAATTTTGTTTACTATTTAGCTGGAGCAAATATATCAGTGTTTTTTGAGTGTGATTTTTTTCCCTTCTACAGGTAAACATGAAGATAACCAAGGAGAAGGTCTTATTTTAATCTTTTTTTCTTACTGAAAAAACAAAAATTGCTTAGTAACTTACTGTTAATCCAATCCAAACTGCATTAAAACCTTACCAATTGCATGACCTTAGAGTATTTTGTAGAAAAATTTAGAGAAAATTGTTTTAAAACTTGAAAAATTACTTCCCTATTCAAGGATTTTGGTTACTTGAGAAATATACTTTAATGATTATATTTAATAAAACCTTTTCATATACTTGTTTTTTTCATAGTAGCTTTTCAGAAAATCAAAAGCTTGTGTGATAGAGTATTAAGTAGATCTATATATACAAAACTTAACTTAATGCTAGCTTTTCAAGGTCACTAGTGTAGTGCCTGAGGTACTTGACTTCTAACCAGAAGGCTGGCAGTTCAAACCCACCAGCCACTCCTTGGAAGGAAGATGGGGCAATCTACTTCCGTAGTGGTACTGCCTCGGAAACCCAAGGAGGGATCACTATGAGTTGGGTCTGACTCGATGGCATATAACAACAAGCATCTGAAGGATAGAAGCTCTGGTGGCATAGTGCCTAAGACATTTGAGTGCTAACTAGAAGGCTGGTGGTTGAAATCCACCAGCCACTCCTCAGAAGGAAGGTTGGGTAATTTACTTCTGTAGTGATACTGCCTTGGAAACCCAAGGAGGGGTCACTATGAGTTGGATCTGACTTGACAGCAGTGCGTTTGGAGTTTTGGTTATCTAAAGGATACCACTTTTTATTTTCCCTTAATTCTGGTACTAATATAAACTGTTTGGAGTTGTTTACTGAGCTGGTTTGAATTTCCCATCTTCTCCCATGAAGTCAGTCATTACCCTCTGTAATCAGTCATTTGCTTTATAATAATTAATAAAAACATACTATCAAAGTGAGTCACTCAGCTGAACTTGGACAGTGAAAAATCTTGCCAGCCTACATCAGAATGAGTATTTAGAAACAATAATATTTAAGGGTAGAATAGGTGGGATGTTAGATTGTAAAACAGCTTGGAATCTGAGTGGAGGGTTTGATTTTTAGAGGAAAAGCCAAAGAAGAATGGAGAGATAGGTGGTATGGAAAAAACTAGAATAGTCAGCTAGGAGGTTTTGTAATCTAAATATTTGGTGATGAGAGCCTTAACAACGAAAGTGATAGTGGAGATGGAGAGAAGTTTGAAATGTGGGCCACTGAAGGAAAAATGACAAACAGGACTTTGAGGCTGAATACTTAGGATATTAGTGATTTGTTTGTTAAATTCCAGGCAGTACTAGCTACTTTACTTTTAGAGTTGGGGGAGCTATACATAGGTGGTGAGCTCAATTTCATTCATTTGTTTCTACTCATCTTTATTCTAATGGTTAGGGCAGGAGTTGAATTTTTATTTTCAGGAGCTGTATATATTGACTAGAAGCTCTGATGAGAGGTGGAGATGATAAGTTTTAGCATAAGTGATAGCATAAACTGTGACAGAAGGTTAATGCAATAAGATAGGCACATGGAGATAACAAAGGGGAAGGTCATATCTTGGTTTCCTAAGACTGCCTTAGCCAAATACCACAAAGTGTATGGCTTTAAATAATAGAAATTTATTTTCTCACAGTTCTGGAGGCTGGAAGTCTGAATTGAGGGGAATTCTGGTAGTACAGTGCCTAAGGCATCTGACTACTAATCAGAAGGTTGGTGGTTCAAACCCACCAGCCACTCAGCAGAAGGAAGACTGGGCAATCTACTTCTGTAAAGATTTAACACCTTAGAAACCCTGCGGGGGTTGCTGTGAGTCAGAATCAACTCTATGATAGGTGGGTTTGGTTTTGGTTCGGTTTAGGACATCAGCAGAACTTGGCTATTATGTCTGCTCTAGAGGAAGCTTCTTCCTTAACTATCTCTTAGAGCTTCTGGTAGCCCTGGGCAGATTTTTGTGTTCCTATACATTTTTATGGGAGAGCTCTGGTAGCATAGTGCCTAAGGCACTTGACTGCTAACCAGAAGGCTGGCGGTTCAAACTCACAGCCACTCCTCGGAAGGAAGATGGGGTAATCAGTATCACTTCTGTGGTGATACTGCCTTGGAAACCCAAGGAGGGGTCGCTGTGAGTCGGGGCATATAACAACAACAACAGCAAATACGTTTTTATAGGACATCACTCAGAAGGTATTTGGACCTGCCATACTCTAGTTTTAATTTTGTTAACTGATAACATCAAAGAACCACCCTGTTTTCTCAAAGTCGCATTCACAGGTACAGGAGTTAGGACTTCAACATACCTTTTTGGGGAAATAATTCTATTCATAATAGGTAGTACTACTTTACTGTTAGGTAGCTGAAAATGCAGGGGAAAAAGATCATATTAAGACCATCATTAGGCATATGTTATAGTGCCTTGAATTCAGATCTCAACACATAGTTGGGTTACTTTGCAGAGGGCAAAGGTATTTATCCTATTGGTAGTTTGAAATACAAGTTTTCTGTTACTCTGGGAACTATGGATAATTTAAACACTTGAAAAATTTTGAGCAGTTTTTACACTTTGGTATGGAAATGTTATAAGCTTAAGTTTCCTATGCTTTTATAAATTGGACTGTTGAAAGACAAGTGAATCCTTAACTTCAAGAGGTATGGAAGAAATAAAAAACTTAGAAGTAAGGGAAGAAATAGTAAGCTATCATACCTTATGTTGCAAAAATCTGTGATGTCTTTACATAATGGTATGTAGATAGAAAAGAAGGTTGCCAAATGCAGTTTGCCTCATTTTTGATAAGTGGTGCCCCCCCCCCACGCACTTATGCATGAAGCATGGAGTGTGGCATGTAAACAGCATGTCTTGGCAAATAAACATTTTGATTTTTAGGGTGAAAATACAGAGAATCCTAGCTCGTTTAGGAATCTTTATCACTGCTGGGATAGGGACAAATGTACTCCAGTTTTGATGTCTTTGTACAATCATGAAAGATGAGGGGCACTTTCTGCCACTTACCTCAGGTTCACCCAAAGTTTCAGGAAGTTGGCTAGTGGTCAGAGCAGGAGATAGCCAATTGAGTTATACTTATAGCTGTACTCTGTTTAGGTTAGTAGGAAGTGTTGTATCAACTTGACTGGTGTAATGTGAAGCCTGACTTGAAATTTGAAGTGTATTTACAAGTACAGACTTAACCACTGCAGAATTCATAAAGATTTGGCTTTGAGAATTGTGGTTAGAGTTAGCCAATTATTTTCCCTGCTGTACTTTTTTGGACTTGTGTGGAAAAGTATCTATCATGTAGGCAAAATACAGTGAGAAAAACATTTATTTCCATTTTTTCCTTATTGACTCTAATCTTTGAATAGACATAGTTGTTTGTTTCTCTGTGGAAGAGAAGATGAAACACTTAACTACTTCAAAGATCTCCTCCCCCCCCAAACCTAGAGTGCTTTTAATAGGCATTCGGTAGGCACAGTTAGGATGAATACATTACAGTGAAATTGTTTTCTTTGTTAGAGTAATACGGGTGTCTTATTTGTTTTAATTAAAAGGATAGTGAACTGCTTAAATGTTCTTGAGGGTATGCTGAGTAAAACAAATTAGCATATTTGGTCTGATTTATATTACAATTAACATTCACTGCCATTTGAATGATACCATGAGTTTTTACTTATTCGTTCTTAGTTTATATAATCAGAATTTTTATAGAACTGTGAAATACTAATACTTTGAAGAAAAGATCCTGTCTGAATTAAGTATGTGAATTGCATGAAAATTAAATGTTTTGTTACATATTATAAAACATCAGTAATCAAAATGTTTGTTTTATACCCAATGAAATTTTTCATTTTAGGCACAATTCAGGTTCAGAAGCATCAACAGTTGGTCAGAAAGATACATGAAGATGAACTGAATGACATGAAGGATTATCTTTCTCAATGTCAACAGGAACAAGAGTCTTTTACAGATTATAAGGTACATCCAAATAAGAAATATAGAAAATTATGATAACTAATAAGTGTACATACAAGTACAGTGCAGATTAGTAAGTCAGTAATCATATTTGGTAATTATTTACTGAGTTCTTACTGTGTCCTTAGTTACTACCATAAGGGCATCATATATATAGTATTTCTCTTATTTCTCATCACAACTCTGTGAATCAAGTATTAACTTCCTTATATAGATGAGAAAGGTTAAGCAGCTTCCCCAAGATATGTAACTGAAAGAGCTGGGTTTGATTCCAAGTATCTAACTCCAGAGCCCGAACTTCTAACCACTATGCTGTATTTAATACTATTTTTACATAGTTAAGCAAAACATTTTTGGTCAGTGGGAAAAAAAGAGAGTTTGTAGCTTTTCCTTTGATCAGAATTGTTAGCCTGTCCCTTTTGTTCTGGTCTCTTGTTAGTTCTGATGGAAGGAGTAACATCTTATCCTTCCCTTCCTAAAATCCACCTAGCTCCTGTGGGGCTGTACTACCCATTCTGTCTAGTAACCAGTACCTTTATGGGTTTACAAGGATAAGCAAAACATCTGGTTTTATCTAGTTCTTCTCCAAGAAGGTTATAGAAATTGTTAAAAAAAATTCTTGGTAGAAAATTAAGCTGTTTCTTTTCCCCTGCATGCTTCCAAATCTCCTTCACAATTTGTGTATGGATCTCTTAGGGGTTATGATTATATTGCTTGGGAAGACAGAATCCCATTTGACATCCTAAGTATTTCTTTCAGGAAGGTACTGTGAAGTTAATTGTAAATAGTTCATTTTTCTCCATTTAGGTCACAGGATGTTCTAAAAAGAGTAGCCATTTTTTTCTTTTCCACCATGGTTATTGAATTTATCAGATGAGGAATGTTGTACTTTCATTATTCTGTGGCTTACCTGTGGTTATGCATTTAAAAATGATGCTATATCAGCCTGTTATAGTTGACAGTTTCCTGCTGTTGGGTAGATGAAATTGTTGTTTTCTCTCATGTAGGAAAAGCAGATGGAATGACAATAATGAAATATTAAATTTAAATTTTTTCTCAGAAGATTAATGAGACTGAAGCATCCATTTCAGATGGTTATTTTTCACAGAATTTTTTTTTTTGGTTTGTTTTTGTAATTATATATTGCTAATCTGATTCAAATGAAATTACCATAATATCTGTGATAAATTAGCCAAATTTAAGTGTAATTTCACAAATTTATATGTTAAGCTATTTTAACTGACTAGATAATGCTACATCCAAATATTTATGGTGTTATCATTACCTATTGAAGCATAGTGTTTAATTTTCTATTGGTTTTGGTAATGCTTGTTACTAAGGCATGTTCAAAGAAAGATCAGTCAAGGCTACTTTAAACTGCAGTTAAAATTCTATACACCTGATTGAACATGATTTCTCTCTGTGTGGGGTGATGTTTCAGAGTTACCTGGTAATCTGGGTTACAATCACTTGAAAAGTTCATTTGAAACTGGGGAGACTAGTTATAGTGTTACCGACGTTCAATCTGTCCTCTAAAGCATTTATAGTTCTTGTTATGACCTAACCTGCACTTACCCTAGAAATGTTCACTTTCATAGGACTAAGATCTTTTAAAAATAAGACTAAGATTATTGAAACATTTCTTCAAAGGGTGCAGTGACTACCCAAAAAAAATTTTGAGGCCTAAAGCCAGCTCTGGCTAATTTTACTTTTAATAAAAGATAATCTCCTTGACCCAAGCATTGGAAAACCTTAAGTCCTGCCTAAATTCTCCAGAAGCCTTTTCAGGAAAGATGGAATCTTACAGTCAAAAGATAAAAAGACTATATACTCATTTATCCTGACTTGTAAACAGGCCCCCAAACTAGAAAAGATTTCTTATGGTCTCTTTCAAAAAATCATGTTAGGGATAAACCCAACCTAGCTAACTTTTCCTTATCTCTAATTCTTCTATTGGAGCTTTGGTAGCGTAGTGCCTAAGGCACTTGACTGCTAACCAGAAGGCTGGTGGTTCAAACCCACCAGCCACTCCTCAGAAGGAAGATGGGGCAATCTACTTCCATAGTGATACTGCCTTGGAAACCCAAGGAGGGGTCACTATGAGTGGGGTCTGACTTGACAGCACATAACAACAATTATTCTTCTGCCATGCTCTTCTTCTTAGTGTATTGTGGCTCTCTGCTGTGCATGTTCTTGCATATGATATTTGTAATTTCCAATTTTTATAGTACTGAAAATACTACCCAAAGAATAGCTTTTTCTGAAATAAAGATAGTAAAGTTTATGGGATATTTTTGTAAATTTTGGTTTAAATTTAGTTTTTAAAGCACTTGATATTTTTATTTCTTCCCTTTTACAAAATAGTCATTGAAGGAAAACCTTGCAAGGTGTTGGACCCTTACTGAAGAAGAGAAAATGTCCTTTGAAACTCAAAAGAAGAACCTTGCTACAGAAAATGAGTATTTAAAAATATCTCTGGAGAAAGAAGAAAAAGCCTTGTGTTCTTTACAGGAAGAGTTAAGGAAACTAAGAGAACAGATTAGGATATTGGAAAATAAAGGAACAAGTACTGAATTAGTTACCGAAAATCAGAAACTTAGGCAGCATTTGGAAGAGGAAAAGAAGAAGACATACAACTTTCTTAATCAAAGGGAGACTTTATTGGCAGAAGCAAAGATGCTAAAGAGCGAACTGGACAGAGAGAGACTATTAACCATTGCCTTAAGGGTAGAACTCCAGCAGTTAAGCACTAGTCAGTCATATGGCAATCAAGACTCTCTCAATGTACTGACTGAGAAAAAGGAAATAGAAACTTTACGGGGAAGACTTACGGAGCTGGAGCGGAAGCTGAACTTTGAACAACAGCGTTCTGATTTGTGGGAAAGACTGTATATTGAGGCAAAAGATCAAAATGGAAAACAGGAAAGTGATGGAAAAAAGAAAGGAGGCAGAGGAAACCACAGGGCTAAAAATAAGTCAAAGGAAACATTTTTGGGTTCAGTTAAGGAAACATTTGATGCAATGAAAAATTCAACCAAGGAGTTTGTAAGGCATCATAAAGAAAAAATTAAACAGGCTAAAGAAGCTGTGAAGGAAAATCTGAAAAAATTCTCAGATTCAGTTAAATCTACTTTCAGACATTTCAAAGATACTACCAAGAATATCTTTGATGAAAAAGGGAATAAAAGATTTGGCGCTACAAAAGAAGCAGCAGCTAAAAGGACAAGAACAGTTTATCGTGAATACTTACATCCACAATATAAGACAGCTACACAAAACCAGAATAGTAGAGGCCCTACTGTGCAGAGAGAGGGAAGGAAGGAAAAGCCAGTTCACTTTGAGAGATTCGGAATAAATGCAAATTCACAGAAATGTAGTGCTGAGCGTGACTGTGAAAATTATCGTTCATTGAGAAAAGGTTGTTCCGATGTATTTGACTGTGCTCGACAGGAATCCCTTAGCCTTTTTAATGTAGTGTTGAATCCTGTAAGGATAGATGAATTTAGACAGTTAATACTAAGATTCTTATTAGAAGAACTGGATGGTTTCCATCACTGGAAAGAACTTGATCAATTCATCAATAAGTTTTTCCTAAATGGTGTCTTTATACATGATCAGAAGCTCTTCGTTGACTTTGTTAATGATGTTAAAGATTATCTTAAAGCCATGAAGGAATATCAAGTAAATAATGATGGAGTGTTTGAGAATTTGGACGGATATATATATAGACACTTCCTTGGTGACACTTTGTCCCCTCCATATGGACCCAGGTCGGTTTACATAGCACCATGTTATCATAATAGTTTCTGACATCTACAGTTTGGATAGATTTTTCTCATTCGGTATAGTTGCTTGGAAGGATACTATTTGTAAAAGACATACTTTATTGATGTTGAGAATTTAGGGAAAAAAAAGATGTAATTAAAAATTATAGCTATTACAAAGTGAAAATTTCACATAACAATCGGTTTGACTTGGGCAAATGATTTAATTCCTGACTTAAATCAGTTAAGGAGAATATGTATTTATTAAATTCTTTTTAGCCTATTTTGTTTCCTTTTAGTATACTTTATATGAAAAGATAATCACCTTAAGTGAAAGTGTTTTTAATTGTGCTTTTATTTATATGCTAACCTTGGGAAGCTAAGAGTAAACAACACCAATTTCACCCTGAATTCAGAAGAGCCTGCTGTATAACAATTCTAATATACCCCACTTTTTTCATTTGTCCATTCTATTTACCAACTTAATTATGGTATTTTATACATTTAATTACAGAATTATTTTTGATAAAGAGGCAAACTTAGCAAGCCATAAGTTCTAATGTGTGTGCTTCCTATATATGACTTTTAAAAAATAATTTTTATCCATTGCTTATCAGCTTTACTCTGTAACATAAAACTTACCTTTTTGAATAAATGTAATGTGTCTGTAAAATAATGAGACTTGATTCTGGTGTCTTTAGTCATTGAGTATCTTGTGCCTTTAATAAGCAAAGCCCCATGAGGATATCCTGAGGAAAAATGAAAATTCTTATTGTGAAGGAGCTCACAAGCTAGTGGAGAGTTAGGCAAACAGATAATACACAAAGAGAGAAAAGGAAGGTATGTAGGTATGTATATGATGGCCTCAGTCAGTCTGAAGATGTTTGAGATGAGTGAGGTAGCCTTTGAGCTGAAATTTTTAAACACTAACTTTTGAAGGATAAATGCAAACTTGCCAACCATATTATGGAAGTTCATTCCAAAGGGCACTGCATTTGCAAAGATTTGGAGATGGGAAGACAGGCCATTTCAAGAAACAGGGTAGTGCTGGGGGGGCTGTGTGTGAATAGAATTAGATCATGAAGAGCCCCATTTTATATTAAAGGATTTGTCCTGTAGTACATGGAGAACCTCTGAAGAGTTCTGAGGTGGGTGGAGTAAGATGTTAGATCACTGGCAACAGCCTTGGAGGATGGATTATTATAAAGGGGTAATGGTAGAAAACAAGGTATTTGAAACAATCAGACATATGCTGTGTAGTGTCTGAACTAGGATAATAGTTGTAGGGATGAAAGGATGAGACAAATTTGAATACAGATAGTAAAACTGGTGGTATTTTTTGTGAAAGTAGAAAGGGACAATAACGTCCAGATTTTTTAATTGGGTTACTAGTTGTGTGTGTGTATATATATATATATATATATATAAAGTGATACCATTACCAAGATATAGAATACCAGGAAAAAGTTTTGGACCAGGGGAACTGGAGATGAAAATTGTGCTTGGAGGTGCCATCCAGTTGCAGTTGAGTGGATTCCGACTGATAGTGACCCCATGTGTGTCAAGGTTGAACTGTACTCCATGGGGTTTTCATGACTGATCTTGTAGAAGCAGATCACCAGACCATTTTTCCAAAGCACCTCTGGGTGAGTTTGAATCTCCAATCTTTTGGTTAGTATTCCATGCTTAACTGTTTGTGCTACCCAAGGCTGGAGATAGCTGCTTGATGTTCAAGTCAAGAAGGATTAGTTGGCCATTAATGTATGGGTGTAGAACTCTCTTTGCATATGTGCATTCCTGTAGTCTGGGCTAGACTCTTGAGGAACACTAATATCTATAGAGTTGTAGAGAAGGTTGAAAAGCATGAGACCAGACAGAATGACATGAAAATCAGATCATCTCATGTAAAAGGAATATTCAAATATGTCAAATGCTTTAAAAAAACAAAAAAATGTTTTGTAGCTTGGGAATTGGGGGGTGGCTGTGAATGGCAATATGAATTGTTTCAGTCAACTAGTGACAGAAGCTTGATTATATAGAGAGATTGAGGAAAGCAATAAATGCAGACATTACTTGTGAACCTTAGATATGAGAAAAGCTGGCCAGAAACTTTTGTTTGTACGAGGTGATACGTACCAATTTCTTTTGAGGGGTGAAGCCAATGGAGAGGGATTTTTACAGGAAAGGAAGAAAAAAGGAAAGACATCTCATTATTTTATTGTCACATTTTATGTTACCTGTTGAACGTTTCCGCTTTTTGCCAACAGTTACATTATTTGTTTACTTTTTAATTACATAGTAAATGTTACTAGTCACTATTTTTTTAATATACATTACATTAATAGTGTTATATTTCAGAATAACATCTTTTTTCAGAGTGTTCAGATAGTAAATTAATGGAAAAAAATTAAACTTGTTTCTAATTTAAATAAATTTAACTCTAACATAGATGAAAAATGTGTTTACTGCTTTCAGTCGACCTGATAAAAAGCAACGTATGGTAAATATTGAAAGCTCCAGGCATCGAAAACAAGAGCAGAAGCACCCTCAGCCACAGCCTTATAAAAGGGAAGGTAAATGGCATAAACATGGTCGCACTAATGGAAGACACATGGCAAATCTGGAAATAGAATTGGTGCAGTTACCTTTTGATCCTAAATATTGACCATCATGATTAAGTTAGATTAAAAACTGTAAGAGAACAGATGCTTTCTACAACGTTTGGTGTTTAAGTAAGATGAAATGATCAAGATGACAATGCCCTTTTTTCATTGCTAAGTATCAGTTTGATGACATTATACTATTACCAGAAGTATCAGTCAAAAGCTTACTAACCTGCATTTTCCTGTAGTGTAGCTTTGCTGAATTTTTTTGGCTCTGGAATTGTTCAACTCTAGTTTTATTGTTAAGAAAGCCAGGCATGCAACAGATTTTAATGCATGAAGTAAGACTTCCCTTTTAGTGTATGAGCTTAAAGTAAGCTCAAATCATATATGGCAAAGTGTAATGAACACTGATATTTGTGTTAAGTTTGTAGTAGAGGTTGGAGAAAGTATATTGTGATGGAATTTCATCTTTTAATATTTTATAATCTTATACTTGCTTCTTGTCTTTTTGTGGGTTCAAGAGCCCGTTGACTTGTGAAGAATTTGCTGCCTTCTTATGACCTTGCTGACTTACTCTTGTGAAATTTCTTGCACATCTGAATATTGTGGAAGAAACAATAAAACTACATCATAAGGAAAACTAAAGGTCTTTATTTAAAATCTGGCATTGAATCAATCACCTTGTGATTTTATACTTTGTGATATTTTGTGTATTTCCTCAGTAGTGCTATTTGGTAAAGCTATTCACAGTAGTTTTGTGCTAGTTTCATGTATCTTACCCAGTGTTTACTGAAGTATCTGAGTAGGATCTGAATATTTCTACCCAGCAATGTCAGTTTCTCTGGGAAAGATCTAAGCACAGTACAGAATTTCATTGGTTGAGTTTTCCTTTTAACTTCTGCTTATAGATGTGTATGTGACTCCCAATTCGACCTTCTGGCAAGTGAGTATGGAATATCACAGCAGTTCTCTCATAGTTGCTTGAAATGAGAAAAGTACTTAATTCCTAGGAGTAAAAAAAAAGAAATTTAATAAGGCTACATTTTAACTGAGTACTGTTTAAAAGAGAATTTTAGAATTGCCTATTCTAATTTCTCCAGTAGAACTGTTTTCTTAATAAAACAGTAAGATGTCTTAATTAAAAGTGTTAACTTATGGTAAGTAATGTACCTTTATAGTTACAGAACTGGGGCTAATTTGGGTTGGGGGAAAGGCAAGTTATAAAATAACTGAGTTTGAAAGGGACCATAAAAAGGTTATATTGTCTTGTTTACCTGAATGTTTGTTAAACCTGAGGTGCAAAAGAAATATTAAAGTTTTTTATGTTTACTTACCTCCTCCAAAACACTGAAGATGATCAAGTGAGTAGGCAATGATGAATCATTGTGAAACTCTTTATATAACCAGTGTAAGGGATTTAGGTAAAATATATCTGCTTCATCAAGATAATGACTTTTTCCTGTCAGGTCTGGGGGGCACTGGAGAAATCTCATTGGGAGTGGGCAATGAACATGGCTATAAAAAGAAAATAACTATTATAGTTTCAAGAAGTAAAATTTGTGAAAGTATTCAAATTACTCTTAACATATGTTGTGTTCATATAACAAAATGTGAAATTGGAATCTATAGACCGAGTTCCACTTAATGCAGTTTTCTCAAAGACGGAGAACATGATTCCCATACTGTCTAGCAGCACTATCTCCATAACCAACAAGTCCAAAATAAAGCATGAAACTCCATTTTAAAGTGGGAAGTACGTCAGTCACCAGCTTTGGGGGTTGGGGAGTGCTCAGTTTTCTCTAGCATTAGTAAGCTGTCACAGAAATTAATGGCCTTGAGAATTGGGGAAGTTATTTGTTAATATAAGAGTAATTCTCCATAGGCTTATTTAGCAAGGTTAGAAAACTAATCATGAAACAGAAAGGGGATAGGTTATACCCTTAAAGTACTTTTTTTTTTTTAAAGAAAAAAACTTGTAAGTAAGATTAGTAATACAGAGCAACATATATTCACTGATAACATCTAAATAAGTAATGGTTTTACGTGGCCTGGAAGACTGGAGTATCTCTAAAAAGATTCATCTCAATACCATTCATGATAAATTTAACTGAGTTACTTGGGCCATGCAAAAAGCCATATTTATAACTTTATCTTCCAGAAAAACCCAAACTCATTGCCTTCAAGTAGATTCTGACTCATAACGGCCCCTTTTGGGTTTCTTAGACAGTTAAATCTTTATGGAAGTAGATTGCCCAGTCTTTCTTCCACAGAGTGGCTAGTGTGTTGGAACTGCCACACTTCTGGTTAGCAGTCAAATGCCTTAGGGATTAAATTATACTTGGTAGAGTGAGTTAAGACATTCAGTTAAAATAAACCCCCATTGCATAACTGTTTCTGTCTATGAACTGCAAAGTAAATTTACACATGATCTAGTAATTTCATGACTTTCATAGTAATTATGGAGATGTAGTTCTTATTCCAAAGTAGGTATTGGTTATTTTCCCCTCCAATTGTGTGCTTTGAAAGAGTGTAAGATGAGAACTTGGTGAACTGTAAAAAACCTGAGATTACAACCATGTGTGGAGAGCATCTTAGTACCATTTAAAGAGACCCACTTTGACCCTCTGTGTGCTTTATGTTTCAGAAAGGCATATTAATTACCATGTGCCTAATGGCAGCATAGGGACAAAGCACAGGGAGAGAAGAAGGTTCCTCTTTCAGCCCTCCTTGTTTTTTCATATGGTTGGAGATCCCTAAGTTGAAGGAATACTTGAGGTCTTTCATCTAACCTGTGGCTTGTGATAGACAATTTTCCAAACAGTCTCTTAATGATTGGCATTAGAGATTCACTTTAACATTCCAACATGTTAAAGTCTCTTTAAATAATATCTGTGTTGGTAACTAAGTTGAATGCTTGAATATGTGCACATGGAAAACTGAGATTGTTTAAAGTCAGACTGAGTTAAACAGGTATAGTCTTTTTATAAGAAAGCTGGCTGCTTTGTCCCTATACCATCATTGTTGTTGTTGTTGTTATTTGCCATCGAGTCGGCCCCGACTCATAGCGACCCCTCCTTGGGTTTCCGAGGCAATATCACTACGGAAGTAGGAATGCCCAACCTTCCTTCTGAGGAGTGGCATTAGACACATGGTAATTAATATGCCTTTCTGAAATATAAAGCATAGGATCAAAGTGGGTCTCTTTAAAGGGCCTGCATGGTTGAAATAATCAGAAACAATTCAAGCATTAGAATACCATCTTTCAATTCCTAATTTTTATTGATGAAACAACTGATGTTCAAAGTGATTAAAAGACCAGGGCAACAGTCTTATAATAAATATGGCCTAGAATCCAGTGCTTTGAGATTTATCCAAAATAGTGTAAATAGAATGTTTGGTATCAAAATGATTTGAAGTAAGAGCAGTGGTAATTGATTTCTTTACTAAGGAGCTATCAAATGTCTATAAAATTATTTATCCCATATTTAAGTGAGAATCATTTAAGTGTGGTTTGTTTACATTAATACAGATAAGAATATTAAAATTCATTTAAAAGTGGTAATTTTCATTGACACAATTCAAATGATTTAAAATCAGTGAATGAGAGCTGTAAAATTTCCTGTAATCATTTGATCAGTGAACAATTAATTTCAACCCAGGAACCTAAAAAAGAATTTTTAAGTAGTTTCATTGTCTTAATAATAGCATACAGGAGAAAAGCTTTTATTACCTGTAATAAGGAGTAGAGTGGCAAGGCATCATTATGAACACTGAAGCTGAAGATTCATTATGACTGTTGTGGCAGAGTTCTTGAATGTGACTCATAACATCAAGGGTACCTCGTTGATGAACTAACCCGGTGTAGAGGGCGAGGAGCATATTTGATAAAAACAGGAAACTTAAAGCTGGTTTCTTCCACATTTTCAAGTGGTTTAGTGAGTGTCCTATATGAAGATGCATACATGGAACTGTAACACTGATAATCTTTTGTTTTTTTATAGTTAAGTAAATGTTAATTGCAAACACATTTGCATTTTTTCATGCTACCACAAACCACAAACTGTGATGTTGTCATGGGCAAACAAAAAAATACATATAAGCAGTAGTAAGTCATCTTCATAATTTCCCTCATCATTCACTATCTAGCCATAGTCATCCAGGTCTTAACTTTTTCTAGAAAAAGACATTGACCTATAGTGGAAAGAGCATGGCTGTAAAGTCCAGCAGACCCAAGTCTGAATTCTATCTGTGGCACAAGTTGCTTACTTTGAACAAATAGAAGAGTATAAAATGAAGATAGACGGAACTTATCAGTCATTGATAAGGAGCTCTGGTGGTGCAGTGGTTAAGGCATTTGACTGCGAACCAAAAGGTGAGTAGTTTGAACCCACCAGCTGCTTCACAGAAGAAAGATGGGTCAGTCTGTTTCTGTAAAGATTTATATAGCCTAGGAAACCCAGTGGGGGTTGTCATGAATCAGAATTGACTCAATGGCTGTGTTTTGTTTTGTTTTAAATCAGCCATTGATGGAGAATACAAAATACCACACTAAATATCCAAAACCTAAGTTGTTATGTCCCATCAAGTCAGACCCAACTCATAGCAGCCCCTCCTTGGGTTTCCAAGGCAGTATCACTACAGAAGTAGATTGCCCCATCTTCCTTCCAAGGAGTGGCTGTGGTGGGTTTGAACTGCCAGCCTTCTGGTTAGCAGTCAAGTGCCTTAGGCACTATGCTACCAGAGCTCCTTAAACCTAAGTAGTAATATACAATTATTAGGACTAAAAATCATTTCATCCATTTTAAGACATCTGACAGCTGCCACTTAATAGTTGAAATCTAATTTAGCTAAGAAAGCTTAGAAATTAATTCTCCACCCACTTACTCAACCCCTGTGAATATTTTAGATAACATTACTCACAGTTCATTCCATTCTGTAGCTGGGATATCACACATTCATCTCACCTGTTGTATCTCTAATTAACCAAAGAACGTTCTGAAAGGTGGTATCGTGGAAAACGTACTGAAATCAAGAAAGCTAGGCTGTTCTTTAAAATTTAAATCTACATTTATAAGGTATTTGAAATGGTAAAGTAAGGAGAACCTAAAGAAGATGTGACTTAGAATGAATTTTATTAGAAATGAAATAGGATCCCCAAAGTTCTTCCATCTGTAATAGTAATTCAGTCACAGATATAACAGACCAGCAAATAAAACTTGAAGTGCTTCCTTAGGTTGACAGACACTAAATCTACCTTGGTGGGTTCAAGTTACTAAAAACTACATTAAGTTTACCCTAGAGCGAGGCCCTACAAGACCACAATTTGCTGTTAGCAATATTCAAGTAACTATAAGATTGGCATCTGTAAAATGGCTTACTCATTAATAATTTATTCATTCACTCAATAGTAACTGAAAGCTATATGAGAAACTCTGGCATTAGGAGTACAATCGTGTGGATGATTAATACAAAACTGGAAAATTTGGTGAATGCTATAAAATTGCAATCTAAGTAGAATGCTGATAGAAAAGTTCTAAAATATACTGATAGAAAACGTATGTTGCCAGCACCTGCAGTATTGGGAGAAGGGAGCGTCTCATTTTCAGTTAGGTTATGGTTACATTACTTACATGGTGATTTGACAATCACATTCTAAAGCTGGCTCCTTTTAGGGTGGATCATTTCAGTGAGAACTGCATCTCCGTATTATTTCGAGAAATAATATGAAGAAAATTCTGAGAAGGAACAGTTAACTTATTCCTGGGGAATAGTGGAGACATAATCATTTGCCATTCAAATATGATTTTCCAACAATATGGATTAGATGAGCTTTTGTGGAATGCAGCTAATTACATGTCACAGTAGTGTGTCTAAGGGAAAATGGATTTCAAGTTCTGACTTTTAGAAATGAAGTTTTGGGATAAAACCACTTAAAAGCTGAGGACTGCCTTTATGTACATAATTGTTTAGCATCTTGTAAGTACTATTCAATGTGACATACATGGAAAATATCTTTAGAAATTTCATTTATCATCAAGCCACTGTGTATGTTAGAAAAGAACGTATCAGTCAAGAGTCAAATTGTGATGATTCAGTGTTTAAACCATCTGACATAGAAAAGTTTCAGAAACTGGAGTTGCTAAAGTTAAAGTTGGAAAGATAGATTGCTAAACAGAGTGAGCCACAAAAGAAGCCAAGGATTCGTTGTGGTAGTTAAGGTTGTTGTTAACTTGGCTGAGCAGCTGGATGTAGTTATTCCCCGTGGTAATTAACTCCATGGTGGAATCTACTGCAGCACTTGAGTGGCTGCGTTAGGGATGTGGTCTGCTTTCAGTATATAAGCAGCAGCTTTGGGAATAGTCTCCAGTTGATGGCACGCTTGAACCCTGTATGTAGCTGAGTCATTGTTCAGCAGCCTGCCATGTTGCCCTGCCAATTTTGGGACTTTTAATGCACTTGAATTAATGGCCTGCTGTGTGGTTTGGTAATATTGGGACTGTGCCTTTTCACTTGTTGACCTTGGGTTTGTCAGCCTGAGCAGCCAGCAGCTGCCTTATTAGTAAAGAGATGCCTCCAGCTTCAGTGGGCTGGGAGCAAGAGACAGAGCTAAAGCCCAAGGTCGAGGAGCTTTTACCCAGCCCCTAGAGCCTGGTACTTTGAACCCAGACTTAAAGCCTCCAAACTCTAAGAGAACAAACTCATGTTTGTTAAAGCCATACTATTTGTGGTATATTCCTGTCAGAGCAGCATGGAATAACCAGAACATTCATGTTTTTCCTTGAGGGTGGGGAGAACCATAGCTGCCATTCAGGAAGTCTACTTAATTCTACCTCCAAATAATAAGGAGATGGAGTTCTCACTGATCCATTTTGGAAAGTGATAATCAATACCATAAAAGTAATGTAACCAGTGCCTAATAGAAGAGACTCCTTCCCCCATTACTGAAGATGCTGAGAAACAAACATTTGTGTAAACCACACAGCATCTCACATGGTCTCCACAAGAACAAGGACATTGTATGAACTCTGGTGACTACTTGACAGAAATAGGCCTCTTTGTTTCACATAGTGAATCCTGCCAACTCGATGCTAAATAACAGTCCAGAGTACTTCATTTGCTCCTGTTATCTAGGCCTACAGAAAGATACTTACAAGTGAGTATATAGAACATTTCTGGAAAAATTGCATAAGAAAGCATTAATAGTTACTTCAGGTGAATGGCGCTAGATGATTAGAGGGTTACACATGAATTTTTTTTTATCATGACCACTTGTTTTTAATATAAAATTAAGAAATAGACTTGCTTATCAAATCACTGTCATTACACTGTTAAAAAGTGTTTTAAACCCATTATGTCCCAGTTGATTATTCTCCAGAATAAAATCTAAAAACTTGAGTACAGACCCTGAATTGGCTACCTTTTTAAAGTACTCAAACATTATTTCCTAAGAATCATACATAGTAAAACATCTACAAAAGCTGAACATGTGTAAGGCAGAAACTGGTGGAGAAGGAAAAGTCAAGTATTTTCCACTACACTCAGTGACAGAAGTGGTAAAGATTGCCACCTTCAAAGGCAGACAACTTGTGAGATCCAGGAAAACAAAGCTGCTGAGTTCCAGCTCTAACAGATACCACTGTAATACATTTTGGATATTTAGTGTGGTGATCTGTTTTCTCATCAGTGACTGATAAATATCCCTTCTTACTAAGGTAAGCTTCAAGGTCCTGGAAAGGATGGGAAAGTGTGAGGGTATACATTGATCATATCATACTTACTGAGAAATAGGATACATCCTAGTTTGGCAAGAATTGTCAGAAAACTCAAAAATCTCTGCTACTTTCTACCAATTAGAAATATATCTCAGTTAATCTTTCCATTTTAAAATACTCCAAAGAAAAACCATTAGGTCAGTTTAGCTTCAGTGAAGAAAAAGGTGGTTAAATTCCAGAATGGGACACAAGGGGGAATGGGACTGGGGAAGAGTGAAACTAAACTATTAAGAATATAATGAGGACCAGGCTTACTGGTCTGAGAGACTGGTGGAACCCCCAAGACTCTGGCCCTTAGACACCCTTCAGGGCTGGAACTGAACTCATTCCTGTAGCTCAGCTTTTAGGCAGATGATAGGCCTACAAGTTCAATGATAATACCAGAGAGGTATGCACTCCTTAGAACCATCAACCATGCTAGATCAAAAGGGCAGCATTTGCCCAGGAATAAAACTCTGAAAGCAGAAAGGGAAAGGGAAAAGGATGAATGGAAACATTAACACAGGAAATGGGAAGAGTGCTGTTACATTGTGGGCTTGCAGTAAATGTCACAAAACAAATTGTGTATGAATTGCTGAATGGAAACCAATTTGCTATGTAAACTTTCACACAAATCACAGTAAGTTAAAAAAAAAAAAAAAACTAATGAGGATACTGGGCATAGACAGAGGGTGCTCTGTTGGTGCCATAGTTGAGGCATACAGCTGCTAATCAAAAGATTGGCAGGTTGAACCCACCAGCTTCCCCAAGGGAGAAAGATGAGGTAATCTGCTTCTGTAAAGATTAACAGCCCTGGAAATGATGGGGCAGCTCTACTCTGTCCTACAGGGTAGCTATGAGTCGAAATTAACTTGATGACAGGGGGTTTTTAGTTTGGGGCATAGATGGAAGTATCAGGGAAAATTATTTTGCTAAGGAGATAAAGCTATATTTTCAACCTCCATAGTGAGACATCAATGGATAATTCCCCAAACAAAATTTTATTTATTTATTTATTTTAAAGATACATGGCGGTAACTACCTAATACTGGTGAAAGTGATTGCCTCTGGAGAGGAAAAGAGAGAAAAGGAGGGCAAGGGACCTTTTAAAAAAAAAAATTAGGGAATGACTTTTCAAAAAATGTGCATGTGTCATTTTGAGTAAAAGAATATAGAAAAAGAAAAAAAAAGGCCCAACCTGAAACAAATCTGCATTGTTCACTATAGTAAAAAGTTTAAGCAGACATCAACCCAGAGTTGTAGTGGATGCTGGAAGCATCAGCAAAAATGACAGGTTCAAAGTATTTCCATAGCAACTTTCTTTTATACTTAAGGATTGGCAATGACATATCTGACAAGGGGCTTACCTGTAAAATTTATAGAAAACTTCAGTACTTCAACATCAAAAGGACAATTCAAAACGGGGCAAAACACATGAACAGACACTTCACCAAAGAAGATATTCAGGAAGCCAACAAACACATAAAGAAATGTTCACAATCATTAGCCATTAAACCAAAAAAACCAAACTGCCGTCGAGTCGGGTCTGACTCATAGCGACCCCTCCTTGGGTTTCTGAGGCAGTATCACTACGGAAGTAGATTGCCCAACCTTCCTTCCATTAGCCATTAGAAAAAAATCAGAACAACAATGAGATACCATCCCACCTCACCAATAATAGGTTCAACAGACAGAAACAAATGCTGGTAAGGGTATGTAGAGATTGGAAAGAACTCATTGACTGTTGGTGGGATGACAGAATGCTACAATCGTACAAAATGGTATGGCACCTTCCTTAAAAAGTTGGAAACAAATAATATTTGATCCAGCAATCCCACTACTAAGAATATATCTAAAGAGGTAAGATCCAGGACATGAATAGATGGCACACCATATTCATCACAGCACTATTCAAAATAGCTAAGAGACAGAAACAAGCTAAGTGCCTGTGGCAGTTAAGGTTTTGTGTCAACTTGGCTGGGCTGTGGTTTTGAGTGGCTTGGCAACTGGATGTAGTTATTCGCATGATGAGATTGTAATCACCTCCACCGTAGAATCTGCTGTGAGATGTTAATCAGTGGAAAGAGAGCTGCCTTTGGGGTGTGGCCTGCTTCCAGTATATATGGAAGAGCTTTGGGGAAGGTCTCTAGCTTTTTGGCACATTTTGGGCTGTGTTTCCTGCTGATTTTGGAATTATTCCTGGACTTGGACCAGTGGCCTGCCATGTTTTCTGCTGATCTGGGGATTGTGCCATTTTACGTGTTGCTTTTGGGTTCGTCAGCTTCAGCAGCCAGCAGCAGCATGAGTCAGAAGACGCCTTTAGCTTGCTCTTGGGGGCTTGGAATAAGAGGCAGAGTTGAAGCCCAAGGTCAAGGGGCCTGCAGCCAGCCCCTAGAGCTGGCACTCTGAACTTGGACTTCTAGCCTCCTAAACTGTAAGAGAATAAATTCCTATTTGTTAAAGCCATCCACTTGTGGTATTTCTGTGATAGCAGCACCAGAGAAACAAGATAGTGCCCATCAACAGATGAATGGATAACCATACTATGGTACATATATGCTATGGCACACTATGCAACATTAAAGAATAATGAAGACTTCATGAATCACCTCACAATGTGGATGAACTTGGAGGACATTATGCTGAGTGAAATAATCACAGAAGGACAAATATTGTATGAGTCTATTATTATAAAAAGTCAAAGAAAAGTTTACACAGGGAAGGAAATTTTCTTCGTTGCTTACCAGGGATAGGAGAAGAGGGGGAGGAAAATTGTTGATGTGTTGATTTGAGTGAAGGGAAGGCAACAGAACAAAAAATGTGTGATCAGCACAATATCAGTGAGGAAAAGGAAAGACAGAGAAGTACACAAGAGTTACCGACAACAGAGGTAAACCCTTATATACACGATACTGCATTATCAGTAATAACAAACACTAACCTACAGGTGGATACATAGGTAGACAGGCAAGAAGATCAGGTATGGGTAGGTGGATGAGAATATACCCCTGACCATAGGTAGGTCTCACAGATGATATTCCTAGACACGTACTTGTACGTGCTGTAAAAATGTCAATATATATTATAGAGGTAATGGGACAAAATTAGGATAACTTCTTAGCCACAACCAAGCATCTTGAGGGTGTGAGTCACTGGGCCTGAGGGCTCGGGACCATGCAGGGGACATCAAGCTCTGTTGGCACAACACGGTATACAAAAACATTGTTCTACATCCTACTTTGGTGAGTAGTGACTTGGGTCTTAAAAGCTTGCAAGCTGCCATCTGCTTGCGACTATTGGTCTCTCAGCAGGAGCAAGGGAAATCAAAGATGTGTGGACATAGTCCAAGAGACTAATGGACTGTGGTAACCTCAGCCTGTGCAACCCTGAGACCAGAAGAACTAGATGGTGCCCTTGCACCAATGCCAACTACTCAAAAAGGGACCAAAATTGGAGATCCTGGATAAAGTGGGGAAAAAAAGTGTGGAACAAAATTCAAAAAATACCAGCATTACTGGTCAGAGATTGGTGAAACCCCTAAGACTATGGCCCTCAGTTACCTTTTGGGCCTGGACTTGGACTCACTCCCATGGCTTAATGATCAGCCCAAACAATAGACAGGCCTACGAACTGAACAACTATTCCAGGGAGATGCACTCCTTAGAACAGTCAAACACAAGAGATCAGAGGGGCAGGATTTGTAGAGGAGAAAACTAGGCAGGCAGGAATGCATAGTAAGAAGGACAAAAGGAAGGGGTAACCATAGTGAGGAGGTGAGAGGAAAACTGTTAATTGTGGGGATTGTGATCACGGTCACAAAATGTGTATGAACTGTTGGATGTAAAACAAATCTGCTTTGTAAAATTCTACGCAAACTGCAACTTAAAAAAACAAGTATGATTAAAATGAGTCTTGGGTAAATGTTTTGTATGTGTAGAAGTATTAATAAAAACTAGTTTCGGAAGCTATAATTTTCCTTTGTGAAAATGAACACTCTCACAGTTCAACTATAAATTTAAAAATGGCTATTCTGAAATAGACATACTTATTTTTTAGGAAAAGGTTTCTTACAGCCAAAAACAAAACCACAAAAATGTTTTGAAAATTGTTTTTCCATTATTTCCAAATTGTTTTTTCTCACTTTAAAGAACATAGAAAAAGGATATTCAGATTTTTTAAAAGGGGATATTATAGTAAAATAATTTGAAATAAGTAATTTGCATTTAACTTAGTTGAAAATAAGTAGTATTTTAGAGTTACTGGTCATATTTTGTCTTTCAGCTATTTCTATTTAAGTATTTTTTTCTATATTAAACAAAAATACTCACCACAGAACACCATACAAAATGGTAAAACTGGATAGATAAACCTGAATTCTTTGTGGCTCAAGAGGCTATAACAAAAAAAAAAGATAATTAAAAAAAATAGTGTTATGTACACAATCCTACAATAAATGTATTAACAAACTCTATGCAGATATAAAAGTAGATATGCAAGCTGAATAGATGTGGGGAGGTGAATAGGAGTACAACCATGCATATATACAGATTTGGCAGAGGATATAAGGAGCTCTGGTAGCATAGTGTCTAAGGCACTTGACTGCTAACCAGAAGGCTGGCGGTTCAAACCCACCAGCCACTCCTCGGAAGGAAGGTTGGACAATCCTACTTCCGTAGTGATACTGCCTCGGAAACCCAAGGAGGGGTCGCTCTGAGTCGGGGCCGACTCAACGGCAAATAACAACAACAACAACAACAACATTTCTACATATGTAACTGCATGTACTACAAATATATCCAAGGATATAGAAGACTATATAGGGGGCAAATTTATGAAAAATTTTTTAGCCGTAACCATCCACCTTGAGGGAATGAGTGACTGAGCTTGGTGGCTTCGGACCACAATGTCAGGGGACATGTAGGTCAACTGGCGTAACACGTCCACAAAGACAATGTTCTACATCCTACTTTGGTGAGTAGTGAATGACAGGAGTCTTAAAAGCTTGCAAGCAGCAATCTAAGATGCAACTATTTGTGTCTTCTCATCTGGAGCAAAGACTCAAGCAAACAACACTCATTGAATCAATTCCAATGCTTAGTGACTATATAGGACATAGTTGTTGTTAAGTGCTGTCAAGTCGGCCCCAACTCATAGCGACCCCTCCTTGGGTTTCCGAGGCAGTATCACTACGGAAGTAGATTGCCCAATCTTCCTTCCTAGGAGTGGCTGGTGGGTCATAGTAGAACTGTGAAAAACCACAGGGTTTTCAAGGCTGTAAATCTTTCTGGAAGTAAAGCGCAAACTAAACCCACTGTCACAGAGTCAATTCTGACAGCACCCCTAGAGAAAAGAGTAGAACTGCACATAGGGTTTCCAAGGCTGTACTGCCTCATCTTTCTCCCACTGAGGAGCCAGTGGGTTTGAACTGCCAGCCTTTTGGTTAGCAGCCAAATGCCTTAACCACTACACCACCAGAGCTCCTCATATATATAGAATTGTTGTTATGTGCCGTTGAGTTGGACCCGACTCATAGCGATGCCTCCTTGGGTTTCCGAGGCGGTATCACTACGGAAGTAGATTGCCCAACTTTTCTTCTGAGGAGCGGCTGTTGAGTTTGAACCGTCAACCTTCTGGTTAGCAGTCAAGTGCCTTAGGCGTTACTCTACCAGAGCTACACACCCACACAAATACATGTATTTAACCTTCCTTTAAAAAAACTGTATCTTCTTGTATTACATTGGGAGCTCTGGCAGCATAGTGCCTGAGGCATCTGACTGCTAACCAGAAGGCTGGCAGTTCAAACTCACCAGCCACTCCTCAGAAGGAAGGTTGGGCAATCTACTTCTGAGTGATAACTGCCTTGGAAACCCAAGGAGGGGTCACTATGAGTCAGCTCCAACAGCAGTGAATTTTGGAGTTTTGAGAATCCATATTACATGATTGAGAAATTAATGTGTTTGAAATAAAATATTAACATGAGCTGTTTATCTTCTATGTACTTGAAATGGACTTCTTGCTCAGGAATCAATATCATTTTTTAGTTACAAGGTGGTGATGTATTAAAACTAACAATTTCATATCAATGTGAAATCTAAAGAACGGTTACATTCTTAAAAGAATTTCTATTACCAATGCAAGTATGTAATATAACTCAAATATGGAATAAAAATACATATATTTTTAGTTTGAAATAGCATTTCTCTAGTCCTTCAGTTTAGGAGCACTGGTGGTGCAGTGGTTAATGCTTGACTATTAACCAAAAGGTTGGCAGTTCAAACCCATTAGCCGCTTTGCGAGAAAAAGATTTGGCAATTTGATTCTTTAAAAATTTACAGCCTTGGAAACCCTAGCAGGCAGTTTTACTCTGTTCTGTAAAGTCGCCATGAGCTGGAATCAACAACAGGTTTAGTCCTTCAGTAGTTAAAATTTTGATAGTTCATTTTTTAAAAGCAAAATCTGTTCAGTTTCTTAAAAATTGAGTGTAATCTTTGGCAAACAAAGTATACACGTCTGAAATACTCACTCTGAGCTCCACCACAATTAACAATTTTGTTTGCTAAATATCTCCACTAACAAATAGTAAGAGTTAATACATCTCCAAGAGATAAATTTTATTTTTTGAAGAATCAAGTTAATAAATGTCTAGTTTTTGAAACATTAACTATTTGAACACATAAAATCTTACCTGTAAACAAACACTGTCCACAGCACCGTCACCAAAAGTATCCGGTACCTCTTTGGGGCTAGAAAGCAGCCATGAATAAAGAAGGGTAAGTGAGTACCCAAGACAACAGGAAATCCTTGACTGAAGTACCAGTGCCATGGATGAGAACCATAAAATGTTCCCAGATTTTGCAGCACATTAAATTTCAAAAAGTTAAACTGAACCAAAGTCCACTGGCAGAATTGAAGGAAAAAGAAATAGAAATGTGTTAGTGCCAAGTATAAATCTTTGGCATTTTGGAATTTGACAGAATCTTGACATTAACTCAAGAACAAAATCTAAAAGTCAGTAATTTACATTCTTAACTCTCATTTTTTTGCCTTAAGTACTGATACGTGCTTTGTTAATAAAATTTGTTTTTTGTTGTTACGTGCCATCGAGTCAGACCTGACTCATAGCAACCCCTCCTTGGGTTTCCGAGGCAGTATCTCTACGGAAGTAGATTGCCCAACCTTCCTTCTGAGGAGAGGCTGGTGGGTTTGAACCACCAGCCTTCTGGTTAGCAGTCAAGTGCCTTAGGCACTATGCTACCAGAGCTCCTTAGGTTCTGAAATTCAGAAAATAAACATTCATACTTATTTTTGCAATGTAAGTTTTATATCTAATTAGAGATAAAGAGGATCCTTAAAAACAATTTTTACGTGTGTCACCCATATCAAAATTCTTACTCTAGCACCTTGATACCATACATATACCTATTAAGATGAAGTTCTAGAAACATTACAATTTGAATTATAGCACAAAGCAGATAACAACCACAGCAACAATAAGAGCTAACATTAAGTGCTCACTTGTGCCAGACACTGTTCTAAGCCTTTTACATGGATCTGGTGGCATACTGCCTAAGACATTTGACTGCTAACCAGAAGGCTGATGATTCAAACCCACCAGCCACTCCTCAGAAGGAAGACTGGGCAATCTACTTCCATAATGATACCACCTTGGAAACCCAAGGAGGGGTTGCTATGAGTTGGATCCGACTCGACGGCAGTGAGTTTGGTTTTGGTTATCTCCTTTAATCATCCATCACCCTCATGAGGCAGGTATCACTGTTATTTCCAGGTAAGGATACCATGGCACGTAATGTAGGTAACTAATAATGAGGGCACTAGGCTTCAAACCATGGCATTCTGTTTCCAGAAGCCATAAGTGACTTTTAAGGGGGAAAAAGAAGGGGATTGTAAAACAAGCAAAGGCTGTTACTTAAGGTCATGAGATTAAAATCTCAAACCAAATGACTTAAGTATTCTGGCTAACTTGCTTTCTGGATGATTAAAGGTAAAAAAAAAAAAAATTATTTAAAAATTAAACCTTTATTACAAATCTGACAAAAATACAGCTTACTTTCTTTAAAACAGACTTTGAACATGAAACAAATGTGCAAGTCTGATATGTAGAAAATATAGCAAATTGAGACAAAGACGTACTTTAGAAGTTTTTTTTTTAAATTGTATCATCATTTCATAAAAATGATGTGTCACTTTCCAAATATTAAAACAAAAAAGCCAAACTCACTGCTGTCACATCAGATCCAACTCATAGCAACCCCTCCCTAGGTTTCCGAGGCAGTACTTACAGAAGTAGATTGCCCAACCTTCCTTCGGAGGAGTGGCTGGTGGGTTTGAACCGTCAGCCTTCTGGTTAGCAGTCAAATGCCTTAGGCACTTGAAAATCCAGGTTTAGGCTTTAGTGCAATAAATGTTAGATTAAAAATAGCTGTTTAGCTTAATATATTTTTACTTACTTGACCGAAAAAAAATCTATCAATCCCCAGAGACAAACCCAAAGTGATAAATCTGAAAAACAAAAACAAGTAATGGTAATTCACATCCTGAACTTACTGAAAACCCAGTATTGAGATACGGTTTTGCAAGTGGCCTTATGTCAAAAGCCACTTTAAATATGCTTTAGTTTTACCAACTGAATAGAGATTTCTACTTTTTGAAGTATCTTGACAAGAAGTTGCATATAAGCAAACTTTTAAAGAATAAACACTATTATCTATTGATGTGTAAAAATTGGACTAAAACTTGGCAACTTAAACCTATAAATATTTATTGTCTTACAGTTTTCTGTGGGTCAGGAATCCAGGTGTGGCTTAACTGGGTGCCTCTGGCTCAGTGTCTCTCATGAGTAACAGGCTGTTGGCTGGGGCTACAGTTTCATCTAAAGGCTTGATGGGGAGTGAAGAGGAGATCTGCTTCTGAATGGACTTGGCTGATGACAGGGCTTGGTTCACCATGTGGCTCTCTCCAGAAGACTACTTCAAGACATGGTGGCTGCTTATGGAGGATGAGGACACCCAAAATGGAAGCCATAGTCTTTATAACCTAATCTTGGATATGATATCCTATCACTTCTGCCATATTGTATTCACTGTGTCACTAAGTCCAGCTCATATTCAAGTGGAGGGGATTACACAAAGGCATGAATACCAGGAGGATGGAATTGGAGGCCATCTCAAAGGTTGCCTACTACGAGCCTTTATATAGAAAAATACACTGAGTACAGAGATCCATGAATCATCACTATATGAACACAATGGTGCAACTGCCATACATACAGAACATGAAACCAAAACACCAAACTGACTGCCATTGAGTCAATTCTGACTCACAGCAACCCCCAATGGGTTTTTGGGTTTTTATGGAAGTAGACTGCCCCATCTTCCTTCCATGGAGCAGCTGATGAGTTTGAACTGCTCACCTTCTGGTTAGCAGCCAAATGCCTTATCCACCATTGCCACCAAAGCTCTTTATAGAGCTTCAGCACTCCAAAAGGCCCCTCATTCCTCTAACTAGTCAATACCCACCCCCTCCTCAAAAGTAATCACTATCCTGACTTCTGACATCATAGATGAGTTTTACCTTTCAAATTTTTATAACAATGGAATTGTACTGTATGTACTTTTATGTCCAGTTTCCTGTAATCATTATGAGATTTAACTTCTTTTTTGCATGTTATAGTAGGTCATTTACAATGCTGTGTAGTATTCCACTGAATAAATGTACCACAATGTGTTTATTCTCCTATTGATGGATACTGTGTTTTCCATTTTTACCTATTATGAATAGTGCTGTTACAAACATTCTTTTACATCTTTTGGCACCCATATATAGACATTTCTGTTGGCTATATATGTAGGATTTACAATTGCTGGGCTCTTGGGTGTAAATAAGGAGCTCTGGTGGCACACTGGATAAGGCATTTGGCTGCTAACAAAAAGGTTGTTCGTTTGAACCCACCAGCCGCTCCATGGGAGAAAGATGAGACTGACTGCTTCCTTAAAGATTTACAGTCCTGGAAACACTATGAGGCAGTTCTACTCTGACCTATAGGGTTGTTATGAGTCGGAATCAACTTGATGGCAGTAGGTTTGGGTTTTTTAGGGTATAAACGTGATCAGCTTTAGTAAACACTTATACTTTTCCAAAGTAGTTGTATCAATTTAAATTCCCACAAGGAATATCTGAGAGTTCCACATCCTTTTTAGACAGTCCATTGGATGTACAGTAGTAGTATCCCTCTATGGTTTTAATTTGCATTATCAAGGTGAGTATCTTTTTACTTATTGGCCATTTGAGTATCTTTTGAAATACCTGTTCAGGTCTTTTGTTCACTTTTCTACTGAGCTATTTTTTTCTTACAGAATTTTATAAATTCTGTATATAATATAGATAAGCCTTTTGTTATATGTATTGCTAATACCTTCCTCTGGTCTGTGGCTTGCTTTTTCACTCTATTAATAGTGAATCTGAAGAACAAAAGTTCTGATTTTAACATATTCAAATGTATCTATCTATTCCTTTATAGTTAGTGATTATGTTCTATTTAGAGAATCTTTGCCTGTCTCCAGGTCGTGAAGATATTCTACTATATTATCTTACAGACAAAAAATTGTTTTACCTTTATATTAAGATCTATAAGCCCCTTGGAATTTTTTCTTATGATGGGAGGTAGAGGTAAAGATTAATTTTTTTTTCTATATGGCTATCCAACTGACTCTGTATTTACTGAAAATACTGCAGTATCATTTTGTCATAAATGATGTAGCCATATACATCTGGGTTTGATGCCAGACCCTATTATGGTTCCACTGATCTATTTGTTTTACCTTTTACTAATTCCAAATTGTCTTAATTATTGTAACTTTGTGTAGAAAGTCTTAGTATCTTGTAGTGTAAGTCCTCCAATGCTTTTTCTTCAAGATTCTTTTAGCCATTCTTGACTTTTGGCATTTTATTTAAAAATTTAAAATCTGATATTAGTACACACACACACAACCTACTGAGATTTTATTTGGGATTGCACTGAATATATTCATCAAGCTGGAGAGAACTGATATCTTTACAGAATCTTCATCCATGAACATAGTATAGTCATTTATTTAGGACTTCATTAATGTCTCTCAATAATGTCTCTTTTTAAAATTATTTATTTTTGCAGTGTTCCTTCCTCTCCCCTCACACCCCTAGTAAACCAACAAAGAAAGTCCCCTTCCATATATAAACATTTCCTTGACTTTTTACAGTAATGAAGTAATACAATATTTGCCCTTCTGTGATTAACTTATTTCACTCAGCATTATGTCCTCCAAGTTCATCCACACAATGCGGTGTTTTGCAGATTCTACAGTATTTAGTGTTGTATAGTATTCCGTTGTGTGTATGTACCATAGTTTGCTTATCCAGTCTTCAGTTGATGGGCACCTAGGTTGTTTCCATCTTTTTGCTATTGTAAATAGTGCTGCAATGAACATGGGTGTGCATATATCCATGCTTGTCCAGGCTCTCACTTATATAGGATATATAGCTAGTAATGGGATTGCTGGATCAAATGGTATTTCTAATTCTAACTTTTTAAGGAATCGCCTTACTGCTTTTCACAGTGGCTGTATCATTTTACAGTCCCACCAGCAGTGTATGAGAGTCCCAATCTCTCCACATCCTCACCAGCATTTGTTATTTTCTATCTTGTTAAACTTTGCTATTAGTGCTGGGGCAAGATGGTATCTCATTGTTGTTTTGATTTGCATCCCTCTAATGGCTAATGATCATAAACATTTCTTCATGTGTTTGCTGGCCACCTGAATGTCCTCTTTGGTGAAGTGTCTATTCATGTCTTCTGCCCATTTTTGAATTGGATTTTTGTCTTTCTGTTGTTGAAGTGTTGGAGTTTTCTGTAAATTTCAGAGATTAAGTCCCTTGTCAGAAATGTCATTGCTCAACATTTTTTCCTAATATGTAGGTTCTCTTTTGACTCTTTTGGAGAAGTCTTTGCAAGCACATAAAAATTTAATTTTTAAAAGGTACCATCATGTATATTCTCTTCTGCTGTTTGTGCATTTTGGGTTATGCTTGACAGTCTATTTATGCCATATATTAGGGCCCCTAAATTTGTCCCTGGGCGCTCTGGTAGCATAGTGCCTAAGGCAAACCCACCAGCCAGTCCTGGGAAGTAAGATGGGCAATCTACTTCCGTAGTGATACTGCCTCGGAAACCCAAGGAGGGGTCGCTGTGAGTCGGGTCCAACTCAATGGCACATAATGATGGCAACAAACTGGCCCTTAGTTTTTCCTTGAATTTTATAGTTTTAGGTTTCAGATTTAAGTCTTTGATCCATCTGGAGTTAGTTTTTGTGTATGGTGTGAGGTACAGATCTCGTACCTCATCAATACCAGGCTGTTTTGACTACTGTGGCTGTATAGTAGGTTTTGAGATCTGGGAGTGTGAGACCTACTACTTTTTTCTCTTTCTTTAATAGTGCTTTGCTTATCTGAGGTCTCTTTCCTTTCCATATAAAATTTGTTGTTGTTGTTATGTGCCATCGAGTCGGACCCGACTCATAGCGACCCCTCCTTGGGTTTCCGAGGCGGTATCACTATGGAAGTAGATTGCCCCATCTTCCTTCCGAGGAGTGGCTGGTGGGTTTGAACCGCCAGCCTTCTGGTTAGCAGTAAAGTGCCTTAGGCACTATGCTATCAGAGCTCCTCCATATAAAATTGTGATGGATTTTTCCATATCCTTAAAGAATGTTGATGGGATCTGGATTGGGATTGCACTGAATGTTGTATAGATTGCTTTGGGTAGTACTGACATTTTCACAGTGTTCAATCTTCCTATCCACGAGCATGGGATATTCTTCCATTTATGTAGATTTCTTATGGTTTCTTGAGGTAGTGCTTTGTAGTTTTCTTTGTACAAGTCTTTTGTGTCCTGAAACAAAAACTCACTGCCATGGAGTTGATCCTGACTCATAGCAACCCCTCCTTGGCTTTCCAAGGCAATATTTCGAGTGGCTGGTGGGCTTGAACTGCCAGCTTTCTGGTTAGCAGTCAAATGCCTTAGTGAGATTTATTCCCAAGTATTTTATTTTTTTTTTTTTGGTAGCTATTGTAAATGGTATTGATTTCCTTTTCCACAATCTCTTTGTTGGTGTAGAGGAATCCAACTGATTTTTATATTTGATCTTGTATCCCACCACTATGCTAAATATCTCAATTCATTCTAGTAATTTTTCCCCCCACTACAAAACTTTATTTTTGATTAGAATAGAGTACTATCTCAAATCTCTCCTACCAAAAAAATAAAAAATAAAGCAACAAGCAAAAGGCTGCAACTCCACTCATTTCAAGACCCATATACATGTAAGGTTTTTTGTGTGTCTTTTCTTGATTTTCTGTTTTTATGATTTTTTTTTTTTTTAAATAAATTCAGTGTTCAGTTTTCTGTAAAGAGTTAACCCAGTTTCTGTAAACCTGCCTTGGCAGGGGGAGATGAGCATTCCCTGCTGCCCACGTGGAGCTTGATTACCTGCCCTGATGCTTCTGGGAGCCAGGAAAAGCGGCACCCTGTGGAAGAGTAACTCCCCACCAGCCTACCTTCACCGGCTGTGGGGTCAGTAAGCTTTAGAGAAAGCAGAGGGGAAGACTAGGTTACTGTGAAGACTTTTTAAAAAATATTCATGGACTTCAGTGTGTGTCTGGAGAGACCCTGGGAGAACAAGAGCTTGGAGACATCCCGTCTGGGCCGTTGGGAGGCAGTGTCTTCCTGTGTCCACCTATCCTGGGACATCAGGGGTGCAGGGTGTTTGTAGTGGGGGGCAGAGTCCGGCTCTTCAGTTGGAGGCAGAAGCACCCACCTTTTTAAGTCCACATCCACCTCTTTCCTCTAAAGCCTGTGCCGAGTCTTGGACTGCATGCACTGGAAGCACAAATGTTCGACTTGTATGCAAAAGGTACAAAAACAACTTGAATATAAAGGTTTTGGTAATACAAGGCCATCTGTTCAAGCCCACCTTGGAAACCTGTAACATATTTAAATACTACAGTGAAAAGGCATCTTAATATACTTTAAAAAACAAGTCATCCACTAAGATTTAAGTGTGTAAAAGAAAAAAAAAAAATTCCCTTTGAGGGCACTTCGTCCAGTGAGGGGCACGGCGGGTGGGGGGCTAATGCTTTAGCCATGGGTAGGCCTCAATTAAGGCCTTGCTGCCATCCCGTAGTCATACAGCAGCTCCTCCCGAGCTGCGATGTCACCAGACGCGATGAGGATGAGGTGAGGCACACCATCGATGTCGTGCAGTTTGGTCTGGCAGTTCCCATACTTGATATGGTTGATCAGTCTGCCTAGCGTATGAGAGTGGCATATCCACGCAGTAGATTTTGCTCAGATACTGCAAATAGTACATGTAGCAGCCAGTGCAGGGGTCTTGTGCGTACAGCACCTCGCGCCTCTTCGGTGATCTCAGTGAGGTCCCCGTGGTACTCCACCACGAACACGCCCCACGAGAACTGCTTGGTGGCAATCACTCCCCGGCCTTTGCCATCGATGAGGTCGATTTCATTCCTTCTTCCTTCCCACTTTCAATCAACTCATCGATTCTCTCTTTTCAAACTGCAGCTCGGCTTTACTCTTTCAGAAGCTCCTTCCAACTGGGTAGAAGTCTGGGAGTTTGTGGTTCTGTTGCAGTTTTCCTTGAGCTTTTTTCCCGTGGGGCCTGCTTGCCCTTGATGGCTTTTTCTGGGTTGCTTAGCCCTGGCTGCATTGGGAGAATCACTAGACAAGGGTGGAGGTTTTGGAGGTTTTGCTGCATCAGATACTTGGTTTGGAAAAGGGGCCAGGGAGCCTCTCCCGGCTTCTGTTCCTCCGCCTTCACAGGGTTTCGGAGCCATTCCCGGTAGTTCTTTTCTCTTCTCTTTCTGGTAGATTCCAGCTAATGGCTTCCCCTGGCATTTGACTTCATGATGTGTCACCGAATTGTCTTCCTAAACGGGGGAACGCATCCCAGAGCATTTGTTCCGGCGCATGTAGGAACATATCTTTGCACAGTAACCACATTCTCCTGCAGCCTGGCCAGACCCATGGAGGCGCCCTGGGGAAGGGCCTGTGGCGCCCCATAGCGTCCCTTCCCCCATCAATTCTAGTAGTAGTTTTTTTTTTTTTTTTTGCTGCCTGGCTTGGGTTTTCTATATATAGGATCATATCATAAGCAAATAGGGATAGTTTCACTTTTTTCTTACCAATCTGGATGCCTTTGGTTTCCCTTTCTTGTCTTATTGCCCTGGCTAGGCCTTCCAATAAAATGTTGAATAGAAGTGGTGATAGAGGGCATTCTTGTCTGGTTCCTGATCACAAGGGGAATGGTTTCAGTCTCTCCCCATTGAGAATAATGTTGGCTATTGGTTTTGCATACATAACTTTTATTATGCTGAGGAATTTCCCTTCTATTCCTATTTTTTTAAAATGCATTTTATTGAAATATAATTTATGTACAGTGAAACACACAGAACTAAAGCGACATGGGTCAATGCATTTTTTTTTTCAGTATTCCCTCCCTTGCCCTCCCACCCCTGGCAACCAATAAAGAAAGTTTCCCTCCATACATAAACCTTTCTTTGACCCTCCACAAAAACCAACTAATACTATATTTGTCCTTCTGTGATCAACTTATTTCACTCAGCATAATGTCCTCCAAGTTCACCCATATTATGTGGTGTTTTGCAGACTCTATGTTATTCTTTAGTGCCACACAGCATTCCATTACGTGCATGTACCATAGTTTGGTCATCCACTCTTCCGCTGATGGGCACGGAGGTTGTTTCCATCTTTTTGCTATTGTAAATAGTGCTGTGATGAACATGAGTGTGCATATATCTGTTCCTGTCCTGGCTCTCACCTCTCTAGGATATATACCTAATAATGGGATTGCTGGGTCAAATGGTATGTCCAATTCCAGCTTTCTAAGGAATCACCATATTGCTTTCCACAGTGGTTGTATCACTTCACAGTCCCACCAGCAGCGTATTAGAGAGTCCCAATCTCTTCATATCCCCACCAGCATTTGTTATTTTCTGTCTTGTTGAACTTTGCTACTAGTGCTGGAGCAAGATGGTATCTCATTGTTGTTTTGATTTGCATTTCTCTGATGGCCAATGATTGTGAGCCATCTCTTCATGTATTAGCTGGCCACCTGAATATCCTCCTTGGTGAAGTGTCTATTCATGTCTTCTGCCCATTTTTCAATTGGATTGTTAACTCCTTTTGTGTTGAGGCATTGGAGTTTTCTATAAATCTTAGAGATAAGTCCCTTGCCAGATATGTAATTATCGGCAAATATGAATTTGTTGCTGTCATTTTTGTTATTTGCTTTTTCATGGTGTCGATTTCTTTGTTTCATATAATTTTCTATGCTGAGCTCGTTTTGTTTATGAATCGTGTTATCACTTCCTTCATTGCTATTGTTTTGTTGTTGTTGTTATGTGCCATCGAGTCGGCCCCGACTCATAGCGACCCCTCCTTGGGTTTCCGAGGCAGTATCACTACGGAAGTAGGATTGCCCAACCTTCCTTCCTCCGAGTGGCTGGTGGGTTTGAACCACCAGCCTTCTGGTTAGCAGTCAAGTGCTTTAGCCACTATGCTACCAGAGCTCCTTGCTATTGCTATTGTTTTAGTATTTGCTAAATATTTATGCTGGTTCTCTTTTTTATTTCGATGTAAAGGTTTATGATTTTTCTTTGAGGTTACCCTGTGATTTATAATTTTCTTCCCAAGTTTAGAAAAGTCCATTCTATCTTGTAGTTGTCTCGACATCCCTACCATCTAGAAGTTCTGTAACAACACAGTTTTTTCTGTCTTTTTGGTTTGTAGTAGTCCTCCTTTGTCAATTGATGTCTCTTGTTCCCTGTTTACAATCATGTAAGCTTATTTACTTTGGATAGGTTGGTTTCTAGGTTACCTAATTGTGTGTTAATAGTCAGTTGTTGTTTGCTGCTGTTGGTTCTCTACCCAAAGGACTCCCTTTAGCATCTCTTATAAGGTTGGTCTGGTTTTTAACAAATTCCCTTAATTTCTGTTTATCTGGAAATGTCCTAATTTCACCATCATTTTTGAGGGACAATTTTGCCAGGTATATAATTCTTGGTTGGAAATTTTTTTCTCCCAGGGTTTTATAATATGCCATCCCATTTCCTTCTTGCCTACATGGTTTCATGGTTTCTGCTGAGAAATCAGAGCTTAGTCTTATTGGTTGCCTTTTGTAGGTAACTTCTGTTTTTTCCTGTGCTGCTTTCAGAATTCTTTATCTTTGGTTTTGGTGAGTTTAATGATGATATGTCTTGGTGATTTTCTTTTGAGGTCTTTCTGTTTGGCATTTGTTAGACTTTTTGAATGGATATATTCTTGTCTCTAATCATATTAGCAAATCTTCAACAATTTTCTCTGTAGTTTTGTCTCTTCCTGTTCTGGAATTTCCATTACATGTACTTTATTCCTTTTGATGGTATCCCCCATGAACCTTTGGCTTTCTGCATTTTGTTTTGATATTTTTTTCTGATTGATTCCTTCCCAAAGATGTATTGAGGTATTTGTCTTCAGTCTCTTTAATTCTATCTTCCACTGTTTCATTTCTGCTTATTTGCTGGTTCAATGTATTATCTATTTCTGAATATTTAGTATTAATCTTCTGGATTTCTATCTGTAGATTTTGTATCATTTTAAATTTTTCATTTACTTTGTCATTTTGTTCTTGTATTGTCTTCCAAAATTGTTCTAGGGTTTTCTCTGTGTTTTCCTCAATGTTGTCAGTGTTTTCCTTGATCTGTCTCTCAATCCGTTGATATAATTCTTTTGAATTCCTTGCAGGGAGTTCCAATGCTGCTTCTTCCTCAAGGATGTGTTCTGGGTCTGTATCCTGGTCCCTTATTTCTTCTGCTTCTTTTTGTGGACTGTGATGGTCTGCTGTCTCCAAGACATTGTGACATTTTTGTGTTTATATTTCATTGGTGATTGTATGTTGGAGTGACTTGCCCAAGATATTCGTTTTCTTTGTTTGTATGTTATCTGAGTAAGCAGGTACTGTGCTTCTCTGTTGTTAGTTGGCAGCACTTATACATTCACCACCTGTCTCCTTTCCAGTTGTCAGCCTCTCTTATGTCTTTGTCGTCCTTGGCAACCAGAGCCTATTCTTTGGTTCCTGGAATCTGAACAAGAATGCTGTCACTTTAAATATCCAAAATGCCCACCACTTGTAAACATCCTAAATGGCTGCACCCTCTGGACAGCTGAAAGTCCACAGCTCAGTTCATCTCCTTCTTTGCTGTTTCCCTTTTCAGTCATTAACCACCAGTGCAGTCGTCCATGCAGCCCTTGGCAAGCAGGGCCAATTTTCAGGTTAATTCTCAGGTCTTAACACCACTTGGAAATATTCAGGCTGTCCACGCCATCAGGATAGCTGACAGTCTGCAGCTCTGTTTGTCTCCTTACTCACTGTTTTCATTCAGGTTCTCCTACTAGTTGGTGTAATTCACTTCTGTATCCTTCCTTTCAAAGCTCAGGGCTCCAGGACTAAGTTCGGTATATGTGTCAATTGGTTTCTCTTTTCTTTGTTGAAGAGGGTCTGTGTAGTTTGTCTGCCTATTGCGCTATCTTACCGGAAGTCTAATTTCTTTCAATAACGTTTTGTAGCTCTGGGTAGAGGTCTTGTATACTTTTTATTCAGTTTATTCCTAGGTGTGATATTTTTTTGATGACATTATAAATGGTATTTTTGTTGTCCTTTTAACTTTCTGACATAATTTCTGACTAATAGAGAAGTTGTAAGAATAGTGCAAAGAATTATCTTGAGAGTAAAGGACCAATTAGGACTAGAATTCACATTTGTTTTATGCTGCACAAAAACAAAGTTATTTTCACATGCATTATTATCTCATTTGCTCTTTTCTTTCTCTTCAGAGTAAACAAGACAATTATTTTTATCTATATAAATAGGCTACTTCAGGCCTTTTCAGCTTTAAGCATACTGATTCCCTATGCTGACAAACTCATATTCATCCTTGATGTGACTTGAAACATCACCTACCTTATTAAGCTTCTGTTAACATTTCCCATGCTAAGAGAATTAGGCTCTTATTGTCTTATCTCCTACAGCATTTTGTAATATACCTCCATTATAATTCTTTCTTTTGCTGGGAAATAATTATTGTATATTTGTTTTTCCCCAGCCAACTTTGAGCTTGGTGGTAGACACTGTATGTTATTCACTTCTGACTTGTGAAATGCTTGACACAAAATAGATGTTCAACAATTGCTTGATGAATAAAAAAGTATATTATAGTGCTGATGAGTCTAAAAAGACATTTTTGTCTTCCTCAGTGTAAAAACCTACCTGATCCAGGCCACTGCTATCTCCTTAACCTCACTGTCACATTCTCCCAAGCTCATGCTCCTTTAGCCACACCAGTTTCATTGCTGTTCCTTGACTGTGCCAAACACACTCCTGCATCAAGGTCTTTGCACTTTCTGGGCCCTTTGCTTGAAACATATGCTTTCCTCAGGTTTCTACAAGGCTCACTCTCCCAATTCTGTTAGGTTTTTGCTCTAGTGTACCTTATCCCCAATTATCCTATCTAAAATACTTTTAGATATCCCCTATACTTGCATGCTATCTTCCTTATCCCACATTATTTTTTTCTCTAGTATTTATCATCACTTGACAAATACATATTTACTCTAATCCTGTCAGTGGTCTCTCTGCTCTAATTAGAATGTAAGTATCATTAAAGCAGGGACTTTGTTTTTAAATTGCTATCTCCAACATCTGGAACAGTGCATGGCACATAGTAGGAACACATGAATATTTGCTGACTGAAGACATTTAAGAGAGTGTTAATAAATCAGAATTGACAACAACTTAGCCATATTAACTGAGTAGCAACTTAGCCATATTAATCAAAGATAATTTAGTCCTTTTAAACTGCTACCAGGAAAATGCACGTGCAGAGCCAATAACAGTATTATTAAAAAGATCATTGCTCTAAAAAAAAAAAAAGAAAGATCACTGTTCTAAGAGTCAGAATTCATTCATCTCTTCAATAAAGAATTATTTTGGATACTTTACTAGTTACTTGAGATAACGCTGATACTAGGAGCTCATAGTATAAAAGACCTGAGTTTCAATCCTAGTTCCATCATAGCAACCAACCCAGTGACTCTGGCTAATTTAATGTAATTTCTTCAAGCCCCCAGTTTCCTCTTCTACAAAATAAAAAATACTGTTTTGCTTAGATCTAAGAATTGTGAAAATCACAAGGTAATATATGAAAACATATTATAAACTATAAAGCCCTATACAAATATAAAAGAATTAAGTATCTCTAAAATGTATTTAAGAAATAAAACATAGGAAAGTCCTAAGTTAAAAATAATTGCTACATACACACACACACACAAACCTATCTAAGCAAATTAAAATATTTTTAATTAGTCCAGATCACAGCAGATGAAAATCAAATTTGGGAGATTTTCTGTTTCCTTCAACTGATAGTTCTTACTGACTTTAAAAGATAGAATAATTGATATGTGCAAGGCCTTGTTCAGTATCTATAATTTGAGTCATTAATAAATGGACTATAGCCATACTTACCCTACAAGTAAAAAATTATGTAGAATAAGATCAACCTTTCTATGTTCCTGCCAGAAATGCCTGAAGAGTAAAGGCATCCATGGAATGATAGCTGTGGGACGAATTACGAAGGCAAGTGCCACCAGGGATGAGTACTTGACTCTACAAACAAAAGAAATATGTTGTCAAAACAACTGGAAAATGAATTTAGAGCTTACCTGCTATTTCTACTGTGATTAATTTTTTTAAAAAATGAGAGCATATTCCTTTTGGTATAAAAAGCTGTATGAACTTGGACACAATACTTAAACTTTCAGGGTCTTAAATTTTTTTCTCATTTGTTAAAAAGAGGTGTATCTAAAGTATTTCCAAGCTCTAATTACTAAATCTGTATTTGCATATAAGAGGTTGTTCTTTGTCTTATTTTTGGTCTCACTTGATGAAAAGTATGCAAACTTTTAAACATAAAACTCTGGTAAATTGCTTTTCTTTTGGAAAAAAGGATCAACTCTCATTCTAAGGAATTACAATAAAGTCTCATGTAATCTTTTCCTAAGGAAAAAAAAAAAAAGAAACATTAGGATTACTTAGGCAATGATAGGTTTCTGAGTATATATAATTTTGTTTTAAAAGTAAATTGCTAATTTTATCCAATTAAAGGATTTATATGTACAACTGACAACAAACACCTACTAAAAAAACTATATGATCATGGGTAGAAATGTGGGTTTTTATTAATGAGACTTTCCTCAATAAATAGCTGAAATAGATGATTTGATAATTATAGACAGTAAATATTAACTCTGTTAGTAATTATGAGAAAATAAAATAAAACAACCCTATGGGTACCAAAAAAAAAAAAAAAAACCACCACCAAACTCACTGCTGTAGAGTCAGATCTGACTCACAGCAACCCCTCCTTGGTTTCTGAGGCAGTATCACTACAGAAGTAGATTGCCCAATCTTCCGAGGCATGGCTGGTGGGTTTGAACCACCAGTCTTCTGGTTAGCAGTCAAATGCCTTAGGCACTATGCCACCAGAGCTCCTCTTATGGTACCAGTATATACCTATTAACCAGTAAAAATAAATAACTGTAAAGAAGTACCTATTGTTGTTGACGATGTAAGAGCAGGGATTAAACTCAGATGCTTATAGGGACCAGGCAGGTAATAAAAATGAGTGATGCAGGCTGGGATAACCTGGACAGTACAATTGGTCTTCCAATTTTTTAAGAGAAACCAGAAAAGCAGATTTTTCTGTGAAATCTCCCAATTTAAAAATTTGCCAAGTAGCTTACTTCTTATAAAAACACTGTACAGGTGAAATACAGCCTATCTGTGGGTTGGTATGACTTTCAGGCAGCCTAACTGCAACTTCTGCTATAGTAAAACTACAGAGAAGACTCCCAAATATCTATTTTCTAGTCCCAACCTCACTCCAACATTTCAGATTTATATTTCTGACTTCTTATGATTATTTCTACATAGATCCATTTTGTTGCTGTTGTCAGGTGCCGTCAAGTCAATTCTCACTCATAGCAAGCCTACGCACAAAAGAACAAAACACTGCCCAGTCATGAGCTATCCTCAAAATCACTGCTATATTTGAGCCCACTGTTGCAGGAGAGAGAGAGATTTATCTTAGTAAAATGGCTCACACACTTATAGAAGCTGGCAAGTCCCAAGATCCTGGATCAAACGTCAAACTGGAAGCTTTTCACAACTCACACAGCTGCAGGGGCTGATAAGCTCAAGGTTGGCAAGCAGTATACTGGCTGTTGACGCTGACAGATGATGAACCTGAGATCTTCAGGCCAAATGGTGGATTGTTCACTCACAGACAGTTGTAGGTAGCACAACAGGATCCCGATCCACAGAAGAGCCTCTCATTTTCCCAAGATGTCCATATATATATATATTGGAAGCAGGCCACACCTCTAGGGAAACTCCCTTTCAACTATTGGCTGCTCAAAACATATACATCTGATCTCATCATGGGAATAATCACAACTGCTTAAACCACACAGAACTGTGGTCCAGCCAACTTGACACACAACTCTAACTATCACACTGACTCTCTACTTTACCAAACATGATATCCTTCTCCAAGGACTGGTCCCTCCTGATATCATGTCCAAAGTTCATGAGACAAAGCCTTGCTTACTTCTAAGGAGCATTCTGGGTGTACTTTTGCCAAGACAGATTTGTTTTTTCTTCTGGCAGTTTACAGTACATTCAATATTCTTCACCAACACCATAATTCAATTGCATCAATTTTTTGATCTTCCTTATTCATTGTCCAGTTTTCACATGGATATGAAGCAACTGAAAATACCATGGCTTAGGTCAGGCACACCTTAGTCCTCAAAGTGATGTCTTTGCTTTTTACCAGTTTAAAGAGGTCTTCTGCAGTGGATGTACCCAATGCTATTTGTTGTTTGATTTCTTGACTGCTTCTTTCATGGGAGTTGATTGTGGATCTAAGTAAAATGAAATCCTTGACAACTTCAACAGATCTCTTACTGGCACTCAAATTGAGTGTCTCAAACTCCACAGATTTTCCTTTTAACTTGTTCAGTGTCTGTTATTTAAGTTAATTCTATCACTTATTTTCTCGGCCTTAAAACTTTGGAGTCACCTTAAACAACTTTTTATTCCATACTTGTACTTTGCTTCTTTCCCATTCCTGTCATTTTATATCAAGCCCTGTCACTTGTATGGAATCTGTTGTTGTCTTTTTTTTTTTTTTTAATTGCCCAAAATATTCCTTTACTTAACATTATCATGATCATCATTATCACCAATACTTACTGAACACTTACTTTATGATATATACATTACATAGATTCTCATTTAATTCTTATGATAGCCATTTTATTATTTTTGTTTTACAGAAATCAATGCTAAGGTAGTCTAAGGGTTTCCATCCTTTCATTTATATTTTCATTTCTAATAAACTTCTATTTATAATATCACATTTTTGAAGAAATTTGTAAAAAGTTATTTAATTCAGAGTAGGAATAGTATTTGTCATGCTTTATGTAGGGAGGAATGCTTATATAGTAGTGCTATATATAGTAGGTAATACCTGGTTTTGTACTCATGACCCTTCCCTGCTGATTGAATCAGAGAAGGTACCTGAGCCCAGGCAGCAAGTCTGAGGCTGGCCAATGTGAAAGCTATGCCTAAATAGGCATGATGATATTTAAGAGACCTAATCCAAGCTCCTCAAATTGAATGTGAGGTAAAGAGAAAGTTGGGCAATGATAGAAGACTAAACGAGGGATGCATAGACTCTTGGGGCTATAAAGGCACAACAAAACAACCCACTCCCCAGAACTGCCTTGGATTCTGAGCAATCTTCCATTTCCTCTGTGTGGCTGAGAGTTTTCTTTTAGGCCTAGGCTCAGATGCCCATTTTTACTTATTTTCACTTATTATCTTATAATAAAACTAGTTGCTGTCAAGTTGATTCTGACTTATGGTGACCCCATGTGTGTGAGAGTAGAACTGCTCCAAAAGGTTTTCAGTGGCTGATTTTTCAGAAGTAGATAGCCAGGTGTATCTTCCAAGGTGGCTCGAGGTGGACTTGAACCTTCAGTCTTTTGGTTAGCAGTTGAGTACATTAACTGTCTGTATCACTCAGGGACTCCATAGCATTTATAATAAAGTCTTTATCACTGAGGTAACTTAATAAATGGATACTATTTTCTTAGCTACATTTGAAATTCGGGCTTTCTCTTTTAGTATATCCTTAAAAACTTCTATTACAAGAGAATTCTTTATAAATCAGATTTGATTATGCTACGCTTCTCAGAAGCCTCCAATATTTCCCTACCACCAAATTCTAGAGAAGAGCAAAGTTCCATTTCAGCTTCATCCCTCACTTTTCTCTTCTCCCATGCAACCTACCACATTCTAGCTACTGAACAGACAACTTGCCCTGAATATACCAAAGCACTTTCACAGTTCTGTGCCATTATTTGTTCCCTTTCCTTCCTCAATTTATACAAGCCCAATCTGGTTCCCCAATCTGTACTGTGCTATATGTTTTCTTTTTGCCTTTCCAGATTCATTCTTCACCTCTCTATTTCCAGGGAGGCTGACCTGTATGGATTGCATCAATGGGCTGCTTTGCTTTACAGCTTATGAGTGGCTTCACTTAATTGGAAAGACAAGGAGAGTCAAGTCTTCCCTAGCTCTCTGCTGCCACTAAAGGCTGGTCGTGTCAGTCTCCTGTTGGGGGTCCTCTCTTACAACTCTCTCTTTGGATTCTAGTAACAGTTCCCTTCCCTTGCCCTGAGCCAAGGGGTAATAGAGACTCCCTGCTATGATTAGCCCTGGGATACTATATTATCCTCTCATTGACTTCTCTAAACACCTATCTGTATCTTTGTAAATAATTATTTTATTAAAATTTCCTTAATTACCTAGTTTGGGAGCTCTGGTAGTGTAGTGCCTAAGGCATTTGACTGCCAACCAGAAGGCTGGCAGTTCAAACCCACCAGCCACTCCTCGGAAGGAAGATTGGGTGATCTACTTCTGTACTGATACCGCCTCAGAAACCCAAGGAAGGGTCGCTGAATTGGATCCAACTCAACGGCAGTGAAATTACCTAGTTTGAATGTGTTATATGATTCCTGCTGTAATAATGCTGTAATAAATGAGCTCTGGTGGCATAGTACCTAAGGCATTTGACTGCTAATCAGAGGCTGGTGGTTCAAACCTACCAGCCACTCCATGGAAGGAAGACTAGGCAATCTACTTCTGTAAAGATTTACTGCCTTGGAAACCCAAAGGGGATTTCTATGAGTCAGAATCGACTTGATGGCACTAAGTTTGTTTTTTTTTTAGTTTTTGGTAATAAATGTATCAGCTGAAAATCTGTAGTTCCTATAACCTTCATAAACATTAGGAAGACTATTATACATTACAGTATGTTGCTATTCAAGATTTTCAAAAGCATGCTTTAACATCTTGTATATAATTATTAACAACAATATATCTCACCTGTTAATAGACTTTGAACCTTCCAAAGGATAGTAGAAAAGAGCAATGATAGTGAGAACTGTTTCCAAGGTATTTGTGAGAGTTCTGGTACAGCAATACCATGTGAACCAAGAGCACAACTGGCAAAAAAACTAAGAACAATTATGAGCAAATATGCATGGACTAGGAAATGGAATAGCTTAAACATTATGCCCTTCTATGGAAAATAGCGAACAATTCTTAATGTTGCAAAAACCACATAAAAAGGTAAATGAATGTTAAAAGTTAAGTAGACATGTCTAAACATCATTTTAAAGAAGTTATATCAAACATAGTTTATGATAATACCAGATTTATATTTGCTGATATTAAGCAGTTTATACTTTCACATGGATTTTATTGACATCACATTTGATTTAAATTTTAGTTGCTACTAATGAAAGATGTAAAACACAGATTCTTTGATTTTACAGAGGATTAAAATTCATGACGAATCTCCTAGTCAGTGTCCTCAAATTGTTTTACATTCTGACAAAAGTATTTTTTATTTTTTTATTTTTTAAATTAAACTTCTCAGTGACCTTGGTTTGGAATGCTGTCCTACTTCTTGATGAAAAATAACAATAGAATAGGAGAAGAAAAGAGAACAATGACTGTTAGGAAACATTAAATTTTAATTTGGAAATTGGCTAAATATGCCAGGTTTTTTTTTTAAATAAAAAACATGCAAACAGAAGCATCATTAAGTTTCCAAAACAAAATAAACTTGTTAGTTGGTGCAAGGCTGTTAAGTATGTGGCACTAGTTTTCTCTCTCTTCAAATACAGCTTTTAAAAATTGTTAACCATTTCCAGCTAAAGACTTTTTCTAAATTAGAAGAACCTAGTGCTGCTACTTTGGAGGAAGGATTGGAAAGGGACTGCGTACCCTTTGCCTACAATTTTTGGTTAAGTCTTCAGCAGAAGGACAATGTATGTAAAATATAAGAACAAAATAAAAAGATTGACTTTATCCCTTAATTAGCCAGAGCTTTATCGCTAAAACCAATATCAAACTCACTGTCATTGAATTGATCCAACTCACAGTGACCCCTCCTTGGGTTTCTGAGGCAGCATTACTACAGAAGTAGATTGCCCCGTCTTTCTTCTGAGGAGTGGCTGGTGGGTTTGAACCACCAGCCTTCTGGTTAGCAGTCAAATGCTTTGCACTACGTCACCAGAGCTCCCAAAAGCAATCTGTTTTTCTTTTTAACACAAATAAATACACTACTTGCAGACGTACCTCCTGTTTTTAATTTATTAATAAATTATACTCCAGAAATGTGTTGGTAAATTGGTTAATTGGAATTTGGAATGTATTTTTCAATAAAAACAGTATTAAAAAGGTAGTAGGATTTCTCACTTGGCTCATACAAGCCTGTTTAATTTAGGAAAGAGCCAAAAGTGAAGTAACATTAGTACTTCCAATGCACTCTTAAATGGAAGAATCCATTTGAAATTTGAACCAGTGATGTCAGAACCCTCTCTCTGTACCTTGAAATAAGCCAAATGGCAACAGTCTTTTATGCTACATTCTATTACATGAGTTCAGTTGTTTCAAACATTCTACTAGAACTGGTTTCAGGGAAAAGATGTTTCTCTCCCTGAGCCTCAAACTGTTAGAGTAGTAATGAACCAGAAACAAAAACAACAAAACATGTGTTGCTGTCAAGTCAATTCCAACTCATAGTGACCCTACTGGACAGAGCAGAACCGTCCCTTAGGGTTTCCAGAGCTGTAATCTTTTCTGAAGCAGACTGCCACTTCTTTTTCGCTCCTTAATAGTGAACAGGGGTTGTAAATAGCTGAGGTGCTTTGTGAGGTAGGCAGTGAGTTAAACTATTCCTATTGAATTTTACAGAAGGTGAGGCAAAAACTTTGACAGTTTTGAGGAGTGAAAGGACTTCCAAAGACTGTCTCTTAGAGTTTGTTGTTACGTGCCTTCAAGTTGGACCCAACTCATAGTGATCCCTCCATGGGTTTCCGAGGCAGTATCACTACAGAAGTAGATTGCCCAACCTTCCATCCCAGGGGTGGCTGGTGGGTTTGAACCGCCAGCCTTCTGGTTAGCAGTCAAGTGCCTTAGGCACTATGCTGTCAGAGCCTCTAATAAATTTGAGGGCATCAGTGGCTTCTGCAACCAAGAGCTCAATAAGGAAAGATAGGCATGTGCCATTTGCATTTTACCATTCTTAATTATGAAAGCACCTCTATAACGGTTAATGAATTATCTTCTGAAATTGTTTTTGGAATGTGAATATTCTTCCATGTGTTTCATACCCATAGAAATGAAGTAACTAGCATATAGTTTATCTACAGTGTTTAGAACTTACCACACATCTTGCTACCTCCTGATTTTCCAGTTGCTTCATTAATGAGTAAAGCTTCACATCTGCTATAGCTGACAGTAGTGCTTGTACAAGTCTAGGAACCCAAATCTTCAATAGTTAACAAAAAAAGAAAGAAAGAAAATATACTAACCAAAGTGTCTGTTGGTTCACACTGAATTTTTTATAAGTATCAACAAGCTGTCCAACTATTAACTAAAATCCTTTCTCAGTACAAAAATAGACATAGGTCTGTTCTTCTGCAAAAAGAGATGTTTTTCTATAAGGATTTTATTAAATTCTGATGGAAATACCCAACACAATTTTGCCGTTCTCTATGTATGTATATTACAACACTACTATTTAACCAGCAAACAGTTTCACTGTGTTGAAATTGTTAGAAGCACATTTAGTCATTAGCATAACAATAGGTAATTTTTAAATCAATGTGTCAGGTATCATTCTAAGTTCTTTATATATTACCTCACTCATTTAATCCTCTTGACAATCCTATGATGTAGGTACTATTTTTTTTCCTGTTTTACAGATAAGCAAATTGAGGCACAAAGAGTTTAAATAATTTTCTCAAGGCTGCACAGCTAGTTAGTATGTGGAAGCCAGGCTTCAAACCCACATATGCCTCCCTCTAAAGCCTGTGCTCTTAACTGCCAAGCTACACTGCCACCCCTGACTAAAAAAATAATGTGACTTTTTTAAAAAATTACAAGTATTCTAAAATTATAGAAATATGGTATTCAGATGACATGGAGTAAATGTATTATAATTGGCGTTAGAAATCAGGATCTTGAGAGTTTTAAAAATCATAGTTATCAGTAACAAAGTAATACTTCTGGTAGAGTACAATTGAATCATTCAAGAGATGTGTTTCTAAAAATTTATATATAAATTTATATTTTTGTTGAATCAAACTTCATTACACTAACTAGAGCTGCTTTATTTCAACTATCATTGGCTTCTAACACTTCAGCTTTATGTTCCTTTTCTTTACAAATGATTTGTAAATAAATACTTCAATGTTAGAGTTAAAGGTACCCTGTACTTCATAATTCCAGTTAGTGTGCCCTGTAACATACAGTGAAAGGCAATTTTGTACATACCTTCTGTTTATTCTGCATAGCTACCTTTAAGGTTCACCCTTACCTTCTAGGCCCCCTGAAAGTAACTCACATGAAATCAACTTGGCTGTAAACTAACTATGAGCCAGCAATATGGGATAGGTACTAAAATGGTAAGGAATCCTTACACATTACAGAAGTATAGTAGTTATGAAGTTAATGATCCAACTCTACTCTGAACTAGTTACCCTAATCTTCAGTATCATGTTCAGCTTGATGGCATGCAATTTAAGATGGATATTAACAAATTACAAGATGTCTAAAGGACAGTATTTATGACTGATATTTAAATGTACAGATTTATAGATTGGGTAAAGAAGACTTTTTGAAGGGATGTCTTGTAGAAATCTTGAATTCAAAAGAAGGTAGATTTTAACTGAACCCACACACACACAAACACAAACTGGAATTGTGAACTCCTAGTCATTAGCAAGGAGCTCTGGTAGCATAGTGCCTAAGGCACTTGACTGCTAACCAGAAGGCTGGTGGTTCAAACCCATCAGCCACTGCTTGGAAGGAAGATGGGGCAATCTACTTCCATAGTGATACTGCCTCGGAAACCCAAGGAGGGGTCGCTATGAGTAGGGTCTGACTCGACACACATAACAACAACAACAGTCATGAGCAGTCTCTCCAAACTTTAAGATACCATAATTTTCCAGGCTGTAGTAAGGACCTGATTAGAATTAAACAATAGTTGCACATGGCTTCTAGGAAATGAATAGTAGGGAGGGGTAAAAAGAATATGGAATATGCCTGGGTAAACCTTGAATATAAGTCTGTGCTGCTATTTTACCATTCTATTCTATGCTCCTGTTCTTTAAACTCCTGATTCTTCCCTTAGGCTCCAAGAGCCAAATGCCTTGTACTGTCCTCTGATTTTTCAAAGCCCCTGCTGTGGTTCCCCATTCAGGTCTCCCCTTTTCTCCCTCTTTCCCATCATATACTCTAGGCCAGCACCGTACAACAGCAATATACTGTGAGCCACATATAAAATTTTATGGTAGCCACATTAAAAAAGTAAAAACAAAAAAGGTAAAATTAATTTCAATTATTTTTTAACCCAAAATTTTATTTCAAACATTTAATCAATATAAAAATATTTTATTTTTTTAATACTTAGTCTTTGATATCCAGTATGTATTTTACACTAATAGCACTTCTCAGTTTGGACTATGCACATTTCAAGTGTTTAATAACCACATGGGCTAGTGGCTACCATATTGGACAGTGACCATCTCCTATTCTGTGCAAAAACCTTATGTAGTTCAGAGGGAAGCTATCTGTGGAGAGTACTAGGCTATGAGTAAGTAGACCTAGGACCTAGTTCTAGTGCTATTAAAACGCTATGACCTTGGTCTATTTACTTCACTTCTCTGGCCTCTACTAGCTTCAAAAATATATAATCTATGTTTAAGATAAACAATGCAGAGTATGAATGACAGACTTATGACATCTTAATGAATCTCTACCTGGTCAAGTTCCAGTAGGGCAGAGGTCTTTTTTTGGATGGAAGTATGTGGGGAGGGGCAGTTTACTTTGGTTCACACAATAGCCAGGTGGTTCAGCTATAGGTTGAGGGCAGTGGATAAATCCTGGATTATTTGAATAGCAAGTTTTTCTGACTCTCTTAAAGGACCCTTCATTCATAATCTAACCTACTTCTTGGGATATATTGTATATAAATATGTATATTTACTTATGGATCCAGACTTTTTTGAACACAGGCAGTCCCAGATTACAAACATCCAAGTTAACTTACTTGTACTTGCCCTTTAATGTTAGGTAAAGTTGTTCTCACTTTGAAATGACTGAACCAACCCCTACCCACAACAAATTCTTCATTACAACCACCTTCACTTGTTGCACATTCACCTTTTAAATCACTGAAAGCCTTTTTTTTTTTTTTTTCAATAACTCTAAATAAGAACTGTATGCACCTGTTCTGACTTACCTATGTATCTGACTTAAAGACACACAGGAACAGATCTTATTCCTAACCTGGGGACTACCTGTACTCTGTATAATCTAGAAACTAGTAGGTAACCCTGAGGGGAGAAAAGAGAGTTCACTGGTCCTTAGATCTACCTGTCAATGGGAGAAACTCTGCTACTGCTCTAAATTCTCCATCCCCATCATCTTCCCATGTGAAGCACGTTTCCCTGCTTCTCAGTGATGAAGAATCAAATATCATCCGTACAACCCTGCCTTAAAACATGTCCCAGAACCCCAGTGCCTTTCCACACCCCAAAAATATCTCAGGATTTATACTCCTTTTGGCCTGTAGAACCACTTCTACCAGCCCTCCCTAAAAGAAAAAGTGAGAAGGCCTATATTTCTGGATCCAACTTGATGAAAGTTTAAAGAATCCTGAGATTAAAGTTACAAACTTTTGCATCAATTCATACTCTCTCCCAGCAAATGACCCCAGAGACACATGCTCTGTCAAGGGTATTCCAACACCTGGTGACCCCATGTGTACAACCTTTCGATTAGTAGCCAAGCGCGAACGGTCTGTGTCACTCAAGGACTCCAAATACTACATAGCATGATGATGCATATTGTTAAATTTTTGCCAGATTAATTTTCTCCTAAGTTTTTATTTCAACACTAAATCCTGTGTGGGTTTATATGTATTTATTCTTTACAAGTTCATGTAACTACTCACAAGTTAAAAAAAACAAAAACACTGCTCTCAAGTAATTTGTTTATAAAGCAAGTAAACTAAAGTTTAAATAAATCACTAATATAAAATGTAGTCATTCTTAAAATCTGCATGGGATTCCTTCGGCAGGACACTCATGCTCAATCTCATGTTTTAGTTTTATTCGAGAATTATTCACCACAGCATGTCTTTGAAACCATAATCTTCTCAGATATGGCCGGATCTTAACAGCAGTAACCTTTGAAAAACAAACTTCATGGTACCAATAATATCTTGTAGTTAATGTACATTAATCTTCGAAAAAGGATTGAATAAATCAACTTTTAACAATTATTTAAATTACTTTTATCTAAACTTACCAGCATCTGAACACTATCTTTCTCCAAGAGATCCAGAATCTTATAAATGCTTGCAAAGATTAAGGGGTAAGTGTAACCCCTCAATCTTTCTGTCCATTCCCAGGTCAAATAGCCATAATTAGTAATATTAAGGATCATATTTCAAATAGTATTGAACAAAACCTGTTTTCATTTCCATGTGTAAAACATTATTTTATTTTTGAAAATGAACCATTAAAATACGTAGGCATTTTATACTGGATATTTGAAATAAAAATGCCAGTTGTTCAACTACATTCTTAATTTCTTAAAGGCAGAAATGTGTTTTCTCCTTTGCCTGTAATTCTCCATACCACTGAGCACTGGAGGGATGCTAGTTAAAGGCTAAACTGGGTATACTAATATAAAAGAAAGATACAGAAGGAATACTAGCATAAAATATGGCATTCCTTGAGTTCAAATGTATTTAGAGAAAATATGGAAAATGGATTGAAAATATGCAATAGAGACTGAACACAATTCGAAAGATACATATATATTCCTAGGTTAAAAAGAAATGACAAAGGATATTTGAAAACCATGTGATGTGCAACTTCAAGAGATTGCCAATATTCATCTGGAACAAAACTTGTCTGTACTAAAAAGCAATTAAATATTCTTAGAGCTATGGTAAACAAGACCAGATAAATGTTTTCACCAAGAAGATCTGAAAAACAAAACAGGTAGTTGTGGTGTATAAAGGCCAGCAAGGTCCACTTGGCATAACTTACATCGTTCTGCTCTGGTTGGCCCCTTGCTCATGATAGAGTATGGTAGAGGAATCTAGGCTTTCCACCCCACTCCCAACGGAGACATGGGCTCAGAGTTATACCAGGGCTAGAACCTCACCACTGGGTGAACCTCACCACTACCCCTCCTTCTGTTTAACCAATCTTTCATGCAATTTATTACATAAAGATAATATTAAGCTAAATATTGAAAGAGACTGGGTTAATTAAAGCCTCAGATTATCCTATATGTATATTTAGTGAAATAAACCAGCTAACAAAATACAAAAGTTGCTTACTAACTTAAAAAACAACTTTCTTGATAGTGGCATGTAAAGTGGTTCTCTGTACCTTTTTAAATAGGTTTTATTGATGCTTACAATATGCCAGGCACTGTGTTAATCCCTCGATGTTCATTATCTCATTTAATCCTCAATAGTAGGGCAAACCAAAAAAACCCCAAACCTGTTGCCACTAAGTTGATTTTTACTTATGATGCCTCCATTTGTTATAGAATAGAACTGCTCTATATGGGTTAGTTGGTGGTAATCTTTTTTTAAATAATATTTTATTGTGCTTAAGATGAAATTTTACATAGAAAATATAGTTCCCACTTAATAATTTCTATACATATTATTCAGTGATATTGGTTACATTTTTTACAATGTATCATCATTCTCCAGTTCATTCTGGTTGTACCATTCCAGTATTCTAGTTTTCCTGCAATAAGCAGCATCACAATAAATGGAGAAAAGATTGAAGTTGTCAAAGATTTCATATTACTTGGATTCACAATCAACACCAGTGGAAGGATCAGTCAAGAAATCAATGTACTGCACTGGGCAAAGCTACCAAAAAGACCTCTTTACAATGCTGAAGAGCAAAGACATCTCTTTGAAGACTAACTTGTGCCTAACCCAAGCCATGGTGTTTTCAGTAGGCTCATATGCATGTGATGCTGGGCAATGAATAAGGTAGGCCAAAGAAGAGTTGATGCTTTTGAGTTGTAGTGTTGGCAAAGAATACCGAAAGTACCACGGACTGACAGAAGAACTAACAAATCTGTCCTGGAAGTAGTACAGCCGAAATGCTCCTTGGAAGCAAGAATGGCCAGACTTCGTCTCACCTACTTTGGTCATGTTGTTAGATGGGACCATTCCCTGGAGAGGTTTATCATGCTTGATAAAGCAGAGGGTCAGCTAAGAAGGGGAAGGCCCTTGTTCTGGTTACCTAGTGCTGCTCTGACAAGAATATACCACAAATGGGATGGCTTGAACAAACAGGAGTTTTTTCTCCTACAGTTTGGAGGCTTTAAGTCCAAGTTCAAAGTGCCAGGCTCTAGGGGCTGGGTGAAAGTCCCTCAAACCTGGGGTCCAGCTCTACCTCCTGCTCCCGGCCCACTGGAGCTAGAGGCATTTCTTCACTCAGACAGCTGCTGGCTGCTGAGGCTGACAAACCCAAGGTTGACAAGTAAAAAGGCACAGTCCTGATGTTACCAAACCACATGGCAGGCCATTAATTTAAGTTCATTGTTAAGTCCCCAGGTCAGCAGAACATGGCAGGCTACTGAACAAAGACATGGCTACACGCAGGGTTCAAGCATGCCATAAGCTAGAGACTACCCCAAGGCTTCTTGTATATAGAAGCAGACCACATTCCAAAGGCAGCTACTCAGCTGCTTGTGGTAGATCCCACCATGGAGTTGATTGCCAGTCTCATCATGGGGAATAACTACCACCAGCTGCCCAGCCACTCAACCAGGCCCAGCCAAGTTGACATACAAATTTAACTGCCACAGCCCTCAATGAGATGGACTGATACAGTGGCTGTAACGATGGGCTCAGGTATAGCAAGGATTGTGAGGCTGGCACAGACCGGGAAGTGTTTTGTTCTTTTGTACACAGGGTCACTATAAGTAGGGGCTGACTCAATGGCAGCTAACAACAACAGCCCTTACTGCCCCTTCACTTTTTAATCTTTGTTTTACAGTAATTTCTGACTACTTGTCCTCCTATAGATGATATTTTAAAGAACTTTATTACTCTTTATTTTATGGGCCAATATGTTATTTAAAAAAAGGTGTCCTCAAAGGATGATTTCAATTTAAGGTTTAAAAAGTATCTCAGGGTGACAGTCTCAGGAAGTCACCTATACTCAACTGGTCCAGTAATTGTGGACTTTTTAAGAAGTTGAGTTCTGTTCCACATTTTTTCCTCCTGTCAACATCCATCCATTGTGGCTCTGATCAAAATGATCTGTACTGGTAGCCGTGGCACCATCTAGTTCCGGTCTCGGGGTAGATGAGGCTGTGGTTCATGTAGACTATTAATCCTATAGACTACTTTCTTCTCTGAGTCTTTGGTTTCTTTCTTTCTCATTTGTTCCAGATGAGTAGAGACCAATAGTTGTACTTGGCTGTAATCTTAAAGGAAGCAGATTAACAGGCATTTCTTCTATAATACTGCTGTATGCAGAATTGCCAACCTTTAGGCATTATTAGCCCTACTTTACATATGAGGAGACTGAAGTTCAGAGAAGTTAAATTGTCTTGTCCAAAGTAAAAAAGCTGGTAAATAACAAAAACAGGATTGAAACCCAGGTCCGTCTGTGCACTCCAAAGTCCTTATTACTCTTAATGGTAAATAGACCATCTATAGGCTGAATATAGTTTAGTTTTTAAAATTTGAATTTAATTTCCAACATTTAAATGTTCGATTTTATATTTCTGAATTTCCAGCATTTCAAAACTGTTTAAGGTTTTGAAATAAAAAGCTCAGTTGGCAACATCTGGCTGGTATTTAAATATAGGCTGCCCCCTTTGGATAGGGCAAGAGCTCCTGGGCAGCTTCTCTTATTTAACTTTGCCTGTCTGCAGTCCTCAGGAGGTCTGGTGGTGCAGTAGTTAAAGGTCCTAACCAAAGGGTGGGCAGTTAGAACACACCAGCTGCTCTGCGTGAGAAAGATGAGGCGGGATGCTTCCATAAACCTTTTTTAAAAAACTAAATTTACTGCCATTGAGTCAATTCTGACTTATAATGACTCCCTTTGAGTTTCCCAGGTGGTAAATCTTTACGGAAGTAGATTGCCCAGTCTTCCCTCTGCAGAGTAGCTGGTGGGTTTGAAACACAAACCTGGTTAGCAGTCAGGTGCCTTAGGCACTACACCACCAGAGCTCTTTTTAAAAACTCACTGCCATGGAATCAATTTTGACTCATAGTGACCCCCACTGGGTTTCCAGGATGGTAAATCTTTATGTAAGTAGATTGCCTCACCTTATTCCTGCAAAGCAGCTGGTCGTTTGAACCACCAGCCTTCTGGTTAGCAGCTAAATGCCTTATCCACTACATAAAGCTTTACAGCCTTGGAAACCCTATGGAGGGCGGTTGTACTCTGTTCTATGGGGTCACTATGAGTTGGAATCACTCGATGGAGTTTGGATTTTTTTTTTTCTGGCCCAGTGTCCTGGTTATTTGAGTTTGCAACCTGCCTCTGATAGACTGTTAGATTTTGCTACCACTGTGGATTCCAACCACTCTCTTATGCTCCACAAACACACATTATGTGCCTCAGACAACTGGCGTACTCAACACCACATAAATGCCCCCATCCGAATTTTCATCTTCTAGAAACAAGGAAAAATAAAAACCCCCATTTATTTTCCTGCTCCCAAAAAAATTTTGTTTTCTTTTTTCCCCTTTTACAGTGTGGATTCAGACGGATGAAACACTACTCAGAACAAGCCCTTGAACAACTGAGCTTGAATACCTAAAGGTTTATCTGCACAAGCACGGTTGTATTTACTGTCGTTACTATCCTTTCCCTGACCGGATCCAACTTCTGGTGCGTTACGGGAACAGAGGGTGCTAGCTCCGGCCCAGGTGCCTTCCCCGCCGCAACCACTGTTCCTCCCTCACTTTTCACTTAACAAAATTATTCTACCCTTTCTGGATGGCAGGTTTCCAGAGGAGAAACTGGGCATTCTTTTCATACCCCTCCAGAAGTGCTTGGCACAGAAGGAGCTCAATATATATTTACTGAATGAATGAGAAGTTGGTCTTTATACTAAATTACCGCTCTGACAGATCAAAATCTCACTTCCTGGGATAACTTTTCTCCGATCAGCACCACATCTGGATTAAACAGAAGGCACTCCAGGCGGCTGGAAAAACCAATGGGGGCAGAAGTCAGATTTGGTCCCGTTCCAAGTCTCCGCTCCTCTGTAGCTGCGTAATTTAGGGTAACTCCTGTCCTCGGTGCCCCATCCCTAAAATGGGAATAGCCACATCATGCCGACTCACTTCACACTGCCCGCTGAGGGGACTGCATAAAATAATGCAAAGTAAAGCGCCACGTAAGCTTCAGTGATGGAGAATTCTATTACGAGCGTATTGCCATCTCTTGGCAAACCCACCCGGCAGATAGAGCCCTCGTGCAAACTCCGTGGCTTCCCGCCACTGCCTCTGGGCTCGGCATCTGCACCCCATCTCTCACCCCAGCGGTGTCCGGCGCTTGCCTCCTGGGCACTGAGGTATAAGACTGATTTTCTCTTTCGCAGCTTTATCTTCTCGTGGGAGCGGTTCTGGAGACCGCGGAAGAAGAGACTGCGGTTGCCGCCTTCCCGCTCCATCCCGCACCTGTTAGCGACCCGCTGCAGATTCCAGAACGCCACCTTGCCCAGTGATGGGAAGCTGAGAAGACGCGCGTTGCTCTTCCGCCCACTAAGTTTGGTCTCTGCAACGAGCCGTCGTGCGCAGACGCAGAGATAGCCGGAATAGGGCAATTTCCCTCCGGGCTCTTCTCCTCCGGGAGGTGGTCTCTGCGGCAGTGTGTTGCAGCTTTGGTCTGCAGCTATTGGCTTTGCCTCAAATTCATTTGCACTTTGAGTCGAATCCGACTGCACCGGAGTGAATTTGGTTTTTGCTTTGGTCCCCTTTGCATTTTGCATTTCCTTCCCGCTGGGGTGTGGCCCGCCATTGACTCTGTGTTCTCTGCGCCAGGGATCCGGAAACTTTGCTGGAAGAAGCCCGACCTCACCGCGACAGGCGGGAGACTGCATTAACGACGCCGAGGGGGCGCCAAACGGTTAGAGATGCCTCAGTGCTATCAGTACTGGTGATATTTGTAAACGTAAACGTTTGTGTACCATTACATTGTGTGGTATCACAGTAAATATTTGTGGAACGAAGTAAACTGGGTAGGGAAGGTTTAGTCCATTATACATATGTGGAAATTGAAGCTCGAAAAGATTAAATGATTTGTTCAAGGCTTAGCGAGCCCCATACCCAATGGGAACCTTCCTATTTCCGTGTGTTTTAATAATCTATTTTCCAAGGAGCTGACTTGCAAATGTTTCCCTTTTTTTCACACTTTCAGAGGCCTTTGAATTTAAGCAGGCTTAGTGAAGTTGGCGTTTATCTAATTAACACTAGAGACCAAGAGAAAACGGGCTTTTCTGTCCTGCATTATTTAAAATTAACATTGTAGGGGATATACAAGGCACGGTACTTTCACGTACTGATTCTGCCACTGATTTTTTTTTATCTTGGGTCCTGGTTTAGGACACAGCCGATTATTGTTATAATAGAGGTCGGCGAGTAACGTATTACCAGAATCAAACATGTAAATTATTCACTCTGCTTTCCTCATTTATAAACATTTATTTAGTTTCTTTAGAAACTGTTGGCAACAAATATTACTTTCCAGAAAATACTAGAGTCTTTAAAACCAAACAGCCATTGTCTCTCTCAAAAACGCACGGCAGATGATTTATATAGCATATCTACTTGTACCTACTAAAATATCAAAGGGAACATACATAAAATCTTCAGTTGTTGTTAGTGCGGTCAAGTCACTTTTCAACTCATTGGCCTCATGTAACCGAGAGAACCGTACCATAGGGCTTTCTAGGCTGTACTTTTTAAGGAAGCAAATTGCCGGGTTTGAACCACAAATCTTTTTATTAGTAGCGTGGCACTTACGAAAATATTGTTGTTATTGGGGAGCATGGGTGGCACAAACAGTTTGTGATAGGCTGCAAACCTGGGTTGGCAGTTAGAACCAACCCAGTGGCTCCACAGAGGAAAAGCCTAGCAGCCACCTGCTTCCTAACGATTACAGCCAAGACCTTATGGAACAGTTCTGCTCTGTAACACATGGGGTTTCCATGAGTTTGTAACACCTTGGCCATATGGTTTTTACAGGAATTTTTTTTTTATGATACATATTGCTTTAAAAATTGAAATACAAAGGGCTAATATTGAAAAGTAATTGTTTTCTGCCTAACTTTCTCCTCTCCTAGGTCTCATTCCTTAGAGGCAATCACTTTGCCTGTTTCTTTTAATAGTTAGTTTCATGGTATCCTCTAAAGGCAAAAAAGTGTATGCCTTTTTTTCTTGGTTTTTGAATTATCCGTGTAACACCTGATATTGAGGCATTGTACATTAGAGAAGGAATTAGAGAAGGAATTAGCTTTGCCTTACATTATCTCCTAAAGCTAATTTCACATGGCTCCCTATGTGTTTTAGTTAAATTAGAAATTGATGTTTATATGATAAAAAAAAAAATTGTTCACTCTAGAGCAAATTAGTGACATGAAATCTTAAAAAGATGTTATGCTAAATTACTGCTTCCCATTTTCTTTGTACACAGATCTGAAGAGATTTCCTGGATATGGGAGTGTGATCTTTCAAAACTACCTTTGCATTCTGTTGCATTTGTTGAAACAATGTTTGGAAGATTGACTCTTCCACAACTGCTTTTTGCTAGCATCCTTGGAATTGCTGGAGGAGTGTATATTTATCAGCCAATATTTGAACAGTATTCCAGAGATCAGCAGATATTAAAAGAAAAGTTGAAATTGGCACAAGAATCAGAAGAGAAGAAAAATTAATACCACATGAAGTTGAAGTGTAATAAATGCTTTGAATTCCATTGAAATTTTACATTGACAATAAATAATATAGTAAAATGTTCTCAAATATATTTTAAACATTAAAACAATCATGGATAATCATTTAAAAATGCTTTCTATAAAGTTGCCTGTCAGTTTTTTTTAAGTGCATTTTATTGAAATATAATTTATGCACAGTGAAATACACAAAACTAAAGTGACATGGATTAATGTTTTTTTTTTTGCAGTGTTCCTTCCTCCCCTCCCACCCCTAGCAACCAACAAAGAAAGTTTCCCTCCATATATAGTCCTTTCCTTGACCCTCCACAACAACAAACTAATACAGTATCTGTCCTTCTGTGATTGCCTTATTTCACTCAGCATAATGTCCTCCAATTTCATCCATAGTATGGAGTGTTTTGTAGACTCTACATTATCCTTTAGTGCTGCGTAGCATTCCATTATGTGTATGTACCATGGTTTGGTCATCCACTCTTCTGCTGATGGGCACGTAAGCTGTTTCCATCTTTTAGCTATTGTAAATAGTGCTGCGATGAACATGAGTGTGCATATATCCGTTCTGTCCTGGCTCTCACCTCTCTAGGATATGTACCTAGTAGTGGAATTGCTGGGTCAAATAGTATCTCCAATTCCAGTTTTCTAAGGAATCGCCATATTACTTTCTACAGTGGTGGTATCATTTCACAGTCCCACCAGCTATGTATGAGAGTCCCCATCTCTCTACATCTCCGCCAGCATTTGTTATTTTCTGTCTCGTTGAACCTTGCCATCAGTGCTGGGGTGAGATGGTATCTCATTATTTTGATTTGCATCTCTCTGATGGCCAGTGATTGTGAGCATCTCTTCATGTATTAGCTGGCCACCTGAATATCCTCCTTGGTGAAGTGTCTATTCATGTCTTCTGCCCATTTTTCAATAGGATTGTTAATTCCTTTGGTCTTGAGGCATTGGGGTTTTCTATAAATCTTAGAGATAAGTCCATTGCCAGATGTGTAATTATTGGCAAATATGAATTTGTTGCTGTCATTTTCATTGTGTGCTTTTTTGTGGTGTCAATTTCTTTGTTCCATATAATTTTCTATGCTGAGCTCGTTTTGTTTATGAATCATGTTGTCACTTCCTTCATTGCTATTGTTTTAGTATTTGCTAAATATTTGTGCTGGTCCTCTTTTTCATTTTGATATGAAGGTTTATTTTTCTTTGAGGTTACCCTGTGATTTATAGTTTTCTTCCCAAGTTTAGAACAGTCCGTTCTATCTTGTAGTTGTCTTGACATCCCTACCATCTAGAAGTTCTGTAACAACACATATTTTTCCCTCTTTTTGGTTTGTAGTTGCCCTCATTTGTCAATTGGTGTCTCTGGTTCCCTGTTTACAATCTTACAGGCTTATTTACTTTGGATACTTCCACAACTGGGTTGGTTTCTGGGTTATGTCATCTTGAGTGTTAATGGTCAGCTGTTGTTGGCTGTTGTTGGTGCTCTGTCCAAAGGACTCCCTTGAGTGTCTTTTGTAAGGTTGGCCGGGTTTTAACAAATTCCCTTCATTTCTGCTTATCTGGGAATGTCCTAATTCCACCATCATATTTGAGGGACAATTTTGCTGGGTACATAATTCTTGGTTGGAAATTTTTCTCTTTCAGGGTTTTGTATATACCATCCCATTGTCTTCTCGCCTGCATGGTTTCTGTCGAGAAATCCAAACTTAGTCTTATTGGATGCCTCTTGAGCTAACTTTTCATGTTTCCTGTGCTGCTATCAGGGTTCTTTCTTTGTCTTTGGTTTTGGTGAATTTGATGATGATATGTCTTGGTGATATTCTTTTGGGGCCTATCATGTTTGGGGTTCATTGGACTTCCTGAATAGATATGTTCTCATCTTTCATCATATTGGGGAAGTTCTCTTCCAACAAATCTTTGACAATTTTCTCAGTGCTTTTTCTCTTCCTGTTCTGGAATTCCAATGACACATAGGTTATTCCTTTTGATGGTATCCCACATGAACCTTAGGCTTTCTTAATTTTGTTTTGATCTTTTTTCTGACTGATACCTTTTTAAAGAAGTATTCAGGTATTTGTCTTCAACCTCATTAATTCTGTCTTCCATTGCATCAATTCTACTCCTTTGCCCTTTCAATGTGTTAACTATTTCTGACAATTTAGTATTAATCTTCTGAATTTATATCTGTAGATTTTGAATCATTTCTAATTTTTCACTTATTTTGTCATTTTGTTCTTGTATGTTCTTCTGAAATTCTTCTAGGGTTTTGTCTGTATTTTCCTTGATATGTCTCTCAATCCTTTGAAGATACCTAAATATAATTCTTTTGAATTCCCTATCAGGGATTTCTAATGCTCCATCTTCCTCAGGGATGTGTTTTGGATCTGTATCCTGGTTTCTTGTTTCTCCTGCTTTATCTTGTTTCTTTGTGTGGACTGTGATGCTCTGTTGTCTTCGAGACATTGTGACATTTTTGTGTTTATATTTAATTGGTGATTGTATGCTGGAGTGACTTGCCCATGAGTTTTGTTTTGTTTGTATGTTATCTGTGCAAGCAGGGTACTATGCTGTGCTCCTCTGTTTACTAGTTGACAGCACTTATACACTCACTACCTGTTTCCTTTCCTGTTGTTAGCTTCTTGTATGTCCTTGTCAACCTTGGCAAACAGAGCCTATTCTTAGGTCCCTGGAATCTGATAGAGAATGCTATCATTTTAAAATCCAAAATGGTTGCCACTTGTAAAGATTCAAAATGGCTGCACCCTTGGTCACTTTGAATATCCAAAATGGCCACCGTTTATAAACAGTCGAAATGGCTGCACCCTCTGGATAGTCAATAGCTCAGGTTGTCTTCCTCTTTGCTGTTTCCCTTCCTAGTCATGGGCCACCAGTGCAATCCCCTGCAGCGCTTGGTGGCCAACCAAGGCTGATCTTTAGGTCAATTATCAGGTCCCAACACCATATTCAGGCTGTTGGTCCCATCAGAGTAGCTGACAGTCCGCAGCTCCATCTCCAAACTCACTGTTTTCATTCAGGTTTTTCCACTAGTTGGTGTTTCATCCACTTCTATATAGTTCCTTTCAAAGCTCTGGGCTCTCAGATTATCTTCTGTATCTCTGTCAATTGTTTTTTCTTTTCTTTGTTGAAGAGGGTCTGTGTCAATTGTCTGCCTATTCCTCCATCTTACCAGAAGTCCTCAGCATTTTCTTTTTTAAAAAAATTTATTGTGATTTAGGTGAATGTTCATAAAGTGATTTAGTTTCCCGTTCAACAATTTATACATAGGTCATTTCAGGACATTGGTTGCAATCCGCTCTGTGTCAGCACTCTACCTATGTCCACCTGAGTTTTCTACTTCCATTTGTCCAGCTTTTCTGCCTTCTGAATTTTAATTTTGGGCAAATGCTGCTCTTGTGGCCTCATGTAGTTGATTGTTCTGAGGAGAATGTTCCTCACGGCTATTACTGTTCACTTCATAGGCCTCCTATTGTTTGGGTGTAAGGTGATTTCAAGGAGTGGATTCAGTTCTGTTTGAAAGGTGTCTAAGGGCATAGTCTTGAGGGTTGCACTAGTCTCTATCAGAGCATAAGTCTTTTTTTTTTTTTTTAATGAATTTTGAATTTTGTTCTACATTTTTCTCTCTTTCTGGAACCTTCTACTGATTGTGGTCAGAGGAATCAGTAGTGTAGCCAGGCACCATCTAGTTCCAGTGTCAGGGTAGATAAGTTGGTTTGTATGGATTTGTTTGTTTTCTGAGCTTTGCTTGCCTTCTTACTGTTTTGTTCCTGGTGAATAGAGTTGTGTCTTAGATGGCCACTTACAAGCTTTTAAGACCCCAGATACTGCTCTCTTCACTAGGATTTGGGTCATGATCTTCATGAACTGTGTCATGCCAGTTGACCAAGTTGTCCCATGAGACTATGGTCCTAAACTTTCAAACCCAGAAAACATATCTTGGAAGGTGGTTCTCTCCGAGGAGTATCTGTACTTGTGTATGCAATGAATATATGTGCCTGCACCTACATATTTGTAAGTAACTACAGATGCTTCTGTCTGTTCTCACCTTTCACACACCTGTAAGTACCCATATACCAGTGTACCTATACCCATCCATAAGTGCTGTATTAGTTGGGGTAAAATGGTGTCTCGTTATCGTTTTGATTTTCTTCTGTCTAATGGCTAATGATCATGAACATCTTTTCATATGTTTGTTGACTGCTTGGATGTTCTCTTTGGTGAAGGTTCTGTTTATGTCTTTTACCCATTTTGTGATTGGGTTGTTTGTCTTTTTGCTGTTGAGTTGTTGAAGTTTTCTATAGATTTTCAAGATTAGGCCCTCATCAAATCAGTCATTTCTGAAGTTTTTCTCCCCTGTCGGTAGGTTGTCTATTTACTCTTTTTCTTTCTTTTTTTTTTTTTAATATTTATTGTTATTTGGGTGAAAGTTTACAGAGCAAATTCATTTTCCATACAACAGTTCATACACACTTTGTCTCATGACATTGACTGTAATTTCCCACAGTATAGCAGCTCTCTTCCCATTTCCTCCCCATAGTTACCTCTTCCCTGTATCCTTCCCTCCCGTGAACTCCTGCCCCCTGAGCTGTCTCCTTGTGCATACACAGCCCTTCTGTTCTCCCATGATTGAGCTCTCCAAGGAATGTATCTACCTGATGTAAATGTTCATCCCATATGCTGGTCTTTTATTGGCTGGAAGCCACAGGAGTGAGTTCAATTCCAGACTTGAAGGGTAGCAAGGGGCCATAGTCTCACCAGGCTCTATCAGACTAGCAAGCTTGGTCTTTTTTTTTTTTTAAATGATTTTGAGTTTTGTTCCACACTGTTCTCACACTCTATCTGGGATCCCCTACTCAGATCCCCCTCCAAGTGGTTGACAGTGGTAGCTAGGCACCATCTAGTTCCTCTGTTCTCATGGTTATATAGGCTGAGGATCGCATGGTCTACCAGTCCCTTGGACTAATTGTTTCCATGCTTCTTTGCTTTTCTTCATTCTTCTTTTCTCTGGATGAGGAGAGACCCATCATTGCATCTAGATGACTGCTTGCAAGCTTTTAAGATCCCAGTCATTACTCAGCCAAGTAGGATGTAGAACAATATTTTTGTGTAGTGTGTTATGCCAATTGAACTTGATGTCCCCTGAGACCATGCTCCTGAGCCCACAGGTCCAACTACTCGCTCTCTCCAGGTAGCTGACTGTGGCCAAGAATTCACTATAACCTTGTCCCTTGTCAGCTCTACTATATACCTGGACATTCTTACAGAACATACAAATACACTTGTTGAAACATTTCCTGCCAGCCCTATACATGGTCTTGGGCATACTCCCCTCTGCATAGATATACCTAATAGTGCAGCCTGTCCACCCATCTATCCACCCATATATCAATATTTGCCTTCACTGACAACACAGTACTGTGTATGCAAAAGGATTCATCTTTGTTGTCTGTACCTCCCATATACCTCTCTCTGTTTTCCTCTTCCTCAATCCCACCATGTTGATCATTCATATTTGGTACATTACCCTTCTCTTCACCCAAATCAATATTTGTCTCTGCCTATCTAACAGTGTTCCCTCCCCTCTCCTCCTATCCCTGGTAACCAACAAAGAAAGTTTCCTTCCATATATAAACCTTTCCTTGACTTTTCACAATAGTGGACCAATAAAATATTTGTCCTTCTGTGATTGACTTATTTCACTCAGCATAATGTCCTCCAAGTTCACCACATTATGCAGTGTTTTGCAGACTACATTATTCTTTAGGGTTACATAGTATTCCATTGTGTGTATGTAGCATAGCTTGGTTATCCATTCTTCTGTTGTCTATTTACTCTTTTAATAAAGTTTTCTGATAAGCATACATTTTTTGAATCTATATGAGGTCCCAAACCAAACCAAAACCAAACCCATTGGCATCAAATCCATTTCAACTCATAGCAACCCTATAGGACAGAGTAGAACTGCCCAATTGGGTATTTTTAAGGCTGTAATTTTTATGAGCACAGACTACATCTTTCTCTCACAAAGTGGTTGGCAGGTTCAAACTACCAACCTCTTAGTTTGCAGCCAAGTGCTAAACCACTGTGTCACCAGGGCTCCTCTTATGAGGTCTCATTTGTCTATTTATCATCTTCTATTGAGCTCTGGTGGTGTAGTGCCTATGGCATTTGATGGCTAACCAGAAGGCTACCAGTTCAAACCCACAAGCCACTCTGCAGAAGGAAGACTGGGCAATCTACTTCTGTAAAGATATACCGCCTTGGAAACCCAAAAGGGGTCTCTATGAGTCAGAATTTACTTGGTGGCAGTGAGTTTTCAGTTTTTGGTTTATTTGTGCATTTGTTAACAATGTTATCCTATTTGTACAAAAGATGAGGTCCCACGGCTTTCTCCCAGGAATTTTATAGGTTTAGGTTTAACATTTATGTCTTTTTTGAGTTAGTTAGTTTGTATGGTGTGTGGTATGTGTCCTGTTTCATTTTTCTGCAAGTGAATATCCTGTTTTGCCAGCACCATTTTTTAGAAAACTTTTTATTGTGGTTTGGGTGAAGGTTTACAGAGCAAATTAGTTTACTGTTAACACAATTTGTTCATGTTTTGTTTTGTGACATTGACTGCAATCCCCAGTCTGTAATAGCACTCTTCTTACATCCTCCCTCTATTCCTCATTTCCATTCATCTTTCTTCCCTGCCCCTTACTGCCTTCTGAGCTTTGTTGTTGTTATGTCCCATCAAGTCGGACCCAACTCATAGCGACCCCTCCTTGGGTTTCCGAGGCAGTATCACTATGGAAGTAGATTGCCCAACCTTCCGTCCGAGGAGTGGCTGGTGGGTTTGAACCACCAGCCTTCTGGTTAGCAGTCAAGTCCTGGGCAAACACTACCTTTTTGATCTCCTTTGGTTGATCGTTCTAAGGAGTACATTCCTTCCTGCTGTTCTTGTTCACGTTATAGGCCTATCTGTTGTTTGACTGAAAGGTGATCCACAGGGGTGAGTTTAGTTCCAGACTTGAACGGTATCTAAGGACCATAGCCTCAGAGGTTCCACCAGTCTCTACCAGAACAATAAGTCTAGTTTTTATTATTTTTTTAGTTTTGTTCCACATTTTTCTCCCACTGTGTCCAGGACATTCAATTGTGATCCCAATCGGAGCAGTCAGTGGTGGTGCCATCTAGTTTTTCTGTCCTCAGGGTAGTGGAAGCTAAGGTTTGCGTGGTCTACTAGTTCTTTGGACCAATTGTTTCCCTGAATATTTGGTTTTCTTCAGTCTTGTTTGCTCTGTACAGGGAGAGACCAATAGTTGAATCTTAGAAAGCTGCTCACAAGCTTTTAAGATCCCAGATGCTACTCACCATAGTAGGATATAGAACATTGTCTTTGTGGACTATGTTATGCCAACTGACCTAGATGTCTTCCACGACTGTGGTCCTGAGTCCCCAAGCCCAATGACTCATTCCTTCAAGGTGTTTGGTTAAGGCTAAGAAGTTTTCATAACTCTGCCCCATATGCTGTACTATATGCATGGATATATTTTCAGTACATATATATATAAATATTTAGAAATATTCTCTGCCAAGCCTATATATTCATGGGTGTAGTCCCTTTTGCTTTCGACATCTGTTCAGCTTGTATAACTATATATCCTCTCATAAATTATTGTTATTCCTGGATTGTGTATAATAGTATTTACCTTTATTGCATTTATATACTGGCCAGCACCATTTATTGAAGAGAGTGTTTCTGCCCCATTAAATGGACTTTGACCTCTTGTCAAAAATCATTTGTCTATATATATATGGCTGGATTTAATGCTGAGTTCTCGATTCTAGTCCACTGATCTATGTATCTATCATTGAACCAATACCAGACTGTTTGATTATAATGGATGTATAGTATGTTTTTTTTTTTTTTTATTATTGGGGATGTAAGGACTTTGTTGTTTTTCTTTAATATTGCCTTGGCTATTTGGGGTTTCTTTCCTCGCCATACTAAATTAGTTTTTCCAGTTCTGTAAAGAATGTTCTTGGAATTTGCACCAGGATTGCTTTGTATCTGTAGATTGTTTTAAGTAGAATTGATATTTTCACTATATTAAGTCTTCCAATCCATGAGTTGGGATGTCTTTACATTTTTGTAGTTCTCTTTTAATAGTAGCTTCTTGTAGTAGTAATTTATACCCATTGTGTAAGTCTCTTATGTCCCTGGCTAAGTTAATCCTAGATATTTTATTGATTTTTAGGTGTACTGTAAATGGTATTATTTTCTTGATTTCTTTTTTGGATTAGTCTTTGTTGGTGTACAGGACCTCAACTGATTTTTCTGTGTTGATCTTGTACCTTGCAGTTGCTAAATTCTTCTATTAGTTCTACCAGTTTTCTTGTGGAATCATTTGTGTCTTTTATGTATAGGATCATGTCATCTGCAAATAGAGAATTACTTCTTCCTTTACAATGTGGATATCTTTTATTATTATCTTTTTTTCTCTCTTTTTTTAATTTTTATTTTTAATTGTGATTTGGGTGAAGTTTTAAAAAGGTTCATTTTACATTCAATAGTTGATACACATCTTTCTCCATGTGCAAATGCTACCTTTCTGATCTCGCATAGTAGATTATCCTAGGAGCGCATCTCCCTGGTATAGGAGTTCAACTCATAAGCCTGTCTGTCACTGGGTAGATAATTAAGCCATGGGAGTAAGTTCAATTCCAGATCACAAGGGTGACTCGGGACCATAGTCTTGGGGGTTTTGTTTATCTTTCTTGTCTTAATGCTGTGATTAGGACTTCTAGTACAATGTTTAGGAGCTCTGGTAGCATAGTGGCTAAGACACTTGCCTGCTAACCAGATGGCTGGCGGTTCAAACCCACCAGCTACTCCTCGGAAGGAAGGTTGGGCAATCCTACTTCCGTAGTGATACTGCCTCGGAAACCCAAGGAGGGGTCGCTATGAGTCGGGTTTGACTCGACGGCACATAACAACAACAACAACAACAACAAGTACAATGTTTAATAAGATTGGTGATAATGGGCATTCTTGTCTGGTTCTCATTCTCAAAGGGAAGGCTCTCAGCCTTTGTCTATTGAGTATAATGTTGGGTGTTGGTTTTGCATGTATGTCCTTAATTATGTTAAGAAACTTCCCTTCTATTCCTATTTTGCTGAGAGTTTTTATCAAGAAAGGGTGTTGACTTTTATTGAATCCCTTTTCTGCATCAATTGATATGATCGTATGATTCTTCTCCTTTTTTTAGTTATGTAGTTAGTTGATCATATTGATTGATTTTTGTTGTTGTTTTAAATTGTGATTTGGGTGAAAGTTTACAGAGTAAATTCTTTTTCCATTCAACAGGTCATTGTGCTTTGTGACACTGATTGTAATCCCTGCAATGTAACATCTTCCTTCCCACTTGCTTCCTGTGGTTACATTTTCCCTGCATCCTTCTTTCCTATGCAGTCCTGCCATCTGAGCAAATACTGCCCTTCTGATCTCCCATGGTTGATTGTTTTAATAAATGTATCTACCTGGTATAATTCTTCACCTTGTAGGCCTGTCCGTTGTTTGGCTGGAAGCCACCGGAGTGAGTTCAATTCCAGGACTGAAGGGTGACTAGGGGCTATAGTCTTGGGGGTTTCACCAGTCTCTATCAGACTTTTAATCCTGGTCTTTTATGTGTGTGATTTTGAGTTTTGTTTCACATCTTTCTCCCACTGTACCCAGGATCTCCTCTTTTGAGTCCTTTCTGAGTGGTTAGCACTGGTAGCTGGGTACCATCTAGTTCTTTTGGTCTCAGAGTCATGGAGGCTTAAGTTCTCATGGTTCACTAGTTCCTTGGACTAATTGTTTCCATGCATCTTTTATTTCATTCTTCTCCAGACAATGAGAGACCAATAGTTGCATCTTAGATTCCACTCACAAACTTTTAAGACCCAGTCACTACACACCAAAGTAGGATGTAGAGCAATGTTTTGGGGTAGTATGTTATGCCAGTTGAGCTTGATGTATTCTATGATCATGGTCCCCAGCTTGCAGGCCTAGCAACTCACTCCCTCAAGGTATTTGGCTGTGGCTGAGAAGTTGTCACAACTTTGCCCCCTGTTAGCTCTATAATATATGTGAACATTCTTATAACCCTTGAAAGTACATATGTAGAAATGTTATAACCCTTGAAAATACATATGTAGAAAAGCCTATATATGGTCATGGGTATATTCCCTTTTGCCTACCCATACCCAGTCATTTAGCCTGTCCACCCATACATTAATGATTTTGATTACTGATAATGAAGTATTATATATGTAAAAGTTTTTACCCATGTTATCTTTACCTCTTGTGTACCTCTCTGTGTCTACCTGATTTTCTAATGTTGAATAACCCTTGTAATCCTTGTATGAATCCCACTTTGCTAGAATTTTGTTGAAAAATTTTATATCTGTGTTCATAAGGGATATTGGTCTGTAATTTTCTTTTTCTGTGATGTCTTTGCCTGGTTTAGATATTGAGATTTTGCTGTCTTCATCGGAAGAGTTTGGTAGTGTTCCTTCCTCTTCTCTGTTTTTGAGGAGAGTGAACCAGCTTGGTCTTAACTGTTTTCTGAATGTTTGGTAGAATTCTCCAGCTCTCTGGTTCTGGGCTTTTTTTATTGTTTGCTGTTAGCAGTTTTTGATGAGCTCTTCAATCTCTTCTTTTGTAATGGGTCAGGATAAATTTTCTACCTCTGTTTGTGCTAGTTTGAATAGGTAATGTATTTCTAGGAATTTGTCCATTTCATCTAGGTTTTCACATTTGTTGGAGTACAGTTTTTCATAGCAATCAGTTATGATATTCATCTCTTTTGGATTGGTTGTAATGTCACCAATTTTGTTTGTTTCTTCTGATTTTTTACTGTTCCATTATAGTAGTTAAGGTTGTGTGTCAACTTGGCTGGGCTATGGTTTTGAGTGGCTGGGCAGCTGAATATAGTTATTCCACATATGAGACTGGTAATCAGTTCCACAGTGGAATCTGCTTTGAGCAGCTGAGTAGCTACATTAAGGATGTGGTCTGCTTCCAGTATGTAAAATGCTTCAAGAAAAGTCTTGAGCTTTTTTGCATGCTTGGACCTGCACATATGTAGCCAGGTCTTCATTCAGTGGGGTGCCATGTGCCTGCTGATCTTGGAACTGTTTCTGGACTTGAACTAGTGGCCTGCCATGCTGCTTAATAATCTTGGGACTGTGCCATTTTACTTGGCAACTTTGGGTTTGTCAGCCTCAGCAGCCAGCAGCTGCCTGATTTAAGAGATACCGCCAGCTCCAATGGGTTGGGAGCAAGAGGCAGAGCTGAAGCCCAAGGCCAACGGGCCTTCACCCAGCCCCTATAGTTGGCACTATGAACTTGGATTTCTAGCCTCCTAAATGATATGTTCAAGCCACCCATTTGTGGTATTTTCTGTTAGAGTGGCACAAGAGAGCCAAAATACTCAATCTAGTCAGTGGTTTCTCTATTTTACTGATCATTTCAAAGAACCAGCTTCTGGTTTTATTGATTCATTATATTGTTTATTTCATTTATTTCTGCCCTAATCTTTATTATTTTATATTTTTTCTGGTAGCTTTCGGCATCTTTTGCTCTTCCTTTCCTATTTGTTCAAGTTGTCAGTTTAAGTTAATGATTTTAGATCTTTCTAATTTTTTTTTTTTTTAATGTAGACATTTATTGCTGTGAATTTCTGAGTACCGCTTTTTCTTTCATATGCCAGACTTTGTCTCACCTACTTTTGTCATGTTTTCAGAAAAGACCCGTCCCTGGAGAAGGATATCATGCTTGGTAGAGTGTCAGCAAAAAAGGGGAAGACCTTCAATGAGTTGGATTGACACAGTGGCTGCAACAAAGGACTCAAGCATAGCAAGGGTTGTGAAGATGACTCAGGACTGGGCAGTGTTTTGTTTTGTTGTACACAGGGTCACTATGACTCGTAACTTGACGACACCTAACAACAACAACACTGCTTTTAATATGTCCCAAAGGTTTTAGTATGTTGTATTTTCATTTATATTTGAGTCCAGGAATTTTTAAATTTCATTTGTGATTTCTTCTATGACCCAATAGTTTTTTTAGTATTGTATTATTTTGTTCCCGCTTATTTATTCCTTATTTTTCCTGTTGATATCTAGATACATATCATCACGGTCAGAGAGGATACTTGGTGATTTCAGTCTTTTTAAATTCGTTGAGATTTGTTTTGGGTTCTGGCATGTGGTTTATTCTGGAAAATGATCCATTTACATTGAAGAAAAGTGTTTATTGTTCTGATGCTGGTTGTAGTGTTCTATACACATCTGTTAGGTCCAGTTGGCTTATGGTTTTATTTGAGTTCACAACGTACTTAGTGATCTTCCTTTTAGATATTCTGACCATAATTGAAAGTGGCATGTTAAAAGCCACCAAACCAAACTCACTGCCGTCGAGTTGGATCTGACTCAAAGCGACCCCTCATTGGGTTTCTGAGACAGTATCACTATGGAAGTAGATTGCCCAACCTTCCTTCCGAGGAGTGGCTGGTGGGTTTGAACTGCCAGCCTCTGGTTAGCAGTCAAATGCCTTAGGCACTATGCTACCAGAGCTCCCAGCATGTTAAAGTCCTCTACTGTTACTGTGGAGTTGTATATTTCTCTTTTCATATTAGTCAGTATTTGTTTCGTGTATTTTGGTGCATTGCTGTTAGGTGCATATGCATTTATAATTGTTATATCTTCTTGCTAGATCGACCATTTTATTACTGTGTAGTGTCTTTCTTCATGTCTTATAATAGATTTTAATTTGAACTCTATTTTATCAGTATGGCCACCACTGCTCTTTTTGTTTACTCGTTTCATAGAATATTTTTTTCCATACTTTTATTTTCAGTCTGCTTGTGACCTTATGTGTAAAGTGTGTTTCTTTTAAACAGCAGAAGGATGGGTTGTTGTTGTTGTTGTTGTTAAGTGCCGTCGAGTCGTTTCC
>NW_006921613.1:1499407-1500145 GCF_000298275.1 Orycteropus afer afer
TCCCTCTCGGTAGGGTAACAAGGGAACGTGTTCAGTGCAGATCAGTGAGTAAGCACAAGCCCGCCTTGTTTCAGTGCCTATGCTTAAGGATGGGTTATGTTTTTATATTCATTCTTCCATTCTCTGTCTTTTGAATGGGACATTTAAACCATTTACATTTAAGGTTATTACTGAAAGTGAAGTATGTACTCATTTTGCTTTTTTTTTTTTTCAGTCTTTTGAATCTTCTTTTGTTATTGTTATTATTATGTTTCCATTTGTATTTGGCTGCTTTCTTGTGATGAGTCTTTTTGCTTTCTTCCTTCTTTTCTTCTGAATGTTTTTGCTTAATGATTTCTTAGTGGTTACCACATATATTACATTACACAACTAACAATTGCAACAATTTTTAACACATGAACAATGGTTAATACACACCCTTTACATAATAATTCTATTCTTGATATGCTTTTTCTTGCCCATTTCTGTTGGTGTGTCTCCATTAGTATCAATATACAACCTATCTCCAAAAAGTTTACTTTGTATTTATTTCTTATGAACTTAATGTATTGTTTGAGGTATTTAATTATTGAGTTTATTCCCCCAAAATAACATATACTTGGTCCTTATGATTGCTTGTATTGTTACTTTTTTTTAAATATCTCTCTCTTTTTTAATTTACTTTTTCCAAGTATGTTGTTGTTGTTGTAATGTGCCATCGAGTCGGACCCGACTCATAGCGACCCCTCCTTGGGTTTC
>NW_006921613.1:1500245-1503587 GCF_000298275.1 Orycteropus afer afer
ACCACCAGCCTTCTGGTTAGCAGTCAAGTGCCTTAGGCACTATGCTACCAGAGCTCCCTTTCCAAGTATAGATTCAAGTATTTATTTAATGCTTTTGTCTTTCCGTTTGGAGTACTCCCTTTAGTAGTACTTGCAAAGCTGGTTTGGTACATGCAGTCCCTGGGTTGCAAACATCCAATTTACGTACAACTTGTAGTTACGAACCAACACCCATAAAGCCTATTAATATATTAAAAATTTGAGGCACATACAATGATTTGTATAACAAGTGAGTTCTACTTTGTGACATGTATCACAATGTTATTATTATGTTAAAGATATTTTACTGTATCTGGAAGTGTTTCTTTAATGTATTATATGCATAGAAAGGTACGTTGTATACTATACACTAATACAAACATGTGCCTAACTGCCATTAGATAAAAACTGTACCTAATTGTTCTGACTTACATATAATATAAATTTGACATAAAGATAGACTTAGGAATGGAACTCATTTGAAATCCAGTGACAGCCTGTAGTGGTAAATTCCCAGAGTTTCTGTTTGTTTGGGCATGTCTTGATTTCCCCCTCATTTTTGAATGACAGCTTTGCTGGGTAAAGAATTCTTTGTTTGCTGTTGTTTTCGTTCAGTATTTTATATGTCACTCCATTGTTTTATGGACTCTAGAGTTTCTAGGGAGAAGTCTGCATTGGTTCTTAAGAAAACCATTTGGTATGTTATATTGTATTTTTCTCTTGCTGATTTCAGAATTCTCTCCTTGTCTTTAGTTTTCAACAATTTTATTAGGATATAGAACAGAGTTGATCTTTCTGTGTCTCTTCTAATTGGGGTTCATGTAGGTTCCTCTATATGTAGGCCTGATTCTCTGTTCAGTTCTTGGACATTCTCTCTGTTTATCTCTTAGAAAATTGTTTCTATGCCTTTATTGTTATCATGGTGCTCTAAGATTTCAATAGTTCTAATATTAGATTTCTTAATTGAATCTCTTATTCCTCTTGGGTTTGTTCACTATTTTTATTCTTTCTTCTTGTTTCTCTTGAAATAAGTTTAGTTATTTTGTCTTCTAGTTCATGTGTTCAATCTTCTATTTGTTCAACTCTATTGTTTAGTGTTTCTCTCGTTTTTTCTAATTCAGTTGCTTTATTTTTCAGTTCCATCAGTTCTCTTTGTTGTTATGTTTTGTTTTCAATTTCCATATTGAATCTTTCGTTTTGTTCCTGCAGTTGTTTCCTGATCTCTGCTAGTCTGTTTTCTGTGTGCTTTTTGCTTTCTTTAAACATATTTAACATCATAGTCTGAAAAGGATAAATTCTTTGCATTAGTCTGGCCTCTATAGGAGAAATTTCCTGCTCTTAGTGTTTTGCTCTTGACTGGATCTTCTCTTGTGATTTTTTATGTTTAACTATTTTTTGTTGAACTTGGCCAGTTTTGCTGTCTTTTAAAAATTTTTTCACTTTAAATTTTGTATTCTGTTTTTTTTGTGTGTGTGGGAAAATTTTCTGGTTGGGTGCCCTGATAGTGCAATGGCAAGTGGCCAGCTGTCAGTCAAAAGTCTAGGGCCCACATCTACCAGCCACTCCATGGGAGAAAGATGAGGCAGACCACTTCCACAAAGATTCAGCCATAGGTACTCCATGGGGCAGGTCCACTCAGCCCCACAGGGATACTGTGAGTCTGAATTGACCCAGTGTCAGTGAGCTTATTATTAAATTATCTTCTCCTGAGAACCACTAGAAGGCAATCCTATCCATAGGTTTTTTTTTTTTTTTGCAGTGGGGATTCAGGGGTTCTGGATGCTTGATCTCTGGAATTCAATATGCGTATGTTGGGGGATGGATTGTTGGTTGCAGACACTGATGTAAGTGGTGGGGCTCCACTTTCCTGTGGTGAAGGTGGGGTGGCTTTCCGTGTCTCCTTCATGGGTGCTCTTGCACAGGCTCTCTCATGGTGTCCCACTGTGGACAGGGAGCTAGTCATTTTCGTCTGTGTTGCTGTTTGTCTGATGTATTGCCCTTGAAGTTCCTCTTAGTCCTATTGCCCATCTGTCTCGGGGATCAGAGGGGTTTAACAGCATTCTAACGGCACCACAGTCTCCCTTCTCCCCCTCCAAATTGTGAAGCCTATGTACTCTTAAAAGCAATTTGTGCAGCCTTTAAAAATTGGGCTACAGCCTCCTCAGATTAGCACCCTTTCTGTGTTCCCTGTTTGAGGTGTTGGCTAGCCTTGTCCTAAAATGGCTGTGATGAGCATGATTTCCCAGTTAGTGGATAGGTTCTCCCACTTTCTGAGCTAACCCCACTCCTCCTTTTCCCTGGATTCATCCTGATTCTCCAACACTTCAGTTGCCATCTGGAGTTCTGAGATCTTAGTCTGTGCTTGTTTTTATTTGTTTTTCAGTGGGTTCATTGATGGGGGAATAAATGGGAGTGTCCACTCACATTGCCACCTTGCTCTGCCCTTCACTCCTTTACTTTTGGGCTTGTCTTTTTTCCTTTTATTTTCCCCAGACTCAGCCCTTGAATCAGCCAAAGAATCTTGGTTTCTTTGTTATTATTATTTTCTAATTAAGGGAAAATTCACATAACATTAGTTATTAATTATTTTAATGCATACAATTCAGTGCCATTTAATACATTTAGAATGTGGAGCAGCCATCATCTCTACTTCCAAGACATTTTATCACCCCAAAAATAAACCTTATACCCATTAAACAGTCATTCTCCACTCCCCCTAGCCCCTGGCAAGCACTAAAATGCTTTCTATCTCTTGGGTTTACCTATTTTGAATATTTCACATAAATGATATCATACAATATATCACCTTTTGTGTCTGCCTTCTTTAGTGTAATTCTTTTAAGGTTCAACCATGTTGTAGCATGTGGAAGCACAATCAGTACTTCATTTCTTTTGATGGCTGAATAATATTCCATTATGAAATTAAATGGAATGCATAAAGAGCGATATCCTAGGCATTAGTGAGCTGAAATGGACTGGTTTTGGCCATTTTGAATAAAAGAACCATATGATCTACTATGCCAGGAATAACAAATTGAAGAGGAATGTTGTGGCATTCATTGTCACAAAGAATGTTTCAAGATCTGTCCTGAAGTACAATGCTGTCATTGTCAATTGACCGAACATTCAATCAGGATGTGTTAATTATCACTGGTGACTGGAATGCAAAAGTTGGAAACAAAGAAGAATCACCAGTAGTTGGAAAGTTTGGCCTTGGTGACAGAAATAATGCTGAAACTCACATGGTAGAATTATGCAAGACCAACAACTTATTCATTGCAAACACCTTTTTTCAACAACACAAATGGTGGCTGTACATGTGGA
>NW_006921613.1:1505727-1517899 GCF_000298275.1 Orycteropus afer afer
GGAGGGTTGATGAAAGAGGGGAAAGCCTTTGATGAGATGGATTGACACGGTGGCTATGACAATGGGGTCAAGTATAGCAAGGATCGTGGAGCTGGTGCGGGATTGGGCGGTGTTTTGTTCTGCTCTGTATGGGGTCGCTATAAGTCGGAAATGACTCAATGGCACCTAACAACAGCAACAACAACAATGCTGTCAGTGATAGAATAAAATATCCATATGCCTGCAAAGAAGACCACTTAATGCTACTATTATTCAAGTTTACACACCAACCACCAAAGCCAAAGATGAGGAAGCTGAAAAATGTTCCCATCTTCCGCATTCTGAAATTGACCAAACATGCAATCAAGATGAATTGATTATTACTGGTGACTGGAATGTAAAAACTGGAAACAGAGGAATCACCAGTATTTGGAAAATAAAATATGGTGTTGGTGATAGAAATGATGCCAGAGACTACATGATAGAATTTTGTAAGACCAATGACTTATTCTTTGCAAATATCTTGTTCAACAACATAAATGGCTATACATGTGGACTTCACTAGATAGAATACACAGGAATCAGATTAACTACATCTGTGGAAAGAGGCATTGGAGCTCAATATCTTCAACCAAAACAAGGCCAGGAGCTGACTGTGGAACAGACCATCAATTGCTCATGTGCAAGTTCAAGCTGAAGTTGAAGACAATTGAAATAGGTCCATGAGAGCCAAAATATGACCTTGATTATTTCCCACTTGAATTTAGAGACTACCTGAAGAATAGATTTCATATATTGAACACCAATGACCAAAAACCAGATGAATTGTGGGATGACATAAAGAATATCAGACATTAAGAAAGGTCATTAAAAAGACAAGAAAAGACTAAAATGGATCTCGAATGGAAAGTAGCTAAAGTAAATGGAAGAAATGTCAGGATAAAAGAGCTGAACAGATTTCAAAGAGCAGCTGGAGAAGACAAAGTCAATTATTACAATGAAATGTGTGCAGACCTGGAGTTAGAAAACCAAAATGGAAGAACATACTAAGAATTTCTCAAGCTGAGACAACTAAAGAAAAAAAATTCAAGGCTCGTGTTGTAATATTGAAAGATTCTATAAGCAGATATTGAATGATACAAGAAGCATCAAAAGAAGATAAAAGGAATACATAGAGTCACTGTACCAAAAAGTTCAATTGTTCTTGTACCAAATGTTCAAATGTACAAAAAGTCAGTGTTCGTCTATTTCAGAAGGTGGCATATAATCAAGAACCAATGGTATTGAAGGAAGAAGCTGCACTGAAGGAATTGGCAAAAAAAAAAAAAAAACAAGGCTTCAGGAATTGATGGAATACTTATCAAGATGTTTCAATAAATGGATGCTGTGTTGGAGGCACTTACTCATCTATGCCAAATAATTTGGAAGACAGCTACATGGCCAACTGACTGGAAGCATATTTATACCCATTCCAAAGAAAGTTGATCCCACAGAACATGGAAATTATTGAACAATATCATTAATATCACACATAAGTAAAATCTTGCTGAAGATTATTCAAAAACAGTTGTGGTAGTATACTGACAGGGAACTTCTGGAAATGAAAACTGGATTCAGAAGAGGATGTGGAACAAGAGATATCATTACTGATATCAGATGGATCTTGGCTGAAAGCAAAGAATACCAGAAAGATGTTTACTTGTGTCTTGTTCACTATGCAAAAACATTAATCTTTGAATCATTACAAATTATGGATATCATTGAAAAGAATGGGAATTCCAGAAGACTTAATTGTGCTCATGATGAACCTGTACATAGACCAGGAGGCTATCATTCGAACAGAGCAAGGGGACACTGCATGGTTTAAAATCAGGAAGGGAGTGCATCAGGGTTGTATCCTTTCACCATACTTATTCAATCTGTATGTTGAGCAAATAATCTAAGAAGCCAGACTATATGAAGAAGAATGCAGCATCAGAATTGGAGGAAGGCTCATTAACAACCTGCAATATGCAGATGACACAACCTTTCTTGCTGAAAGTGAAGATGATTTGAAGCACTTACTGATGAAGAGTCAAGACTACAGTCTGCAGTATGGATCACACCTCAATATAAAGAAAATGAAAATCCTTGCAACTGGACTAATAAGCAGCATCGTGATAAATGGAGAAAAGATTGAAGTTGTCAAAGATTTCATATTACTTGGATCTACAATCAACATCCATGGAAATAACAGTCAACAATTCAGATATTGTATTACACTGAGCAAATCTGCTGCAAAAGACTTCAATCACCTCATATGCACAAGAAAGCTGGACAATGAATTAAAGGAAGACTGAAGAAGAGTTGATGCTTTTGAGTTGTGCTGTTGGCAAAGAATACTGAAAGTACCATGGACTGCAAGATGAACTAACAGATCTGTCCTGGAAGAAGTATAGCCAGAATGCTCCTTGGAAGCAAGAATGGCCTACTTTTGGCATGTTGTCAGAAGGGAGCAATCCCTGAAGAATGATAGCATACATGGTGAAGTGAAGTGTCAGCAAAAAACAGGAAGACCTTCAGGGAGATAGATTGACAGTGGCTGCAATGATGGGCAAAAAGGACATGGAGGTGGCATCTTCTGACTTCCTCTAACTTCACAAGAGGAAGACAGAATCACTATCACCAGCCCAAGGCTTATTCCTATGTGAATTTTTTTTTTTTTTTTTTGGTGTGTTGGGGGAGGATTTGTCCATTGTCACTGTTCAGACCTCTGGGCTAATGGTAGGGGAACTTGGCTGCCTCTAGGTAGGAATCAGGTAGCTGGAACCTGCTTCACAGCCACAGGTCAGGCAGGTGCTATAAACCCCAAATCCAAACCCACGGAAGTGGAGTTGATTCCCACTCACAGGGACCCTATAGGACAGAGTAGAATTGCCCCATAGTGTTTCCAAAATCTTTAGGGAAGCAGGCTGCCTCATCTTTCTCCCAGAGAGTGGCTGGTGGGTTCCAGCCATCAACCCTTGGTTTGTGGGTGGAGCGTTTTCACCATTGCGCTCCCTCAGGCACCGTTGGCTTACACAAATCAGGCCTTGAGAGAGGAAAGCCTCTGGGTGGCAGCAAAGGCTGGCAGATTTCTCCTGTAAGTTGTGGCTTTCCTGCCTGGTGTCTCTGGCTCTAACACTCTCAGAAATTGAGTGACTTTTAGAATCCGAATTAGACTATGTGAACAGAGGTCCCGTTTGTCATTTCCCCCTAGAATTATGTTTTTTTCCGGACAGAATTTTACTTAGTTTTTCCTTTGGTTTTCTCCAGCCTCGGGAGGGTCATGCTCAGGCGGACTCTAGTGGCAGCATCAGGCGCAGATCCTAGCCCCGCGGAGCCAGAATTGCGGGTTCGGTGGACAAGAGCCCCAGGACTCCAGGAACCCCTGGCAGGGACCAAATTGGAGTCGCTTAGCCTTAGCACCTCTGGCTACTACAGTGGTGACATTGATCTCATGCACTGGAAAACACCTTTAGAAAATGGCTTTTTTTGTGTGCGTGGGGGGGGGTTGGCGATTGTCACCAAACCATATCTTGCAGAGGACCGAACCTGGAACACATTGTTAATGTCACCCGTGTTCTCAAAACGAAAAATTTCCCTCCCTGGCTAATCCTTCGCACATTCCAGAAAAGGACAGGGGAGAGGCCTCGTTTGGGACAAATGTGGCAAGCAGGGTCTTTTCGTGGCTCAAAAGAGGACCCCGAGCTGCACAGGGAGACAGTTCAGGGGGCAGGAGTGCATGGAGGGATGGACACAGGGAAGAGGTAACTATCGGGAGGAAGTGGGAGGGGAGCTGTTGCATTGGGGTAAATTGTGGTCATTGTCATGAGACAAAGTGTATGTGAACTGCTGTATGGAAAGGGAATTTGCTCTGTAAATTTTTCCCCAAATCACAATTAAGAAAAAAGAAAAAAGAGGACCCGGAGGTGGGGGCTTTCTGTCACCCCCTCGGTTATCCCTGGGCAGGTGCCACAGGCCTGGGAGCAGCGCGCGAGAAGGGTGTCAGCAAAGCGTCCCTCTCCCCGCCCCCAGAATAGGGCGCGGGGGTGGGGGTGGGGGGCTGTTCGCAGAGGTGACAGGAGGAAGCGGGAGGTGGAGGGAAGAGAGGAGGTCCCGCCCCTACCTCACTCTCCTTTACGGGAAGTGATGTGGGGCCAGACGGAAAATACCCGCCAAGGACCCAAAAACGACCAGCAGCGGTGGACGCGGCGCGCCTGGGGACAGAGCCGTGGCTGGGACAGAGGAGCCGAGTCAGGTGAGGGCGGCAGCTGCTGGAGGTGGGGAAGACGCTGAGGCTGCTTCTTCTTCACCCAGGAGGGCTGTGCAAGGTAGCTGGCGAGTGGCGGGTCTCGGGGGCTTTGACTCCATCTCTCTCAGTTTCTGGGCATCTAATCCCGCCAAAAAAGTAGGTTTGCGTCTCCCAGGCCCGCAGAACAGACCACAGCGATGACAGCCGCCGGGGGCGGGGGATCATCTGGGGCGAGGTGCAGCTCCGGTGCGGTCCCAGGTCAGGCGGAGATCTGAGATCACCTCGGGGTGGGCATCGAGGTACTAGGGACCTCTTCAAAGGGGTAAGGAAACTTTACTGGTGGGAGAGGAGGAAGGTGCCAGACCTTCTGGACCACTCTCATCTTCCCACCTGTTCTCCACCCCCACCCCACCCCCAATTTAATTATTTAATGTCTTTACAGTTTTGTTGGTTGATAAAAGTCTAGGCAGCAAACTTGCTGGGTGGAGGTGTTCTTTTTCCTGTCAGTCGTACAGAAAACACTACCAGGTAACCAAACCCTTGAGTCCGTACTATTGGTAGGGCTCATGAGATGACAAATTTCAGTAACTATTGCCAAAGCTTTTTCTGTGTTCCACTAGATTGTGGATTAAGCAAAGTGAATCCTGAAGTGAAGGAAATCTTGACTTAGACTTCCCTACGGTTGGCTCCTGCTGGCCAGCTGGCCCACTTGGCCTCTGAATTTTGTGCTACAGGGCCTTCTTCCTTCCTTAATGAGGGCTAACAGCTGTTCTTCCTTACTGGTTGACTTCTCACTTTGTGGTAGATTCTCACTTTGGTTGTGGATGTTCCAAGGTGGGAGAGAGAGTGAATATTATGCCATATAATTATTGCTGATTTATTTTGTTGGTGTTCCACTACTCCTGTTCTTTCTTTTGAGCCCTTCTAAGAATTTGCTTTAGGGGTAAAGTCCCTGCTATTAGCCTTCATGGAGTCTGGAAAACAGGATTTCTGTAGAGGATTAGAAATGAAGAAAGGTTAACATAATGCTGAGAGGATTTGACTGAGAATCATTCTTTTCTACATTTATTTGCCTGCCTGCTTGCTTCCTCCTGTCTTCCCTCCCTCCCTCTGTCATATTTTTTCCTTCTTTTTAACTTTCCATGGCCTGCCTTAGTTTTTAATTTTGATGAGGGCCAGTTGATTTATTTATTTATTCTTCTGTTGCTTGTGCTTGTGGTGTCAGATCTGAGAAACCATTGCCTAATCCAAGGCCAGAAAATTTACATGATGTTTTCTAGCTTTAGCACTTACATTTAAGTCTGATCAATTTTGAGTTAACTTTCCTATATGGTATGAGGTAGGAATCAAACTTTATTCTGGATCATGTGGATATCCAGTTGTCCCAGCACTATTTTGTGAAAAAAACGTTTTTTTTCCTCCATTGAATTGCCTTGGCACCCTTTTCAAAAATCAGTTGACTATAAATGTGACAGTATTTCTGGACTCACAATTCCATTCCTGTGTTTCTCCTGTGCCAGTGCCACCTTGTCTTTATTACTGTTGGTTTGTAGAAATTTAGAAATTAGGAAGTGTAAGTCTTCCAACTTTGTTTTTCTTTTTCAAGCTTGTTTTGGCTTTTTTTTTTTGATCCCTTCAATTTCCATATGAATTTAGGACCAGCTTGTCAATATTCATTGCCTTGGTTTTAGACCAGATGTGGGAATTTTGAAGTGAGCAGCAATCTCTAAGTATTGGACTCTTAATTTTCCCCTCCCTAACCTGCTTTTGGGAGCTCTGGTGGTGTGGTGCCTAAGCCATTTGGCTAACTAGAAGGTCTGCGGTTCAAACCCACCAGCTGCTCCATGGAAGGACGATGGGGTGATCTACTTCTGTAAAGATTTACAGCTTCAGAAACCCAGTGGAGGTTGCTATGAGTCAGAATTAACTCAAAGGCAGTGAGTTTTTTTTTTTTTAACCTGCTTTTGAGGTGCTCTGGTGGCATAGTGGTTAAAGCATTCAGTTGTAAACCAAATGGTCAGTGGTGCGAACCCACCAGCCGCTCCGTGGGAGAAAGATGAGACTGTCTGCTTCTGTAAAGATTAGTAGCCTTGGAAACCTTAGGGGGCAGTTCTGCTCTGTCCTGAAGGGTTGCTATGAGTAGGAATCTACTCGATGGGATTGGGTTTGTGTTTGAGTTTTAACCTGCTTTTCCTTTTAGTATTCTCCACCTCAGTATATGGCAAATTTACACTTGCTCAGGCTAAAAACTTCGGGAATCATCCTTAATTCCATTCTTTCTCTCATACCCCTTGTCTAATCCCTCAGCAAATCCTGTTGCGTCTACCTTGAGAATATATCTAGGATATAAACGTTTCTTTCCACTCCTGTTGCTTCTGAAAAAGTCATCTCTGTCACCTGGAAAATTGTAAAAGCCAACTGAATGTCCTCCCTGATTCCACTCTTGCCACCCTGCAGTCTATTCATACTGCAGCCAGAGTGCCTTTTAAAACTTAAATCAATCACGCCACTTACTCTTCTGCTCAAAACTCTCTAATAGTTTATTATCGTAGAAGAAAACAACAAAGTCCTCATCATAACCTACATCCTTTGTTTAAATCTGCTGTCATTCTTCCCTTTACTTGCTATACTCCATTCACACTGCCTTCCTTGCTGTTCCTTGAGTGGGTATCCACCTCAGGATTTTTCTCTTACTGTTCCCTCTGCCTCGAATGCTCTTCCCTCAAATGAATGCTTTCTTACTCATTACATTAAGGTCAAAAGTAATTTCTTTGGAGATGCTTTCTTTGGCCAATCCATATAAAATAGCATCCCTTATCTCTCCTATTACTTTTTGTCTCCTTACCTTGCCTTATTTTTCTTCAGGGTTTAGCACTAACTGTCATGAGATACAGACAGACAGATAGAAAAATAAATATTGTTTGTATCCTATTGCTAGAATATAAGCTCCATGAGGGCCAGAAATTTGTCCCTGTGGTGTGGTGTCCCTTGCACTTAGAATATTTTGTAGCCCATAGTAAGCACTCAATAAATATGTGTTGAATGACTGAAAAGGGAATGGAGGACTGAGAAATACTATTTCTTTCTCCCCAGTCTCTGAAGCCTCTCCTCTTTTCCCCAAGATAATGGCCTTTCCTTCCTTGGGAAAGGAAAGTCAACTAAGTAGAAGGATGAAGGCTTTTTGGTCCTTCTCCTGGTGGCAGAGGGGAGCCCTCTGTAGCCTGGGCTGACTGGACAGGGCCATGCAGTGCTTGACTCCAGTGCTTTGGGCTCTTTTGATGATCTAGACAGAGAGTGAAGTTCTTTGAAATTGAAGGAAATGGAAATTCATTTCTTGCTGAATATTTTGCACTATAGTGAATTAATCTTTCTCTAGGTTCTAACAGAAATTACCAACTCTGAGCCTCATTTCAGCATTTAATTACATACTGCTTTGGATTGTCAAAGGAACTCTGGTGACACAGTAGTTAAGGCATTCAGCTGTTAACCAAAAAAGTTTGGTGGTTTAAACCCACCAGCTGCTCCTCAGGAAAAAAATGAGGCTTCTGTAAAGATTTACAGCCTTGGAAATCCTATGGGGCAGTTCCACTCTGTCCTATAGGGTCACTATGAGTCGGAATCAACTTGATGGCAGTGGGTTTGGACTGTCAAGTTTTATGTGTATGTTTGCCTTACTCCCATGACTAGATTGTAACATTTTGGAGGTAGAATGTGATCTTGTAAGAAATCTTAGACAAAATAAGCATTTAATAAACTCTTACGGAATGTATCAGTAAGTTAAAGGGTGAATTTGGATTACTTTCATCATTGGCAACTTCTAGTCCATACATTTAATTTCTATTAGTCAATAGCTATAAGTATCTTGTTATAGTCTGCTCATCCTGCTGCTGACAGTAAAGTAGGTTTGGCTACAGCTGAGTGTGGCTTCCTGCAGTTCTTTCTCAGTGAGAGTTAACTTAATTGGCCTAAAGAATATGGTAATTATTTTTCTATGTTATTTTTAAAACTGAATCTGCTTTCCATTATTATTTAAGCTTATCTCAGGATGTGCCTTATCTATATCTTCATTGAAAATTATGAAAAAGAATTGTTTATATAATAATAATAATAAAATCTAACAGATTGAATACCTTCTGAAAAATAAAACAGGGTTTACAGGTTTAAAGTCTGAGCCTCTAAGAAGCAAAATCATCTTGCCATTGTTAAAACAAGATTTGCTCTAAAAGAATGGTTTATCCCTTCCATAGCCTTTGCCTTTTATGCCAAGTGCAGGTTTTGCTGGAGCCATATTTATTTCTCTGACTCTTGGTCAGAAAGTTTGAATTTATGATCTGGTTTCCCTTCAACTAATTACCTTGGGAAAAGACATAAGCACTGAGTTGAAGACAGAAACAAACTATTTTTAATTCACTTGACACCCATAGGATGAAGTATGCGTAGTGAGCATCCAGCTTATTTAGGCCTTCCTGTCTGGTTATGCAGTACTCACGTGAGCACACCACATTCTCTTTCCTATATGATTGAGGTCAGGTAGCACTCATATCTTATTTACTATTGAGTAAAATTAGATGCCTGTCTTACTCAAAAGGAATATTGAAAGTTTTATTCCTTTCTTTTTTTTTTTTTTTTTTTTTGCCTCTTTGTTACCTTTGAGAAGGCCTTCTATCTGGTGCCTCAGCCTTGCTTAGAATCACCAAAGTGTATGGAATTAGACTTCTGACTCTTAAAATCAAACTTTTGATGTGGGGTCAGGTGTAGGGTTGCCAGATTTAGCAAATTAAGAAAAAGTTAAGTTTGCGTTCAGATAAGCAGCAAATTTTATATTTTTACTATTAGTGTGTCCCATGCAATATTTGGGGCATACTTATATTGGAAAATGATGTGATATTTGGAATGTAATTATATTTAAAAAATATTCATTGTTTATATGAAATGTAAATTTAACTGGTTATCTTTTATTTTATCTGGCAACCCTAGTCATAGGTCATGTTTATGCACAGGAAATGCATTGTGATAATGTACAAAGAATGACTAAGCTCATTTTGGTGACTGCTCATATATATGTACTTCTTAAAGAAAGAGAGGATTTGTAAACTTGAGAAGTTTAAAAACTAGAAGAAAGGTAGAGAGTGCTCAGTTTTACTCTAAAGAATTGATTCATTTGCGTGGTGTTGTTGGCAAGAATAGTGAATGTACCATGAACTGCCAGAAGAATGATCAAATATGTCGGAGGAAGTGCAGCCAGAATGCTCCTTAGAAGTGGGAATGGCCAGACTTCATCTCTCATACTTTGGTCATATTATCGAAAGGACCGATATCTGGAGAAGGATATCATGGTTGGTAGAGGATCAGTGAAAAAGGAGAAGACCCTCAGTGAGATGGATTGACACAGTGGCTGCAGTGATGGGCTCAAGCATGGCAAGGATTGTGAGGATGGCACAAGACTGGGCAGTGTTTCGTCTGTTGTACATATGGTTGCTGGGGGTTGGACCTGATTCTATGGGACTACCACCAAAAACAGTTTACCCTAGTCTTTTATAGTTAAGGAAATTCATATCCAGAGAGGTTGAGTCACTTTGTCAAGATTGCATAAATTTAGAGACAGAGCTAGAACTAGAACTCCAGGTCTGGTAGTGAGTCTGCTGCACTGTCTTTTCCCTTAAGAGATCATATATAAGTTGTTTATGTTTTGGTGTTGACCCTTACTCACTTCTCTTGTCACTTACCCACAATCTCTCCATTATTATGCTGTCCTTCCAGTCTCCATAAGCAAACAAAGCCATTCTCATGAGATACCCTTGAGTTTTCTGAGAGCCATGTGGCTGTTGAAAGACACCATTTGATTGTACTCCCTGTTATGATGCAAGAGCCAATGTGTTTTACTCCTTTTAAAGTCTTACAATATTTTTGTCCCTTTTGAGTTTATATTATAAGATGCTTTCTTTAAGTAGCCTTCTAGCCTATCACCATAGAGTCAATTCCGACTCATAGGGACAAGAGTAGAACTGCCCCATAGGGTTTCCAAAGCTATAAATCTTTAAGGAAGCAATCTGCCACATCTTTCTTCCATGGAGTAGTTGGTGGGTTTGAATCATCAACCTTTTGGTTAACAGCTGAGCGCTTTAACCACGGCACCACCAGGGATCCTTTAAGTAGGCTTACTGAGAGTAATTCCACAACAGCTAAGTGTTGTCTTATTGAAAGCCTCCTTGCTTTGAGCAGCCTACACCTCCAAAATTCCTTTATATTTTAGTTGGACAACTGTGGATGGTATGTATAAGGCAAGTACCAAAATGGGTAGATAGGTATATGTGCCTTGCCCTTTAGTGATGTGTCCTTTTTAAACACTGAATTGGATTATTACTATTTTAAAAATTTTATTTTATTATTTTTTTTGTTGTGAATATGTTGTTGTTGTTGTTGTTTGCCGTCAAGTCGGCCCTGACTCATAGCGACCCCTCCTTGGGTTTCCGAGGCAGTATCACTACGGAAGTAGGATTGCCCAACCTTCCTTCCGAGGAGTGGCTGGTGGGTTTGAACCGCCAGCCTTCTGGTGAGCAGTCAAGTGCCTTAGGCACTATGCTACCAGAGCTCCCAAAATATACACCGATTCAACCGTTTCTATACGTACAATTCACTGACATTGATTACATTCTTCGAGTTGTGCAACCATTCTCTCACTCTCCTTTCTGACTTGTTCCTCCCTCATTAACATAAACTCATAGCTGCTTGAGGTTCCTATCTAATCTTTTGAGTTGCTGTTGTCAATTTGATTCCATAAAGATAGTTCTTAAAAAAGCATAATGCTCAAGGCAGACATTTTTTCTAGTTAAGGTAAACTATTGTTTGGTTTTAAGAAGACTTCAGGGAATATTTTTGGTCTAAGTTTTAAAGATGATCTCAGGGCAATACTTTCAGTATTATTATTTTAAAAAGTTATTTGTACTATGTAAGAAAGCACCCTTGCAAATGAATGTGCTTTTTCTACCTGCCAACAAGAACACTAAATTTCAGAGCCACTAATCTTGTTTTTTTCACAGCTTCATTGGTTAATTCATATAAAGCCCTTCCAGCTGCCAGGTCAAAGCATAATAATGAAATTGGTTGCCAAGAAACTGAAGAATCTGTTCATTCTTATTTACTGCAGTTCATCTACGGTGCCCTCAGAGCACGATCCCACCACATGCGAGGCTCGTCATGTCTTATCTAAGTATGGCTGTATACTTATCTCTTGTATATTTTATCATTAAAACCAAAGACAATGCTCAATCAGCTAGTTAAACGTGATAGTAGGGTATTTTTATTCTTGCTTTACTAGCCTGAATATAAGGGCAAATGAGACATACAGGAATAGATTGTTATATAAATGTTCATTTGAACAAGGTATGAAACTACATTAGAATTTTAAAATATAATTCATTGTTATGGTCATGATTTCTTTGTTTCTTGCTATATGTGATTTTTGTAATGCATCTCACCACTGCAAGGGAGCAACCCTAAGAATGAACGAAGAGGTCTGGCAGACTTTGAAAGATAGGTATTGTACTTCCAGTCAGATACTGCAGACCAAATGTGGCCAAACAAGCTGCTGGCTGTCCTTGGCTTGGTTTTTCTTGTAGGGACAAGGTCGCTTTCCATTGCCACTTCCCTTTGTTCTAGACACAGAGGGCAGGAGAGTGGGTTGTGGGATTTCCTCAGGGAGTGATTCACCTCTGTTTACCAGAGCTCCTACTTGAATGTGGAGGAGCCAACACAGCTGGAATCAGTAGGCTGGTTCTTAGTTTCAATATTACTGATAATTTTGTTGTTGTTGTTGTTACGTGCCGTCGAGTCAAACCCGACTCATAGCGACCCCTCCTTGGGTTTCCAAGGCAGTATCACTACGGAAGTAGGATTGCCCAACCTTCCTTCCGAGGAGTG
>NW_006921613.1:1518409-1521788 GCF_000298275.1 Orycteropus afer afer
CTGGCGGTTCAAACCCACCAGCCACTCCTCGGAAGGAAGGTTGGGCAATCCTACTTCCATAGTGATACTGCCTCGGAAACCCAAGGAGGGGTCGCTCTGAGTTGGGGCCGACTTGACGGCACATAACAACAACAACAACAACAGTCATTAAAGGTGGTGTAAGTCCCAGAGATCAATATCTTTTTTTTCTTTTCTTTTCTTTTTTGAATCTCTACAAATGACTTTGACAGGCAGTTAGGACTGAGAACACTGCCCTCGGGGATGATGTGTGGTGAGGTCCTTGTGGAGGGGACAGATCAGCCACATGAGAGATGTGGATCCTGTGGAGACAGCCTGCCAACAGGAAGTGGGGGCTCTATCTGCAGTGCCTGTGTGCTGTGTGAGTCCATGTGGGCAGAAGCCTGGTGTAAGACCACAGAATGCTGTAGCTGAAGGGTTGGTCCTTAAGTTCCTCAGGGATCTGTCTCTCAGTGTCTCCACATAATGGGCTTTCCGATGGCCAAGAATGTCTGTTTCTCAGATTTCCAGCTGGCCATCTTACCCTTGTGCCAGAGTTACTTCAGACATCAGAATTACCCAAGGAAATTGTAAGACAGGATTTTTTCTTCATTAACACCCCTGTTTCCTGCTTAGCTAGAGGCTGTCTCAGAGATTAAAAGTCAAAGGCAGAAAAAGAAAAACAACCTCACTGTGAGTCATCTGCCCGTTTTGTCACCCAGATAAAGAAACCTTATTCTATTCACAGACTCATATAACTTAAAAGCTAGAACGGACCATATGTTGGGAACATAACATCATTTCTATGACTAATTGGTGGCAGAGAGGGTTCTAGAAGACAAGTCTGCTAGTCCCCTGTTGTGTTCTTTCCTTGCCCCTATGCTAATATTTCTTGATTAAACCAACTGTCGGATGGCAATCCAAAATTTTGTTTCTTTTTTGTTCAAAGGGAGTGACTTTCATATGGCACTTCAGCAACAATCAATAAATACGTCCTTCTTGAACCCTTCTGAAATATCATAGGAAAAGAAACCAGTATATTATGATTCACACCTATATTAAAGCAGTCTAGAAATATTTGAGCATCTGTTAATGTGCTAAAGACTACTTCATTTCTTGCCTATACTGATGTTTTTCCGGTCCTGTTCTCCCTCCCTCCCCTACCATAGTCTGTTCTTTTAAAAAAGCCAGTGATTTTAAAAATCTAAATAATTTCACATCCCTCTTCTTAAAACTCCCCAGTGGCTTCTCATTGCTGTTAAGTATGAAATCAAAATGCCTATAACCATGGTCTAGAAGGGCCTCAGTGTCTGGGCCCAACTGACTTCTGCAATCTCAGCTTGTCCTTGTCCCTCTATTCTGCTGACCTCACCTACTTCCTTTCTGTTCTTTGCAAAGCTCTATTCCATCTCAGGACCCTTGCACATGCCCATTGCATCCTCAATGCTTTTTCTCCAAATATTCACCTGGCTGTTCCATTAGCCTCAATTCAGATTTAATTTCAAATGTCACCCCCTCAAAGAGCCCTTTCTGATCACTTTACTAGCCACTCTCTAAACTATTATTTGTGTTATTTTCTACATAGCACTTGCTACTATTTGAGCTGATTTGATTTTTTTACCTCTTTATTATCTGTCCCTTCCTGCTAAAATGTACTCTCTGTAAGGGCAAGGACTCAGTGCCTAAAATAATATCTAGCACATAGTAGGTGGTAAGTTAATGATGAATGAATGAATAAGCAAGCAAGCAATTGTTGTGAGAGAAGCTTGCTTTACAGATTCAGTCTATGTAATTCATATTTTCCCCTACTCACTGGACTTTATTTTTTATATAAAAACTTGAATGCCAGTTTATTAATACTTGAGAAATGAAACTATTAAGCACACCAGATTATTTGAGGACTAGTATATTTATTTCCTATAGTAAAAACTCTATGGGAGGCAAATATAAAAGGAGAAGGCTACTTGGTAATCACAGATTCAGGGCACAGGGACTTAGAATAAAAAAAAGTCCTAGAGCTTTAATGCAGGAGGAGGCCTGAGAAATTGCTGTTTTAGTGATTTCCCAAAACTAGCTACCCATGACAATCACATAAAATGTTTTTATTTAAACCTCATCCTATAGAACACATTTTTCAGTCTCTCCTCTGGAGATTCTAATTCATTAGGTTTGGGGTTTGAGCTCAGAATTTATATTTTATTTAAAATGTTGCCCTAACCTCTCAAATAATAGTATCCAGTACCTGGAGACCAGAAAAACTAGATGGTACCCAGCTATTACTACAGATCACTCTGATCAGGATCACAATAGAAGGTCCTGGACAGAGAGGGAGAAAAAAAAATGTAGAATCAAATTAAAAAGAGACTAGACTTACTGGTCTGATAGAGGCTAGTGGAACCCCCAAAGACTGTGGGTGGCCCTTAGATACCCTTCAATTCTGGAACTTAACTCACCCCTGTGGATCAAATTTCAGCCAAATAATAGACAGGCCTGTAAGGTGAACTATAACACCAAAGAAGGACATACTCCTTAGAACAATCAGCCATACAAGACTGAAAGGGCAGAATTTGTCCAAAACCAAAGCTCAGAACGCAGGAAGGAGCAGGAAAGGAGGAGGTTTGGAAACTGGGAACACAGGGAGGAAGTGGGAAGAGTGCTGTTATGTTGTGGGGATTGCAGTCAGTGTCATAAAACAAAATGTGTATGAATTGTTGAATGGAAAATTTGTTCTGTAAACTGCCACCTGAATATTACAGTATAAATACATAAATAGCAAATGATGAACAACCAAATGAAATAAAATGCTGCCCTAATGATTGAGCTCTGGTAGCGTAGTGCCTAAGGCACTTGACTGCTAAGCAGAAGGCTGGAGGTTCAAACCCACCAGCTACTCCTCGGAAGAAAGGTTGGACAATCTATTTCCAAAGTGATACCGCCTCGGAAACCCAAGGAGGTGTTGCTATGAGTCAGGTCTGACTCCACGGCACATAACAACAACAACAAGTGATGGATGGTGCATGACCAGGTTTTGGAACAAGTGACCAAGCCCACCTCCATTCTCAGTGAATAAATGGAGGTTTGAAGACATCATGTGTCTCTTGGTGTTACACAGCTAGTGAGCAGGAGATCAAGCTCAAATCTCCTTGCGACCCCTCTGCACTGCTCAAGAGGCAGAGGGAGGAAGACACTCAGGCATAGGGGCAGGGAGCATGTTGTTGTTGTTGTTAAGTGCCGTCGAGTCGTTTCCGACTCATAGCGACCCCATGCACAGCAGAACGAAACACTGCCCGATCCTGCACCAGCCCCACAATCCATGCTATACTCGAGCCCATCATCGCAGCCACTGTATCAATCCATCTCGTTGAAGGCCTCCCCCTCTTTC
>NW_006921613.1:1525318-1572788 GCF_000298275.1 Orycteropus afer afer
CCTTGCTCCCGAAGACCTGGTCCCTCTCAGTAGGGTAAGAAGGGAACGTGTTCAGTGCAGATCAGTGAGTAAGCACAAGCCCGCCTTGTTTCAGTACCTATGCTTAAACTGCCCCCTGGCTGAACACTCTTCTCTTGCAGGGAGCATGGCTTAGAAATTGTTGGTTTATGATTTTTAAAATTTTTTACATGTAGCTAACCAGTCTGGGGTCAAACAGGAAATATATATAGCATAGATTTTTACTGGGGCTTGGAGGCTGCTTTTCACTTGGGGTGGCTCTTTATTAAGGCAGGGACCTGAGGTGTGCAGGCCTGGGGCTTGGAAGTTGCTTTTCACTTGGGTGTGGCCCTATATTAAGGCCGGGCCTGAGGTGGGTGGGCCAGAGCTTGGAAGCTGCTTTTTGCTTGGGTGTGGTTCTATATTAAGTCTGGGGCTGGAGGCAGGCAGGCCTAGGGCTTGGAGGCTGGTTTTGGCTTAGGGGTAGATCTATTTTAAGGCCAGGGCCCTGAGGTAGGCAGGCCTGGGGCTTGGGGGCTTCTTTTTGCCTGGGGACAGCTGTATTTTAAGGCTGGGGCTGAGGTAGGCAGGCAAGGGGCTCAGGAGCTGCTTTCACTTGGGGGTGGCTCTATTTTAAGGCCGTTGACTGAGGAAGAGGAGTTAAGAACAACTAAGGGAGATGAACTTGTTGGTCAGTTTGTCATCTTTGGTGGCTTACATGTTGTTGTGAGGCTGGAGGCTTTGCCAGTGGTGTTGCAGAATGCCAGCAGTGTTACCCATGGTGGACAGGTTTCAGCGGAACTTCCGGGCTAGGACAGACTTGGAAGAAAGAAGAGGCCATCCACTTCTCAAACAATTGGCCAGTGAAAACCTTATGAATAGCAGTGAAACATTGTCTGATACATTACTGGAAAACTTTATGAACAGCCCTGAAACATTGTCCGATATAGTGCCAAAAGTTGAGTCCCATCAGGTCGGAAGGCACTCACAATTTGATGGGGGGAGAGCTGACTCCTCAGAGTAGAGATTACCTTAACAATGGATAGAATAAAGCTTTCAGGACCTCCATTGGCTGATGTGACATGACTCAAAATGAGTAGAAACAGATGCAAACATCCATTAATAATTGGAACATGGAATGTATGAAGTATGAATCTAGGAAAATTGGAAGTTGTCAAAAAAGAAATGGAACGCATAAAGATCGATATCCTAGGCATTAGTGAGCTGAAATGGACTGCTTTTGGCCATTTTGAATCAGACAACCATTTGATCTACTATGCTGGGAATGACAGAGAGGAATGGTGCGGCATCATCATGAGGAATGTTTCAAGATCTGTCCTGAAGTGCAATGCTGTCAGTGATAATATCCATACACTTACAAGGAAGACCAGTTACTACTACTATTATTCAAATTTATGCACCAACTACCAAAGCCAAAGATGAGGAAATTGAAGATTCTACCAACTTTTGCAGTCTGAAATTGATGGAACATGCAATCAAGATGTGTTGATTATCATTGGTGATTGGAATGCTAAGGTAGAAACAAAGAAGAGTTACTGGTAGTTGGAAAATATGGCCTTGGTGATAGAAATAATGCTGGTGTTCTCATGATAGAATTTTGCAAGACCAATGACTTATTCATGGCAAATACCTTTTTTTCAACAACATACACAATGACTATACACGTGGACTTCACCAGATGGAATACACAAGAATCAGATTGACTAAATCTGTGGCAAAAGGCGATGGAGGAGCTCAGTGTCTTCAGCCAAAACAAGGCCAGGAGCTGACTGTGGAACAGATCATCTACTGCTCATATGTAAGTTTAAGCTGAAGCTGAAGACAATTAAAAGAACTCCAGGAGAGCCAAAATATGACCTTGATAACATCCCTCCTGAGCTTAGAGACCATCTAAAGAATAGATTTGATGCATTGAACACCAATAACCAAGAACCAGAGGAACTGTGGGAAGACATCAAGAACATCATCCATGAAGAAAGCAAGAGGTCATTAAAAAGATGAGGAAGGAAGAAAAGACTAAAATAGATGTCAGAAGAGACTCTGAAACTTGCCCTTGAGCAGAGAGTAGCTAAAGCAAATGGAAGAAATGACAAGATTAAAGAGCTGAACAGAAGATTTCAAAGAGCAGCTCAAGCAGACAAAGGCAATTACTATAATGAAATGTACAGAGACTTAGAGTCAGAAAACCAAAAAGGAAGGACATGCTTGACATTTCTCAAGCTGAAAGAACTGAGGAATAAATTTAAGCCTTGAGTTGCAATATTGGAAGATTCTATGGGCAAAATGTTGAATGATGAAGAAAGCATCAAAAGAAGATGGAAGGCATTTGTTAAAAAAAAAGGGGGTGGGGACCAGGTTTACTGGTCTGATAGAACTGATGGAACCAATGAGACTATGGTCCCTAGCTGCCCTTCAGGTCTGGAATTGAACCTACAACTGTGGCTTCCAGCCAAATAAAAGACAGGCATATGAGTTGAACATTTACCTGAGGTAGATACACTCCTTGGAGAGAATAATCATGGGAGAAAGAAGGGCTGTTTATGCACAGGGAGATAGTTCAGGGGGCAGGAGTGCATGGAGAGATGGGCACAGGGAAGAGGTAACTATCGGGAGGAAGTGGGAGGGGAGCTGTTGCATTGGGGTAAATTGTAGTCAATAGTCAATGTCATGAGACAATGTGTGTGTGAACTGCTGTGTGGAAAGTGAATTTGCTCTGTAAACTTTCACCCAAATCACAATTAAAAAAAAAAAAAAAGAGAAAAAAAACAAAAAGACACACTACAAAAAAAAAATGGGTGAAAGTCAATCAACTCAAGAAGTAGAATATGATCAAGAACCAATGGTATTGAAGGAAGAAGTCGAAGCTGCACTGAAGGAATGGGTAAAGAACTAAGCTCCAGGAATTGATGGAATACCCATTGAGCTGTTTCAACAAATGGATGCCCTGTTGGAGGCACTCACTTGGTTATGCCAAGAAATTTGGAAGACAGCTACCTGGCCAACTGACTAGAAGAGATCCATATTTGTACCCACTCCAATGTGATCCCACAGAATGTGGAAATTATCGAACAATGTCTTTAATATCATATGCAAGTAAAATCTTACTGAAGGTAATTCAAAAATGGCCGCAGCAATGTATTGACAGAGAGCTTCCAGATATGCAAGCTGAATTCAGAAGAGGACGTGGAATGAGGGATATCATTGCTGATGTCAGATGGATCTTAGCTGAAAGTAAAGAATACCAGAAAGATGTTTACATATATTTTATTGACTACGCAAAAGCACTTGATTGTGTGAATCATAACAAATTGTGGATAACATTGAGAAGAATGGGAATTCCAGAACACTTGATTGTACTCATGAGGAACCTGTACATAGATCAGGAGGCTGTCATTCAGACAGAACAAGGGGATACTACATGTTTTAAAATCAAGCAGGGAGTGTGTCAAGGTTGTATCTTTTCACCATACTTATTCAATCTATGTGCTGAGCAAATAATCTGAAAAGCTGGATTATATGAAGAACGTGGCATCAGGATTAGAGGAAGATTCATTAACAACCTGAGATACACAGATGACACAACTTTGGTTGCTGAAAGTGGGGATGACTTACTGATGAAGATTAAAGACTACAATCTGCAGTATGGATTACACCTCAGTGTAAAGAAAACAAAAATCCTCACAACTGGTCCAATGAACAGCTTCATGGTAGATGGAGAAAAGATTGAAGTTGTCAAGGATTTCATATTGCTTGGTTCCACAATCAACACCAATGGAAGCAGCAGTCAAGACATCAGATGACATATTGCATTGGGCAAATCTGCTGCAAAAGACCTCTTTCAAGTGATGAAGAACAAAGATGTCTCCTTGAACACTAAGGTGTGCCTAACTCAAGCCATGGTATTTTCAGTCACCTCTTGTGCATGTAAGAGCTGGACAATGAACAAGGAAGACCAAAGAAAATTTGTTGGTTTTGAGTTGTGATGTTGGAGAAGAATGCTAAGAGTTTCATGGTCTGCTAAAAGGACTAACAAGTCTGTCCTGGATGAAGTGCAGCCAGAATGCTCCTTGGAACTGAGAATGGCCAGAGTTCATCTCACCTACTTTGGTCATGTTGTCAGAAGGAACCATTCCCTGGAGAAGGATATCATGCTTGGTAAAGTGGAGGGTCAATGAAGAAGGGGAAGGCCCCTCAATGAGATGGATAGACACAGTAGCTGCAACAATGGGCTCAGGTATAGCAAGGATTGTGAGGCTGGCACAAGACTGGACAGTGTTTCCTTCTGCTGTGCTTAGGGTCACTATGAGTCAGAGACGACTCAGAGGCACCTAAAAACAACAACATAGATTTTTATATTATTATCAAGTGTCGGATCAATTAGATATTAGAAAGAATGATCCCACTAAAACAATGATTCTCAAAGTATGGTTCTGAGACCAGTAGCATCTGCATGATCTGGGACCTTTTTTAGAGATGTAATTTCTTGGCCCTACCCAGACATACTGAATCAGAAACTCTGGTGATGGAGTCCAGAAATCTGTGTTTTAAAGCCATTCAGGTGAGTTGGATGAACCCTAAAGTTTAAGAACTGCTGTCCACAGATACATTTCACGTCCTGACTAATAGTGAAAGTGGTAGACTTCAGCCTTTGTAGGCTATGACTCATAAACATCAAGGCCTTAACTTAAGCTAGCCATCTGCTTTCCTTGGTGGTGTTTATTCAAAACATGCACTGTCCTTATACATTTTTATTATACTGCCACACATGAGAAAGGAAGGGGATTGGACTGATACTTACTGAGGGCCTGCTGTGTATAAGGCACTGTGCTTGATGCTGTTACTTGTTATCTCATTTAATTCTCACAGCCATCTTCTTGGTAGGTATTATTATCCTTATTTTACAGATTTGGAATCTGAGGCTGGTAGAAATTAAATAATCAAACACGATCTTCACACGCAGGTTGTTTTCTGGCTGTCATTGGGCATTTTGCTATCTGTTGTCTTCCAAGAGCAGTGACGCTCACATCCTATGCATGATCAGGAATCTCCTGGGAAGTTTGTCGTAAGTGTAGATTCCCTAGGCCTCCCTCTCAGAGACTGTAACCCAGAGACCTGGTTAGGACCCTGGATTTTAGAGTTTCATCAAGTACCCCAGCATACTCTGCTGCCATTGATCAGTGTACCAGATTTGGAGAAATACTGTTCGAGATCCATTTACTCCTGCCCTGGTGGTTAGATCAGATGACCCTCAAGGCTTGTCTCCAACCCTGAGGTTCTGTGGTTCTCTGGTGTTGAGTGTCTGCAGCCCTTAAGCACGTGGTGGAGATGTTGGCAGGTGAAATACGAGAATGGGAGAAGGAAGCTTTGGAGTTTGCATAGAGAAGTTAATCGTGTGACTTAAGGTATCCACCTATTTCTGCTCTCTGTTGTCTCTTATCGAGTTCCCAAGCCATGACTTTGAGTAACTTGCAGTCCTTTCTGTTATCTACCCCAAATTGCACAATTTTCTTGTAACAACCCTGTCCTTGTGTTTGGTAGGGTATGGACATGAGCAGTTTCCTCCAGGCTGTAATTGGTATCTGTGGGAGTAGTGAGTTGCTTCAACTTTTGAGGGCAAAAATGGTGTTTCATCTTTTGGGTGATAAGATCCCTCATTTTTCAGAGATAAAATGGACGTATCTAGTAAATGATTTTCTAATCCATTAAGAGGCTGAATGATTTATACCATTAGAAAGGGAAAAAAATGAGGTACAAACGTGAAAAAGAATTTCTGGTACGATGCTTGATGCCCTTCTTTGTGACTTGTTAGTTGCCATTGAGTGGGCTCTGACTTGTGATGACCTCATGTGCAGCAGAACAAAACATTGCCTGGCCTTGTGCCATCTTCAAGATCATTGGTATGCTTGAGTCTGTTGTTGCATTTACTGTGTATTTTGAGTGTCTTCCAACCTAAAGGGCTCATCTTCTAGCACTATATTGGATAAATATTGTTTTGTAATCACAGGGTTTTCATTGGCTAATTTCCAAAGTCGATTGCCAGGCCTTCCTTCCTAGTCTGTCTTAGTCTGGAAGTTCCATCGAAACTTGTCTACCATGGGTGACCCTGCTGGTATTTAAAATACCAGTGACATAGCTTTCAGCATCATAACAACATGCAAGCCATCACAGTAGGACAAATTGACAGACAGGTGGTGGTTTTTTGTGAGGTGGGATGCTAATTTCTGTTCACATGCTTAGAAACAGCTACTGACCTAAATACTCAAAAACAGACATGTGTATCAAAAGATGATAGAAACCTACAAGGCTTTTGACAAGTGGAGAAGTCAGCAAGGTTGAAATATTGTATTTCTTTAATATGCCTTGTTGTTAAGTGCCTGTTGAGTCTATTTCATCTCATTGCAACCCATGTGACAGAGTAGGACTGCCCTATAGGGTTTCCAAGGCTTTAAATCATTATGGAAGCAGACTGCCTCATCTTTCTCCTGTGGAGCAGCTGGTGAGCTTGAACCTCCGAACTTTTGGTTGGCAACTGAATGCTTTAGCCACAGCACCACCAAAGCCCCTTTTGTGCCACCAGAACTCCTAATATGTCTTAGTCCCTCAAACAAGTATAGAACAATATGGAAGGAAATTCACAAAAACAAACATTTCAGATACTTGGGATCCACTATATAGGACAAAAGGTTTTTTGTCAGTAAGCTTACCAAGTTACAGGTTAAGTTTCCAAGAATAATTTCTTTTGCCACCTAGTAATAGAATTGATAATAATAGTATGCAACCGAGTCTAGTGCATTTATTGACAACTTACTATGTGTCAGGAATTATATAAACATTCTCTCATTTAATCCTCAATAGCCTTTCAAAGTAGATATTATCTTTCATTTTAAAGATAATGAAATAGATTCAAAAGGAGTAATTTGCCCACTTCTGGGACTGGGCTTTTTAGTGCTAAAACCAGGATAGTTCCAGGTAAACCAAGCCAACTGGTCATCCTAAGTGTCACCCAGTCAACTGCCCCACCGTTGACAGTATGGAGGTAGCCCAAAGTCAGAACAGATGGTTCACATACTGAAATTTGCCAACCTGCCTCACAGAGACCTTCTTGGTGCCCATTTTACACATAGTTCTGATAAGCTTGGTTATTTGATTTCCGGGGACCTTGTCAATTAGAAACTGCACATTAGAAGGGGGCAGAGATTGCTCCAAGGAAGGCACACCAGTTACTGTGGTGAGGGACAAACAGCTGGTCCACTGACAGCAAATATGGGGGTGGTGGCTGTGTGCTGTGGAGTCGATTCCAGCTCATAGAGACCCTATAGCAACCCTGTAGGACAGAGTAAGGGAGCCGTGGTGATGCAATGGTTAAGAGCTTGGCTGCTAACCAAAAGGTCAGCAGTTCAAACCCGCCAGCCACTGTGCAGGAGAATGATGTGGCAGTCTGTTTCTGTAAAGATTCCAGAAAAAAAAAAAAAAAAAAACACCCCAAACTCACTGCCGTTGATTCCAACTCATAGTTTCCAAGATGATATCTCTATGGAAGTAGATTGCCCAGTCTTCCTTCTGACTAGTGGCCGGTGGGTTTGAACCACCAACCTTCTGGTTAGCAGTAAAATACCTTAGGCACTACACTACCAGAGCTCCCTCTTTAAAGATTACAGCTTTGGAAACCCAACAGAGCAGTTCTACTCTGTCTTATAGGGCCACTATGACGCAGAACTGACGCCATGTCAAAGGGTTTTTTTGGTAGTTGTTGTTCAGAACAGAGTAGAACTGCCCCATTGGGTTTCCTAGGCTAACATCTTTATGACAAGAGCATATCGCCAGGTCTTTTCTCCTGTGGAACCACTGACCTTTGTTCATTAGCAGCCAAAAGCTTAACCATTGCACCACCAGAGTTCCTAGGGTGGGGACAGGAAGAATGAAATACAGACTGAAAAAACGTGAAATCAATACAGTAGTCAGGGGTCACTTTCACAGAGGGACAAACATAATAAGAATAGCTATTACTGAACATTTATGATGTGCTGAATATTCTTTTAAGCACTTTATATGTATTGCATGACTTTTTTTCAGTTGCCAACTCATGGCAACCCCATGTGTGTCAGAGGACAACTGTGCTCCACAGGGTTTACAATGGCTGGCTTTGCAGAGTTAGGTTTCCTGGACTTTCTTCTGAACTCAGACTTTCTTCAGGTAGACTCGAACCTACAAACTTGCAGTTAGCAGTGAGCACATTAACTATTTACTCCATCCTTCTATAATTTAATCCTTAAAAAAGAAATCTATTATCCCTGTTCCACAGATGAGGAAACTGAGGCAGAGAGGTTAAGTAACTTGCTCAAGGTGTCACAGTTAGCTAGTGGTAAAGCTGAAATTCAAGGCCAGACAATCTGCCTCCAGAGCCAGAATCCCAACATCCTGCTTCAGGGCTGGTCCTAGATCCTGAGGATATAGTACAGCAAGTTAGGATTGTTTATTGTGATGCCCTGAGTCTCTGGAGAAAATAAATAAATAAATAAAGCTTTGGCATTACCCTTTATTTTGCATAAATTAATTTTTAAAATTATATCATTGGTTATACATGGACATAAGGAGCTTTGGTAGAGCAGTAATTGAGGTGCTGGGCTGTTCATCAAAGGGCAGCAGTTTTGAACCCACCCACCACTCCATGGGAGAAAGATGTGACAGTCTGCTTCCCTAAATATTACAGCCTTGGAAACTCCATGGGGCATTTCTACTCTGTCCTATAGTGTCCGGATCCACTCAACGGCAATGAGTTTTTTTTTTTTTTGGTTATACATGGACATAGAAAGAGTGAAGTAGTTCTACAAGGCTTGTTACAAAAAACCGGCAGACTCCCTCCCACTGCCCACTTCCTGCTCCTCAGAGTCTTATCGCTTTCAATTCTTGCTGTTAGCTGACTCTTGCTTCTTGCTGGTAGTTTCGTCTCATGTCTCTAAATGACATGTTCGTATTTCTATTGTTTATTTTTCGGTTTTAGGCATTACCTATTCACACTCTATTATGACAGACGAGAATTTAGCTCATTCCACTACCTGCCCCACCGCACCTGCATAGTATTTCCATACCCTGCTTCTACCAACATAGCTACATCATGATTTTAATTGGATCAATATTTTGCAGGCTTTTTTTTTCTTTTATTGATTTTTATTAATAACTCAATGTTCGTCCTCTTCCTTGCCCTTTTTTTTAATGTTCTTATGAGTGTGTGTCACATGCATAGCAGAAAGGTTTGACTTTGCCAGTGCCCTGTTGATGGAGAAACCCACTTTTGGAAGGTGTGCCAAGTAATGTGGCATCCCTCATTTTCAGGATTGTGGCTCAGAGAGGGAGTGTGATTTGCTTGAAATTGCACAGCATGTTAGTGACAGAACTAACTAGAATTTGGGACTTGGGACTCCCAGTCCAGTGCTCCATCCACTGCCCTACCTCACAAGTCAATTTAGAGACCATCAAGCATGTACATTGCACACTAGATGGTATACAAAAGGATATTTGGTTACTGGGTGCTTATAATCTTGTTGGTGAGTCATTAGAAGAAATACATGTTCAGTAATGGTAGCCCAACACATCCAGTTCTGGTCTCATGGCAAAGGAGACAATCGTTCATGAAAGCAGTTAGCCACACATTCTATATCCTCCTCCTATTCCTGACTCTCCTTCCGAGTGAATAGAGAACAATTTTTGTGCCTTGGCCATTACTGAACATTTTAATCAAAGATTCTATAGAAAAATCCTAATCAAAAGGAGGGAAACACAAAAGAGAATTTCAAATTCTCATGGACTCTGGACTTTCTGGAACTATGGAAGGTGGCTGAACCCCTGAAATTATTGCCCTGAGATACTCTTTAAACCTTAAACCAAAAATATTCCTTGAAGTCTTAAAAGTGAGCAACAGTACTCACTTTGCTTTTTTTTTCTTTTGGTTTATCCTAGTGAGTTTTTAGTTCCTCTTTCCTTTTGTGTATGTTTTTGGTATAGTTTCTTAGTGGTTACTGTGAATATTACATTTAACAGCTTGTATTTATAACATGCTAGGGTAAGTTGGCACCAGCTTAATTTCAGTAACATTCAAGAAATTCTGTATCAATACTATTCCTGTCTCTTCCCTATTTTGTTGTTGTTATCACTGATTACATCTTCATATTTCACATGCACTGTAATATACTTTGCTTTCTATATAAATGTTAATAAAAATATGAAACACAAAACATTTAGAATTATCAAGCATGAAAATCTTATTACCAACTCTTATACTTGTCTATGCATTTCCCTTTATTAGGGATCTTTATTTTTATGGATAGCTTTGAATTACTTTCTAGCATCTTTTCCTTTCTATGTACAGAACTCCCAGTAGTATTTTTTTTTTTTTGTAGGGCCAATCTGGTGTATATAAACTCCCTCAGCTTCTGTTTGTCAGGGGATGTTTTAATTTCACTCTCATGCTTTTTTTTTTTTTTTTTTTTGGTAGAATTCTTTTTTAATTGGAGAGGTGATGGAGGAAGGCCTAAACAATTTGTGTAGAACATCAGCAGTGAGTGTCTATGTGTCTACTCCTACACTTTCCAGAAATTAATTATACTACAGGCTACCGAGAGCAAACACAGGATAATAGGATAATAGGTGCTGGGAACTGTAATCCTCTGGGACCAGTTTAACAATGTGTTGATTTCACCCTCATTGTTGAAGGATCATTTTGCTGGGTATAGTATTCTTGGTTGATGATTTTTTTTCTTTCAGTACTTTAACATTATACTGTGCTTTAGGTGAAATTTTACTTAGCCAATTAGTTTTCCCAATCAATAGTTCAAATACTGATTGTTTAATGACATTGGTTGCAATCCCTGCAATATGTCAGAACCCTCTCTATTTCCTCCCTGGTTTTCTATTTCCATTTTTCCAGTGTCCCTGCCCCATCCCCCTTTCTTCTTATTTTTGGTTTTGGTCAAATGTTGCCCTGTTGATCTCATATAATTGATTGTCCTGTGGAATACATTTTTCGTGCTGTTTGTTTATAGTCTCATCTGTCATTTAGCTGGAAAGTGGCTTCCAAGAGTGTCTTCAATTTCAAGTTAGAAGATTTTATAAGGGCAGTAGTCTCAGGGGTTCCTCTAGTCTCTTTCTGACCAGTAAGTCTGGTCTTTCATTTTGTCTTTGAATTTGTTCTACTTTTTTTTTTTTTTCAACTTATTCTAACCATTTGTGGTCTTAGTCAGAGTGGTCATTAGTGGTAGCCAAGCACCATCTAGTTCTTCTGGTCTCAGGTTAGAAGATGCTGTGGTTCATGTGGGCCATCAGTCCTTTGTACTAATTTATTCCTTGAATTTTTGTTTTTCTCCATTCTTTTATGCTCCAGGTGGGAAGACACCAATAGTTGTTTCTTAGATGGCTAAAAAAACAAACCAAACTCACTGCCATGGAGTTGATTCAACTCATAGTGACCCCTCCTTAGTTTCTGAGGCAGTATCTCTATGGAAGTAGATTGCCCAATTTTAGATGGCTGCTTACAAGCTTTTAAGACCCCAGACACTGCTCACCAGACTAAGATATAGAACATTATCTTTATGAACTATGTTTGCCAGTTGACCTAGATGTCCCCCAGGGCTATGGTTCTCAGCCTTCATATCCAGTGGTTCAGTCTCGATGTCTAAGTGTTTTCAGCACTTTAAATATAGCTTTCCATACTCTTCTGACCTCCAGTGTTTCTGAGGAAAAATCAGTACTTAATATTATTGGGGATACTTTGGATGTGACTATTTGCTTCCCTCTCACTGCTTTTGGAATTCTCTCTTTATTTTTACTTTTTGAGAGTCTAACTGTGATCTCTTTGGATTTATACTGCTTGGGGTTCTTTGAGCTTCTTGGATTTGTATATGCATGTCCTTTGCTAAATTGGGGAAATTTTCTGTCATTATTTCTTCAAATATTCTTTCCATCCCTTTCTCTCATCTCCTTCTGGAATTCCTTTGATGTATATATTAGGTTTCTTGTTGTCCCATAACTCCATTAAACTGTGGTTAGGCTTCTTGAGCCTCTGTTCTTGTTGATCTTTGTTGTTGTTGTTGTTGTTTTGCCGTCGAGTCAGCCCCGACTCATAGCGACCCCTCCTTGGGTTTCCAAGGCAGTATCACTACGCAAGTAGGATTGCCCAACCTTCCTTCCGAGGAGTGGCTGGTGGGTTTGAACCACCAGCCTTCTGGTGAGAAGTCTTACCCTCTAATTCATTGATTCTTTCTTCTGCCTGATTAGATAAATCTGTTGGTAAACACTTCTATTGTGTTTCTCATTTCCGTTATTGTCTCTTTTAGTTGCAATCTCTTTTTTCAGATCCTCGTTTTATTCTTGCATTGTTTTATTTATTTCTCTTTGTTCTTTGCCTGTGTTTTCCCTTCACTGTTTAATTATATTTAATGTTATTGTAATATATTCTTCCACTTTATTTTCATTATTTCATCCTCCCTGGATGTACTTTCAGTCTCTTTGTTACATTCGTTTGGAAGGGCCGTTGTTTGTCATTTCTTTGTGTATCTTGTGATTTTTTTTTTTTGTTGGAGCATTAGTATTTTTGATACTGTTAGCTTTCTCAGTTTTCTCCAGTATTTAATGTTTTTGCCCACACTGTGGTGGCATAGTGTCTAAGGCATTTGACTGCTAACCAGAAGGCTGGTGGTTCAAACCTACCAGCCACTCCTTGGCTGGAAGATCAAGCAATCTACTTCCATAGAGATACTGCCCCAGAAACTCAAGGAGGGGTTGCTATGAGTCGGATCTGACTTGATGGCAGTGAGTTAGTTATTATTCGCAAAAAGATCTTCAGTGGGTGGGGTGTTCGGCCTTTGCTTTCCATATCCTCTCCTTCTCTGTAATAGCTTCTCCCTGGTTTAATTGGGATTCAAAAGTTCTGGATCTCAGTTTTCAACTTTCAGTCTCTCCCCAGCACTTCAGAGAATGTGCTGTGGCAGTCTGTCTACTGTCAGGCATTGCCACTCAGGTGAGATATTGTGTACTAATCAATCTGTCTACTAGGGGTTGCAGTTCCCTCTCTGGTTATTACTCCCTTCCCTTCTCTCTTTCTGTAACAATGCTTTTAGTTGGAAAATCCACACCCAGCAAATCCCCTCTGAGGCTGGGTATAGCTGTTTGGTTTTCTTGCTTCCCTGGTCTGTGGGAGCTTCTTATATCTGAGCTGGCATTCCGGGTCAGCACAGGGAGACTTTCCTCCATTTCAGGAGGAGGAGGACCTGGCACTTACTAGGAGAATCTTTGAGAAATCTATCTTGCTGATTTCACAGTGCTGACTGTGGTGGTTGAGAGAGCAGTCTCCCACCTGCTGACTCCATTGTAGGGAACCTTCTGTAGGAGTTCCTATCAGTCCAGCAGCTAACAGCTACTGGTTGGGGGAGGGCTTGTCTCACTCCATCCAGACCCCAGGCAGGTCTGCTTTGTTGCTATCAGAGCCCACCCCATAGTATGTTGGCTGTTGGTATACCCTCCACTCAAGATACCTTCTCCTAGCACAAAGCAGCCTGAGTCAAGAATCCTTAGCACTCACCAAAAGGGGGAGCAGAGAAACATGTACTGATTCCCCAAGAGGTCTATCCTGTTGGTTTCATAGGCCTGAGCTATGGAGTGCACAGGGAGGCAATTAGAATGCTGACTATGGGAGGAGACTTCACTGTAGGAGACTTGGGTAGCAATTTGCAACAGTCTGGCCATTAAGAAGTATCAGGTAGAGGAGGGAGTATCATGCTCTGGTCAGATCCCCATGGAAGTCTGCCTTGTTGCTGTCAGAGTCCCCCCTGTAGATTGTTGGCTATCAATGTATCTTCCATCCAAGCATCTTGCTTCCTAGCACATTAGCAGCCTCAGTCAGCAGTCCTTAGCATTAACTGGAAGTAGAGGCAGACTAATCCTAATTGACCCTCTGTGAGGTTTGTCTTGTTGATTTCAGAGGTCAGAGTTATAGTGTGCATGGAGTGGCCAGTAGAATGTTTACTAGGGGAGCACACTGCATGGACCTTCTGTAGGAATTTGCATTAGGCTTGCAGTTGACAGTGTCCAGGTTGGGGAGGTGCTGGCACAGTCCAAATGGAACCGCAGGGTGGTCTGCCTTGCTACTGTCAGAGCCCCTGCTGTAGTATGTTGGCTGTGGGTATAGCCTCCACTAAAGATGGCCAGCTTCTCAGCACACAGCAGCCTCAGTCAGCAGTCTTTAGCACTGCCTGAAAGGGGGAACATACAGACCAGAACTGACTCCCCAGGAGGTCTGTCCTGTTGGTTTCAGACTCCCAAGCTATAGGCCTGAGCTATGGGGTGCACAGGGAGGGAGGCAGAGTGTTAACTATGAGAGCAGACTCCACTGTACTTGCTTTCTGTGGTAATTCACAGTATGCTTGCAACCTACAGAGTCTGGGTAAGGAGGTGTAGCACACTACTCCCTGGGGAGGTCTTCATATCAATTTTAGGGCAGAGCTTGGGGTCCTGTTTCTTTGTACAGGCAGGGGCTATGGTGGTTAAAGAAGCATGCTCCTTTCTGGGGCTACTACCCCAGTTCACAGCAGTGGGTGGCCCACATGGCTGGGAGAGGGCCAGGAAAGTGGAAGAAGTGAATTTCCTACCACATGTGACTCGACTTTGATTCATTTATTTCTGCCTGTCTGCAGTTCCCTGCTGCTTTCCTCTGCTCCCTGATTCAGAGTCCCTCAAAGCTGAGCTCCATTTCCTTGTTGTATTTATGGAGGAGAGTTGGAATGATGGTCTGTTTATGCCACCAGAATTCCTTATGGGCTTCTTGTTTTTATCTCTATAGCTTTCCTTCTGTGCTGGGCAGACCTTCTAGAGATCATTTTAACCACTTGCTTGTGGTTGGTTATCAGCATTCTGGAAGTCCAGTGTGTTTGTTGGGGGTCAAAGTTCTTAATATTTACTGTGTAACTTCTTATGGCCTCCACTATGTTGGTGTGTATCAGAGACCCGTGTTTAAGCTTCTCCCAGAGAATAAACTATCATCCGCTAACAGAGCTGCAAAGGACAGTCACCAGGATGTAAGGGTGGGGATGGGATCTGAAGGTGACCTGCTTTTAACACAGACTTCCACCATTCTGTCTATTTTTAGCCCCAATTTTACCCTCCCCCAACTTCTCTTTTAGGTCTCAGAAACCCTGAGCCTCTTTGGAGATAATGTGAGAGTTGCTTCTAAGATTTTCCCTACTGCTAGATAAAGGGTCAGCTTTCTCCAGTGTAGGAGTCTTTGGGTGACTCAAATGATTAAGTAGTAGGCTACTAACTGCAAAGGCTGGCGATCTGAACCCACCCAAGTATGCGTTGGAAGAAAGACCTAGCACTCTGCTTCTGAGGGATCACAGCCATGCAAACCTTGTGGAGTGCAGCCCTCTTTAGTTAGCCTTGTCTGTCAGCTTTCTATCCTCCAAAAATTTGTTGCTGTTGTTTACATTCTTGTTTTTCTCTTTTCTTGTGATTTTTATGCCTAAAAGAAACAAAACTTTCTTTAGTGTTGTGTTAGTGAGATTTGGGGCGATAGCAGAAATGTGTGGATTCAGTTTTACATCATTAACTGGAAATCTAAAACTCATTTTAGAAAGCAGTCAATCTAAAAAGATTATTAAAAAGATTGTGTTACTTTAAAGGGAAGATTGATAGCTTTCGAGTTGATTTCGACTCATAGCAACGCCTCCTTGGGTTTCCGAGGAGGTATCTCTAAGGAAGTAGATTGCCCAGCCTTCCTTCCGAGGAGTGGCTGGTGGGTTTGAATCATCAGCCTTTTTTCTGGTTAGCAGTCAAATGCCTTAGGCACTACGTTGCCAGAGCGCCCTTATGAAAAATGTTGTTGTTATGTGCTGTCGAGTCTGACCCGACTCATAGCGACCACTCCTTGGGTTTCTGAGGCAGTATCACTACGGAAGTACATTGCCCAAACTTCCTTCTGAGGAGTGGCTGGTGGGTTTGAACTGCCAGCCTTCTGGTTAGCAGTCAGGTGCCTTAGGCACTATGCTACCAGAGCTCCTTTATGAAAAATAGGGTTGTCTAAATTTTACTTGATATTCATAGTGTAGTTCTAGGACTGGGAAGATCATTATCGCCTGGATATCACCTGGGCACTTGTTAGAAATCCAGAGTCCTAGGTCTCACCCCAGACCTACTGAATCGGAATCTGTACTTTAACAAGATCCCCAGGAGAGTCTTTTGCACACTGAAGATTGAGAAGCACCTGATATGAAACTGTACTCAATTTCTATTGTGATGAAAATAAAAATAATATTTGCCATGGAGGTGATTCCAACTCATGGTGACTCTGTGTGTTTCAGAGCAGACCTGCACTCCATAGGGTTTGTAATGCGTGATTTCAGAAGTAGATTGCCAGGCTTTTATTCCAAGGTGCCTCTGGGTGGACTTGACCATTTATATCACCCAGGGGCTCCTTTATTGTAATGAGCTAACTCAAGTGAATTTTAATTTGGGATTTTAAAATCTTGGTACATTTCCTTACTAAACTGCTTTCTAAGTTATAGAGGTTTGTGTAAGATAATAAAGAGAAATTTGTAATTTTTCATAAAAACACACTTTCCCCCTTTATAAGCCATGTCTATACATCTGCATGTAGATGTCAACCAAAAAAATCCTTGTCATTTACCACAAAGATGTCAGATTGGTTATGTTCAGGCTCTTAGCTGCCTGCAGTTCTTTAGGTTGGTGGCAGGCTTTTATAAATTTGGAAGACTGAGTTTTTAGTCATGCAGTTCTGAGCAGCCAAAGTGAGAGATTTCCCCTAAAGGCAAAGGAAAGATTAATGATATGCCCAGCATCTAGCCCAGTGACTACTAAGTGCTCAATAAATGTGGGATGAATGAGTCAAAGATGAAACCAGACATTCCCTGCCTTCAAGATATTCACAAACCAAGAAGAATAAATCAGATAGTTATCATAGGAATGATCAGTGTTAGGAAAAAGTGGGCATGATGAAGGACATCCAACTCAGCCTTGGTGGCAGGAGGAGGAGCCAAGGGGCTGTGTCTTTCAGTGAACAGAGCTTGATGGGTTTAGAACATCAGCTGTCACACTTTAGTGTGAGAATCAGCATTACCTGGAGGGCTTGTTAAAACAGGTGGCTGAGCCTTATCCTTAGAATTTCTGATTCAGGAAAAGTGGAGTAGCCCCAAGAAGGTGCATTTCTAACACATTTCCCTATATGATGCTGATGATGCTGGTCTGAGGCTATGCTGAAAACAGAGGCCTGGGTATTAAGTCCCTTATACTCAGATAGGTGCTTCATTGTGGCAGTTGTAGGGAGCCATTTATAGGTTTTAAGTAGGAGAGTGATGGATGCTGGAAGTGGGTTTCGATTGGAGGCCAGATAACCAAATAAGCGGCTACAGATGAGAAGGAAAAACTTGAAATAAGAGGAACAGGAGATAAGATCCCTAATTGGAAGTGGGTAGGGAAGAGAGGGAGGAGGAGTCAATGAGAATCATCTGAATTCTGACTGAATATGTGTTGGGACTGTGCTACTCAAGACAAAAGAAGAGAAATGGGTCAGGCAAGGTCAGGGGAGAAGATCCAAGGAGGTAAGTTGGGTGTAGTACCTGCTGCATTTGAGATGCCTGCAGGACAACTGGGTGGATTCCCTAGTAGAAAATTTTATTTATGAGACCAGGATGGAGGTCTGGGAAGTAATCTGGCAACTTCCCTCCTGCTTCTTCCATTTGATCTCCTGAATTGTTTGGATCAGGCATTGTATTTGTAAAGAAACAAGACTGATACAACCTTTAGGGGCTTTAAGAACATGATACTTTTCAAGATGTTTTTTAAAGAAAACAAGTGTTCTACTTTTTTGGTTGGGGGTAGGGAGAAGAAACAGTTGAAGTACTAGTACTGAAAGTGGTTAATCAAGTCAGCTTCTGTGTGAGAGTCCAGTCAAATTGGATCTTAGTAAGCCTGAAAGAAGAAAAATCACTTGACTGGCCTACAAGGACATATGACGAACAGCTGAGACTAATTAGCTGGATTTTGGTTTTTGTTTTTTTTTTTTTTTTACAGAGATGCCTGATTCTGAAATGTGGTGGAGTGAACTGCTTTTGAAGAGAGTCTTTTGAAAAACTTTTTTAAGTAGAGAATTCTGACTTTAACATTTCTCTTGTTATTAGACAAAAAGTAACCTTCTTGAAGAGGACATGTGATTGGAAGTCATCTCATTGTTGAAGTGTTGTGAACTCAATCTTCAAAGTTTTAGAAAAACAACAATTACACACTCTGTCAAGGTATGGTTTTGCTTTTATTTATTTATTTTCTCTGACAGGTTTTGAGCTCCGCCTAGCAAAATTTCAGATATTTAAATTATTTGTAATTTAACATAAAATGCCACTACATGCACCTTTTTTGTTTAACAAAAGACTTCAAGACATCTGCTAAATTTCTTGGGATTAGTTTGAAAAGTGCTTTTGCAGTTACCAGAGAGTGGGTATACGGGTTGCATTCTTCCTTTATTTTCTGTACTTTATTAAAGTAAAATAGGATTTTATTCTCAAATAATATGTTGAATAGGATAGCAGAGTAAAGAATTAATTACTCTTAAGAGTTTTGCTCATGTTTTATTATTTTAAATATTAGACTTATTGGGGTTTTGTTTTTGATATTATCAATAGCTTTAATGGAGGAAAACTTTATAATTTATGTAATTATATGTTTTAGCATGAAGATGGGGCAATCTAATTCCATAGAGATATGGCCTTGGAAACCCAAGGAGGGGTTGCTATGAGTCGAAATCGGGTTTTTTTTTTTTGAGTATAAGGTATATTTCTTATGTGAATTAACTTTGTCTTCAAGTTATTAATTTTGTTAGGTTTTGTTTTAGGTGAAAAGATACCCCAAATTCAAACAGGTTTAATAGAGACACTTTTATTACACCTTGGACAGAACAAAGCCAATCATCTTGGGTGAGGGAAACCATCAGCCTAAGAAAGCTGAATGGCGTCTACGGAGTCATGGCCATGTGGCTAATTATGTGTGATTTTAAATAATCACAAAATCATGACTGGTAGTAGTTAGTCATTGTTACAGGTGGGACTACAGAAGCAAAGTAAAGACCATGATTGGGATTTGAAGATAGGGGTACAGGATTTGTTCTTAACTACCTGGCTAGTTGGTGGTCTGGATGGGCTGTAACTCACAACTGTGTAGCCGGGAGTCCTAGCCACAAGGTGGCTGCTAAAAAATATCAAGACCCCAATCTTAATTTTAATTAGAAAAGGACACTCTCAGGCAAGTTCCCTAGTTCTTTGTTAGTATGTAATCTTTCAACCATACTCCTCCTGAAGGCAAACAGCTTCTCCCTAGGTTTGTCCTGGAATTTGTCTGTGCATCCCCATAAGGATGGTTTAATGGTCAGAAGGAACCCAAATGGCATCTGAAACTTATGTCAAGCCTCAAAATGGAGTCAGGGCTCCCACTGTAGACCACAGCCCTCCATAATCCCAAGTGCTTTAGAATTTAAGCTCTCATACAGTTAGATAAGGGTACTGTGGTTATGTAAGAAAAGGTCTATATATTTTAGAGATGTATAGCAAATATAGGAGGTCTGGTGGCATAGTGCCTAAGGCATCTGACTGCTAACCAGAAGGCTGGTGATTCAAACCCACCAGCCACTCCTCGGAAGGAAGATTGGGCAATCTACTTCTGTAGAGATACTGCCTCGGAAACCCAAGGAGGGGTTGCTATGAGTCAAATCAACTTGACAGCAGTGAGGTTTTATTTTATTTTTTTTGAATAGTGAATATGTAGGAGTGATGAGTATGATGGGCGAGTTCATTATACAATCATGTAGACTTATGAAATTTTTCAAACATATGCAAACTACTACAAGAACATGCAATAAATATTTGTTCAGCCAACTGCCTACACTATGCTAGATGTCACGTGTATGAAGATGATTAAGTCTTGGTCCCCTACCCACTATCTCATTGTTTAGGCAGTTTGTATGGATGTGTCACTGTGAGGGGGAGTTCTGATGGCATAGTGCCTAAGGCACTTGACTACTAACCAGAAGACTGGCAGTTTAAACCTACCAGCTACTCCTCGGAAGAAAGACTGGGCAATCTACTTCTGTAGAGAATACCACTTTGGAAACCCAAGGAGGGGTTGCTATGAGTCGGAATCGACTTGATGGCAGTGAGTTTTTTTGTTTTTTTTTTTCCCTTTTATCATTGTGAGTATGTATATGCTTTCTTAGCTCTTCCATTAAGTTGTGGCCACTGTCATGGTTGAGTGTCCCTGGAGGCACAATTAAGATCCTGGCACCTGCATACCCTCTTATCCTATGGGAGGCACTGGAAGGGCTCCCTTACTCCTGAACACCCCTATATCTAGGCTGTGAGAGTACTAGTGCTCATAAAGTTCTTTTAGTCCAACCTCCTCTTGTTACGGATGAAGAAAAGGAGGCTTAGAATGCCAAGGTCATTGGGCTGATTAGAGTCAGAGCCAAGACATCTGTGAGTGCCCTGACTTGCACTCCAGGATGCTGACCAATACACCATTTTGTTTTCTTTGCCACGAGTTCATACTTTTTACCCAGAAGTGAACCCAGAGCCTCATTATCAGAAATCATTGTGAGACAAAGCCTTGATTTTTTTTTTTTTCTAAGCTGACATTCTCTGGTAAGATTCTCAAATTATAAGTATCTCCCCCCCAAAAGTTTTGAGGAGTGCTTAGTTATGTAGGCATCTGCAGTGTAGTAAATTACTTAGTATGGCTTTTCTACCCATAAGTCATTGTAAACTGAGTGGTGGAATGAACAACTGAGGAGCTCCTGATTGTAAATGTTATCCACCTGGGTTTCTGTTGGGCGTGGTACACGCAATGTTATGGGAGGCTCACTCTCAGGTGCTTAGAATTCTGTTGTTACGATTGGTTGGTTTGGCCACTCTGCCAAGCTCAAAAGGAGTCCTCCTAGAGGCAGAACTCTTCTCTGACTGCTGGTGAGGAAGACGTGCTGCTGAAAGAGACACGTGCTGCTGGGAAAGAGATGCAAGAGACACTCATTGCTGAGTAACACACTGAGGGACATGCAATGCTGGGGGAGAGACTGTGAGAGACTTGGCTGAGAGATGGTGGGCTGGGAGAGAGACTGAGAATTTTTCCTGAACTTGAATTGTAGCCTGGTGCTTCCCTAATAAACTCCATAATCTGTGAGTTCTGTGTGGCCACTGCAGCGAATTATCGAAACCAGGAGAGAGGTGGTGGGTGCTTTGGGAGGAACGGTTGGAGAAAGGGCTGGAGGGAGGCAGCATGTCTGGCCTCTCAGGAATAGGCCTTGGGCTATTGATGGTGATTCTGCCTTCCTCTTGTGGGGTTCTAGGAGGTCAGAATATGTGGCCTCCCTGTCCTTTTTGCAGCATCTTAACCATAGAATGTTCTGCTGTTATTGTTATTTGCCGTCCAGTCGGCCTTGACTCATAGCGACCCCTCCTTGGGTTTCCGAGGCAGTATCACTACGGAAGTAGGATTGCCCAGCCTTCCTTCCGAGGAGTGGCTGGTGGGTTTGAACCGCCAGCCTTCTGGTTAGCAGTCAAGTGCCTTAGGCACTATGCTACCAGAGCTCCTTAGAATGTTCTGGTTGGATTTAATAAATTCCAAAGACATTTACTGCCATCTTAATTGCTTTGTCTGTCTCTAACTACATTCTCCTTGTACCTTCCAGACATAGTTTTCAGTCATCCTGCAGCCATTAGACTGCAAATAACAATTTTCCTATTTTCTGGCTGCTACTGCTGTCCCCAAGACAGGAGCTGTGGCAGAAAGAGGATACTAATGAAACTGCCTGCCAGCAAGATGGCACCACGGCAACCAAAGCCTGTGCACGTTAGCAGATCCTGGAGCCCAGGGCTCCCTCTGGTGCTGTTTCAGCTGTCCTTCACCCTCTCCAGGCCCGGGGTACCTAAGGAGGAAATGGCCACCACTTCCCCTGTTTCTTTTTCGCCTTCTGCATTTAGTAGGAATCAGAATTAAAGCCTCCTGGGCTATCTGCCCATCGTTTGCTATTATTCCCTTATTCCTCCCTCAAATTAGGTTGATTGAAAGCTAGAACTCAGGGTATAGCATACAGCCTTTTCATCCCTTACATCCTTCCCCAGAACCTCCTGATGCTTTTTTTTCTGGGCAATTTTTAAAATAACTTTTTATTGCGATTTGGGTGAAAGTTTACAAAGCAAATTGATTTTCCATTCAACAATACATATGCATTTTGTTTTGTGACATTCATGCAGTCCTCACACTGCAACAGCACTCTTCCCACTTCCTGCCTGCATTTATCGTTTCCATTTGTTGATAGCTGATAAGTGATGTAAAGCCTATTAAAAACAAAAGTGGATTATTGTATGAACTGTCATTATTTGTGCTATTTCTGCAAGAGGATGCCTTCCTGCTTTCTTCTGTGCTCCTGGTTGCAGCTGCATGGTTGGGGCCCTTCCTTCTCCACAGAGTTAGGTTTGGTGAGGAGGGTGGAGTAAAAATGATGGATCAGCTGGAGGCAGGGGCTTTGCTCAAACACAGATATAAATCATCCTTCCAAGAATAGTTTTTTTTTTTGTTCCCATTTGTTTTTTCCTTTTCTTCCCCCATTTCATATGTTAGGTTTCCTCTCTTCCTGATGTAATCTTAGCAAGGGTCTTTTAGCTATGCGAGCCAGATTCATCACCCAGCCAGCAGTGAATGGATTCCCCTTTTTTTCACAAAAAGAGGAAAGTCGGGACTGCTGAGCTCATGCCTTAGTGCACTGGTGACTGACTCTGCCTGTGGACTATGGCTGAGTGGAACCCTCCTTCCTTGGTCTCTCTTGACTCTAAGCTGCTCCTTACATTTTGGCTTTCTTCTTTTCATTTCAAATGGCCATCTCATCTCTCTCATGACCTCAGAAAATAAGCTATGTTAATGACTCTAAAAATCCATATTGTTAACTCTTACTTTACTTTTGAGTCTCAGCTCTGTTTACCAAATACCAGTTAAACCCAGCCCCTTGAATGTCCCTCAAGTACCTTTAGTTGGTCATGTCCCTCATAGTTTAACATAGCAGTTGAGAGTGTACCTGGTTTAAATCTTGGCTCTACTATTTGTTGGCTGTGTGACCTTGAGCAAGTTAACTTACTTTTTCCATCTATCAGTTCACATCATAAATTAGGGACTGTGTAGAGTTGTTGTGACAAATCAATCAGTATTTTAAAGGGCTTAGGAAATTTCTTGGTAAGTGTTAGTTATAAATATTATACTATGACAATAAACCCACTGCCATTGAGTAGATTCTGACTCATAGTGACTCCCATAGGATTTCTAAGGCTATAAATCTTTATGGAAGCAGACTGCCTCATCTTTTTCTTGTGGAGTGGTTGGTGAGTGCAAACTGCAGATCTTTTGTTTAGCAGCCAAATGCTTTAACCACTACACTACCAGAGCTCCTTACAATATGACAATATATAGTATTATTTATTAATAATAGAATAATCATCTCAAACCATCTTTTCCTCTCTCACTTAATGATAATACTAAAACTTTTGGTTATCTTAACTTCTATACCAGTCAGATAAGAAGTTATATAGAGTCTTATCTCCTAAATATATCTTGACTTAATTTCTTCCTTTTCATCCCTTACATCTTTCCCCAGAGCCTCCTGATGCTTTTTTTTCTGGGGAATTTTTTAAATAACTTTTTATTGTGATTTGGGTGAAAGTTTACAGAACAAATTGATTTTCCATTCAACAATACATGTGCATTTTGTTTTGTGACATTCATGCAATCCTCACAATGCAACAGCACTCTTCCCACTTCCTGCCTGTATTTACCATTTCCATTTGTTCTCCTTTCCTATCCCTTCCCACCTTCTGAACTTTATCCCTGTGCAAATGCTACCCTTTTGATCTCATGTGGTTGATTGTTCCACAGAGTGCCTAACCCTCTAGTGTTATTGTTCACCAGTGTCGGCCTGTCTATTGTTTGGCTGAAAGTTGAGACACAGGTAAGTTCAGTTCCTGGCTTGAAGGGTGTCTAAAGGCCATAGTCTTGGGGCTTCTGCCAGTCTCTGTCAGACCAGTAACCCTGGTCTTTTCTATTATTTTGAGTTTTGTTCCACATTTCCACCTACTCTATCCAGGACTTCCTATTGTGAAGGAGAGAGGTCCTTCAGAGAGGTCAGTAGTTATAGCTGGATACCATCTAGTTCTTTTGGTCTCAGGTCATAGAGGCTGAGGTTCACATAGTCCATAGTCCTTTGAACTAATTGTTTCTCTGGATTGTTGATTTTCTTCACTCTTCTTTGATCTGGATGGGGACGGACCAGCAGTTGTACCTTAGAAGGCTGGTCACAAGCTTTTATGTCACTATTCACCAAAGTTGGATATAGAACATTATCTTTTTTCATTATGTTCTGCCAGTTGACGTTGATGTTGCCTGACACTGACTCATCCCATCAAGGTATTTGGTTATGGCTAACAAGTTTTCATAGCTTTGCAGCCTCCTGATGCTTTGTGTATTCCCAGTCTGTATATGGCTGTTGGGAGCTCTGGGGGCATAGTGGCCAAGGCATTGGACTGCTAACCAGAAGGCTGGCGGTTCAAATCCACCGGCCAATCCTCGGAAGGAAGGCTGGGCAATCTACTTCTGTAGTGATACCACCTTGGAAACCAAAGGGAGGGGTTGCTATGAGTCAGATCTGACTCGATGGCAGTGAGTCTGGTTTTGGTTTTTTAAGCAAAAGGAAATACCTACATTCCTCCTTGTATCCCCAGAGTGTACAATTTAGGTCATTGTTGTGGTTGGTCTGGTTTAAGTTCTAAACCAAGGTTTTGAGGCATAGGCTAGCCCTTTTGACTCACAGTGCTGAATTACAGAATTTACATAATCATCTCTAAGATGCTTGACTTTTGGGAAAATTGTTACCCTAATTGCTAAGTGTTAAAATGGGGAAACTTGAGACCTAGTACTTAAAGTGAAAAAGAAAATGGAAAAGATTGCTAAAGACTCTTCGATGTTTGTCTGGGAGGATGAGGTGGAAACACTATTTCAGTGGAAAATTTTTCAATTAAAATTCTGCTTCTAAGTAATTACATTTCAAGTAACATTTTTTTTAAAAGGCCAAGACAAGAGCAACCCTGTGTAAATGTAATGTGGAACATTTGAAGATTGGTTTTGAGAACGATCACCTGGCACTTATTAGGTGTTTCACTTTTCATTTACTGAAATATTTATTTATGACCCTGAGAGCTCTCAGGAGGAAACAGAATGACTTTGAAAGAGAAATCTTGGTTAGAGAGTATAAATAAAAAACAGAAGCCATCAAGGTAAGAGAAGAAACTAGAAGAAAGGAAAGATACAAATCAAAGACAGAATAAGTGTAAAAACTAGTAAGTTAACAAATTAAAGGAGAAAAATCACACAATTTCCTCTAGAGATGCAGAAACAAAAGTTGACATAACTTACAATAGTGACAAAAATACAAAGCACCTATTAGTAATTCTAAACAATCTTTAGAAGATCTTTATGAAAAGGATTTATTTATTGAAAACATTTTTAAAGGCATTAAAGAATACATAAATAAATGGAAAGATACACATGCATGTGGATAGGTAGATTCAATATTATGAATATACAAACATTCCTCAGTTTGATTTATTGGTTTAATGCAGTTCCCATAGAAATCCCATAAGGTTTTTGAGAAACTTAGATGAAAATGTGAAGGGTCAGTAATGTCCATGGTAAGGTAGGGGACCAGTCCTCAGATATGAAGTTGTAGCATAAAGTCATAGTAATTCAGGTACTATGGTATTTGTCCAGTGATAGCTAAATTGACCAGTGGAACAGAATAGACAGCCCTGAAAAAGATATGGCAAATAACTGGGAGAAGGATATGTTTTCCCCCAGTAAGTGGTACAATGACAGTTGGGTATCCTTAAAGAAGTAATAATGAAATTGAATCCCTAAAAAAACTATTTAAAAATTCCCAGTGGATTTTAGACTTAAATGTGAAAGCCAATACCTCTAGGAAAATAATGGAGAAGAATGTATTACTTCAGGTAAACAATGATTTCTTTAACATGATATAAAGAAAACTGTTGTTGTTAGGTGCCGGTGAGTCAGTTCCAACTCCTAGGGACCTTATGTACAACAGAGTGAAACACTGCCCAATCCTGTTCCAGCCTCACAATCCTTGCAACACCTATCCATCACTGCAGCCACTGTGTCAATCCATCTCGTTGAGGGCTTTCCCCTTTTTTGTTGATCCTCCACTTTACCAAGCATGATATCCTTCTCTAGGGAATGGTCCCTTCTGACAATATGACCAAAGCAGGTGAGACAAAGTCTGGCCATTCTTGCTTCCAAGAAACATTCTGGATGCACTTCTTCCAGGATAGATTTGTTAGTTCTGTTGGCAGTGCGTGGTACTTTGGGTATTCTTTGCCAACACCACAACTCAGAAGCATCAACTCTTTAGCCTTTCTTGTTCATTATCCAGCTCTCATATGCATATGAGGTGACTGAAAATTCCGTGGCTTGGGATAATTGCACCTTAGTCTTCAAAGAGATATCTTTGTCTTTCAGCATATTAAAGAGGTCTTTTACAGCAGATTTGCCCAGTGTGGTGCATTGTCTGATGTCTTGAGTGCTGCTTCCATTGGTGTTGATTGTGGAAGCAAGTAATGTGAAATTTTTGACAACTTAAATCTTCTCTCTGTTTGTCATGGCTTAATGGTCCAGTTGTGAGGATTTTCATTTTCTATATGTTGACATGTAATGCTTACTGCAGACTGTAGTCTATAATCTTCACCAGTAAGTGCTTCAAGTCATCCTCACTTTCAGCAAGCCAAATTATGTCATCTGCATATCACAGGTTAATGAGTCTTCCTCAAGTCCTGATGCCGTGCTCTTCTTTATACAGTCCAGCTTCTCAGATTATTTGCTCAGCATACAGATTGAATAAGTATGGTGAAAGGATACAACCCTGACACACTCCCTTCTTTTTCTTAAACCATGCAGTATCCCCTTGTTCTGTTTGAATGACAACCTCCTGGTCTATGTACAGGTTCCTCATGAGTACAATTAAGTGTTCTGAAATTCCCATTCTTCTCAATTTTATCCATAATTTGTTACGATCCACACAATTGAATGCTTTTGCAAAGTCAATAAAACACAAGTAAACATCTTTCTGGTATTCTTTGCTTTCAGCCAAGATCCATAAAGAAAACTAACTGTATGGAATTAAGAATACCATTTGATCCAGCAATTCAATTACTAGGTATATATCCTAAAGAAGTGAGAGCCAGGACAAGAGTGGATATATGCACACTCATGCTCATCACAGCACTATTTACAATAACAAAAAGATGGAAACAACCTACCTGTCCATCAGCAGGAGAATGGATAATCAATCTATGGTACATACACACAATGGAATACTATGCAACACTAAAAAATATAGAATCTACAAAACACTGCAAAACATGTATGAACTTGGAGGACATTATGCTGAGTGAAATAAGTCAATCACAGAAGGCCAAATACTGTATTTAGTTCATTATTGTAAAAAGTCAAGGAGGTTTATATATGGAAGGAAACTTTCTTTGTTGGTTACCAGGGTTGGGGGTGGGGGGAAACACTGTTAGATAGGTAGGGACAAGTATTGATTTGGGTGAAGGAAATGGCAGTGTACCAAATGTGAGTGATCAACATGTGGCATTGAGAAAGAGGATAACAGAGAGAGGTATATAGGAGGTACAGACAACAAAAATGAACCCTTTTGCTTTACAGTACTGTGTTGTCAGTGATGGCAAACGTTGATCTACAGGTGGATAGATGGGTAGACAGGCTGAATGTTCAGGTATGTCTAGGCAGGTGGTATTGTAGCATGACCATGTATAGTGTTAGCAGACAGTGTTTCTATGTGTGTATTTGTATGTGCTGTAAGAATGCCCAGGTGTATTGTAGAGCTGATAAGGGACAAAGTTGTGGTGACTTCTTGGCCACAGCCAGCTACCCAGAGTGAGCAAGTAGTTGGACCTGTGGGCTTGGGACCATGGTCACAGGGGACATCAAGTTCAATTGGCATAAGACACTACACAAAAACATTGTTTCACATCCTGCTTTGGTGAGTAGTGACTGGGATCTTAAAAGCTTGCAAGCAGCCATCTTTGCATGATGGGTCTGTCCTCATCTAGAACAAAGAAGAATGAAGAAAACCAAAGACACATGAAAACAATTAGTCCATGGCGAACAATTAGTTGCATGGTAGACAATGTGATCCTCAGCCTACATGACCAGGAGACCAGAAGAACTAGATAGTGCCCTGCTACCACTGTCAACCACTCAGAGGGGGATCAGTGCAGGAGATCCTGGGTAGAGTCAGAGAACAATGTGGAACAAAACTCAAAATCATAAAAAAAAAAAAAAAAAAAGACCAGGCTTGTTGGTCTGATAGAGCCTAGTGAGACTCCTGAGACTGTGGTCCTTAGCCACCCTTCAGGTCTGGAATTGAACACACTCCTGTGGCTTCCAGCCAAACAATAGACAGGCATATGGGGTGAATATTTATATCACGTAGATATACTTCTTGGAGTGATCAATCGATGTCAATCAATACAAGGGCAGTGTTTGCACAAGGAGACAGTGGGGGTGGGGGCGAGAGTGCATGGAAGGGAAGGACACAGGGAAGAGGTAGCCATGGAGCAGAAGTGGCAAGAGAGCTGTTACGTTGTGGGGAATCGCAGTCAATGTCATGAGACAAAATGTGTATGAACTGCTGTATGGAAAATGAATTTGCTCTGTAAACTTTCACCCAAATCACAATAAAAATTAAAAAAATGAAACTATAAAAGAAAAGATTTGTAAATTTGACTAATTTAAAAAAGTAAGAAGACAAACCACAAACAGGAAGAAGATATTTACAACATATGTAACTGACCACCAAGGATTAAAATCTAAAATATATGAAGAACTCCTGTATATCCATAGAAAAATACTGAATGAAAAAATATGCAAAGGCATGAATGCACCTTTCCATAAGGGGAACTGGAATGGTCAACTAATTTTAAAATATGCACAACCTCATTAACAGAGAAATGCTAATTTAGATCATAATATGTTACCATTTTGAGAATCCTTACATCAAATATCGGTAAAGAAGTGAAGTTAGAGTGTAAAATGGTACCTACTATATTGGAAAGTGATTTGGTGTTATCTTGTGTAATTAAGCATGCACATACGTAGGACCCAGCAATTCCACTCCTACGTGTGTACCTACCCTAGAGCAGAGCTGCTTCTGCCCTGAATTGATTCCAATGTGCTGGGATATTGAACCCCTCTTCCCTTGGGGTGGCTGACGATGGTCTGGGGTTGCTGGAGCCCCCAGACTTATTGCCTTTGATCATGACTGTTTTGTCCAGTATATCATACAAATATCCTGTAAAAGGCTAGGAAGACATTTTCTAGAGAAACTCTTGCAGGTATGTATCAGGAGATATGTACATGAATATTTATAGTAGTAGTTAAATGAGGAAAAAATAGGGAAATTAACTAAATTGCTGCTGAAATAAACAATGATAAACTGGGATATTCATTCAATAGAATATATTAGTGAAAATGAATGAACTACAGCTAGCTATATGTAGAATTTGATTAATGTCTAGAAACATAAAAATCAGTGAGAAGCAAGTTACAGAAGAAGTCTGATACTATATGTTGTTTGTATGAAGTTCAAAGAAAGCCAAAACAAGCAACCTGTTGTTTAGTGATATATGTTTGCATTAATACAGATTTCCAAAAAAAGGCAATGGAATGTTAACACAAAATTCAAAGTAGTGCTTATCTCTGGGGCCAGGCAGGGGGATAGGAGAATGAGGGAACACATAAGTAGCTTCAGCAGTATTGGTGATGTTCTGGGTTCATTTCTATAATTAGGCTCATCGCTTATCTATATACAGTTAGTCCTTGACTTACAACATATTCAAGTTAATGACACATTCCACTTATTACTACCTTTTTTGTTTTGTACATCTTATAATTAGTAACATGTACTACATACAGCGTTGTAGCTGAAATTGCTGATGTTCACTCGCAGATATTCAAAGATTGGATTTATAAAGATACTGATAATAAAAGGCAATGATAATGAAAACTAAAAAAAAAGAGTATTTGACTTACGTCAGAACTGACTTGTGATGGAGTCATCAGAGCAGAAAACCCCCTTGTAAGTTAGGGACTACCTATAGTATATATACTTTTGATGTTTCAAATATGACATAATTTTTTTCAAAAAATTCAAAAGAAGTGGTTAGAGGAATGGAAGACTGATAGGAGAAAAATTTGAAATGGCTGTGAAGGTCCAGGGAGGCTCATTTTGAGTCCGTAGGGAATATCTTTTAGATTAATTTCTGTCTTCTGTTCTCACTGATGCTTCCCTAGCTGTCCTCTCCCTCTTCTCATTAACCTTGAAGTGATTACTCACATTCAGAAGTGTTGTCTTTTACATGCCGGGAAGGACTTTTATGTCCCCAAGTGCAGCTCTTATGAAAGTACTGATGGTCTGGATTGGGGAAGACAATGGGGAAGAATATTCAAGTGAATTGAAGTCTCAATCCCATAACTGCTTTAGCTTGTACTCTGTAATTAGTTACATCCATGCTACCAAAGAGTAGGGGCATGCAGGTGTAATGGAGTGAGCTTTGGGGTAAGGCAAACATGGTTTTGAGCTCTATCTCTGCCTCCACCTCTCTATGCTGCTTTGAGCACATTTCATCACTTTCCAGAGTCTGAACTTCCTTAGTCTGCAGATGGAGAACCTCTTCCTGCTTGATCAGACTGTGAGGATTGAATGCATCTAGCTCTGTGCCTCATCCAATCATCCAAGAGAGACGTTGGATAGATGTGAGTGAGACAAAAAAGACAAGACTGTCCTGAGCAGCTGATGATGATGTTGTTATGTGCCATCGAGTTGGCCCCGACTCATAGCGACCCCTCCTTGGGTTTCTGAGGCAGTATCACTACGGAAGTAGATTGCCCTGTCTTCCTTCTGAGGAGTGGCTGGTGGGTTTGAACCACCAGCCTTCTGGTTAGCAGTCAAGTGCCTTAGCCACTACGCTACCAGAGCTCCCAAGCAGCTGATAGAACATTTCTCTTTTATGTGTTGGGAGTAAAAGAGGAGAAAATTTGTGATATAAGCATCTCTCTGGGAGTGACATTTTCATCATAGTAAAGTAAAAGGATTTCATTTTACACCTATGGAAGGCAATCAAAAAGTCAAACAATGTTTTGGGCAAATCACCTGTAAAAGACCTCTTTAAAGTTTTAAAAAGCGAAGATGTCACTTTGAGGACTAAGGTGCGTCCAACCCAAACCATGGTATTTTGAATAGCTGTATATGCATAAGAAAACTGGACAATGAATGAGGCAGACTGAAGAAAAATTGATACCTTTGAATTATGGTGTTGATGAAGAGTATTGAATATAGTACAGACTGCCAGAAGAGCGAACAAACGTGTCTTGAAAGAAGTGCAGCCAGAATACTCCTTAGAAGCAAGGATGGCAAGACTTCGTTTCACATACTTTGGTCTTGTTATCAGAAGGGACTAGGCTTTAGAAAAGGACATTATGCTTATAAAAGTAGGGGCTCAGTGAAAAAGAGGGAGCCCCTCCATGAGGTTGATTGACACAGTGGCTTCAACAGTGGGCTAAAGCATAGCAGCAGTTGTGAGGATGGTGCGGGACTGGGCAGTGTTTCATTCTGTTCATACAGTTACTACCTTCATTTTGGACGTTTCCCTATTGGCAACTCTGCCTCTGTCCCAAGGACAGGGCCAGTTGTGGGACAGCAGGAGATGGGATGGTTTTCAAGCATCTTTCAAGCAGCTTTGCTGACCCCTAACAGTCAACTTGCCTCGGTACAATCTCATTGTCTCTCCCCTCCCCAAAAAATCTGATACCTGTCCTCAAAAGCCTTAAGCCCACTCCACTTACTCCCTTCCCCCACTTCAAATGTCCTGGTTCTGTCTGCAACACCATCATCCAGGCTTGATTCTTTAGACTTCTCTCTACCACCTCCTTTTCTATCTAATGTCTTTTATTATTTCTTAATGTCTTTTGGATTCTTTCCTGCTTATTTCTACTGTTACTACCCTAATCTAGGCTCTCATCTTCAGGGTGCTGGAAGGCATGACAAGGGGAAGGTGTCATACAGAGGACATGGTGGCCATGTCCCTCTTTAAGTTTTTTTTTTTTTTTTTTTAATTGTGATTTGGGTGAAAGTTTACAGAGCAATTTCACTTTCTATATAGCAGTTCACATATACTTTGTCTCATGACATTGATCACAATTTACCCCAATGCGACAGCTCCCCTCTCACTTCCTCCCCATAGTTACCTCTTCCCTGTGCCCATTCTTCCATGCACTCCTACCCCCTGACCTATCTCCCTGTGCATAAGCAGCCCTTCTTTGATTATTCTCTCCAAGGAGTGTATCTACCTCAGGTAAATGTTCAACTCATATGCCTGTCTTTTGTTTGGCTGGAAACCACAGGTGTGGGTTCAATTCCAGACCTGAAGGGCAGCTAGGGGCCATAGTCTTAGTGGTTCCACCAGGCTCTATCAGACTAGCAAATCTGGTCTCCCCTCCCCCCACTTCTTTAAGTATTTTTTGAGTCCAAATAACTAACACTACCACCACTCACTGCCGTTGAGTCAGTTCAACTCATAGCGACCCCTTCTTGGGTTTCCGAGGTGGTATCTGTACAGAAGTAGATTGCCCAATCTTCCTCCCAAGGAGTGGCCGGTGGATTTGAACCACTGGCCTTCTGGTTAGCAGTCAAATGCCTTAGGCACTATGTCCTCATTTAAATGTTGTCTTACCATGTCTTGCAGGTATTGCCATTGCTGCTCCAATGTTTGGGAGGCAAATTCCCTGTATGGGGCTGTGATGATGGAACTGTAGCACTGACAGCTTGTTTTCACACAGACTTGGCCTCAGGAAGTCCCTCTTTGGCCTGCCTTTCCCTATATTTACATGGTGGCTTAGTGGTTGAGTCATTTGGCTGCTAACCAAAAGGTTGGCAGGTTGAACCCACCAGCTGCTCCATGGGAGAAAGATGAGGCAGTCTGCTTTACAGCCTTGGAAATCCTGTGATGCTGTTCTACTTCATCCTTTAGGGTTTCTGTGAGTCCAAATTAACTCAATGGCAGTAGGTTTTTTTTGGTGGGACAGATAAACTGCTTTTTGCTCTTTTTAGTTCTCAGTGACCACCTTTAGCTCTTCCAACGTGGATTTTTGTGAACAGATCTTTACACTTAATTTCTCTTGGCTAAACTCTGGATTCTGAGCTACAGAATCATAGAAGATAGGATGTGTGTGTTGGGAGGATCCTACTGAGTTCAAACCTCTTATGTATAGTTGAAAAAGGTCTGGAGAAGGTGAGTGACCTATGCTGGATCACATACTGACCATGTCAGAGCTAGAATTAGAACTCAGAGGGTTAGGGGCCCCACCCTCTTTAGTTTGCCACATGACCTCCTAAGCATTCCTTTGAGTTTGCAGCCAATTTGGAAGTTATTTGTGTATTTGTCTTATCTCTATGTGATTGTAAATTTTAATAGGAAGTATTTTCATCTTATTCATATTTGCATCATTTGAAGTGGTAACAGGGATCCTCAACACTTGTTAAATTGAGTGCAAAACATGCCCCTGTACCAAACATGCTGTCTTTCCTATTCCTCATCATTTAACTAAATCCTGCCTATTTTTGCAGATGCCCAGATGAGGTCATGGTTCCTGCTTAAAAACTCGATCTAGATGCTCCCCATATTCTGAATTCCCAGGGTTTACTTGTCTTGTAAAACTACCGCCTTAAATATACATAGCAGCTTACAGTGTATACAAAGCATTTGCATCAGTATCTTGTAATCTTTCCAGTAATCCTACTAGATAAATATTACCGTAATGAGGAGACAGGTTGGGAGAAGTTGTGTGACTTGCCCTAGGTCGTATGTTTAGAAAGTGAATAGCAGAATTCAGATGTTGTGACTTCAAATCCACTCTCTTTTGACATCCTGTCCTAAGTGGTCTGTGTGGTAGATGAGACATTTTTACTCTGATTATATTGTCTTATTTGTCCTTTGTTGAAGATGAGCTTTGCTTCCTCACCCCAATTATCAGCTGTTGAGAGGAATGGTTGGACCTCATATTTCTTTTATATCATTTATAGTTGCTAGGAAGATGGGGCAATTTACTTCTGTAGTGATACTGCCTTGGAAACCCAAGGAGGGGTCACTATGAGTCGGGTCCGACTCGACGGCACATAAGTACAAACAACAACAGGAGCCCTAGTGGTGGTTAAAGCACTTGGCTACTAACTGAAAGGTGGGCAGCTTGAACCCACCAGCTGCTCCATGGGAGAAAGATACGGCAGTGTCCTTCTGTAAAAATTACAGCCTTGGAAATTCTATGGGGGCAATTTTACTCTGCCTATAGGGTCACTATGAGTTGGAATCGACTCAGTGGCAGTGGGTTTGGTTTGATGGGATAGTTGCTGGGCACATAGTTGCTTATGAAATACTGTTAAATTGGATGCAGATGAAATCCCTTTAATTTATCAAATAAGAATAGCTATCAGTGGAGCCCCAAGGAACTTTTTGAGTCACTCCTGGATGAAATCAGCAGGGAGCAGAGGGAACCACAGGAAGGAAGAGGATGTTAGAGAAAGCCAGATGGCAGACACAATTAGTAACTGAGTGACAGCTGGCCTGTTGTCAGTCCAGTGGTGAGGAGTAGTGGAGAAGCAATATACAAGAACAGGAATATACAAGAAATCTTCAGAAAACGTAGGTTTACCGGAAAGATGGGACATATATTCATGAGATGGGAGTGGGACATTGTAAGTAGCATAAAATGATATAATTTAAGCAACATAAAGCATTCAGAATACCAAGAAAACATTGATTAAATGTATACCCAGAATATGATGTGGTTGGTATATGAGGACAGACTTCTAGGGTGAGTGGAGTGGGCAGAGAAGCGTTTGGCTCAGTTTGTGATCATTCTGTTAACTATTAGGGCTATGAGAAAAGGACTATAAATAGGTAAGGGTTTTTCTACTGGAACAGTTTCCCTTTCCTTTACTATGAGCAGTCAGGAGGGCCTCATCCTTGAGCTCTGGTGATCAGAAGTGAAGGGAACCCAAAAGATTACATTTGTCATCTGTGCACAAAGGTGTAGGTCAGATTCCCTGGATTTTGATCCTGCCTCATTTAATATTTTCTTGGACGTTTCTCCCATAATTCAGTAGAATTCTTTAGAAATCTCAAATACTTTGACAACTAAACTGCATTTCTTACTCTGCCTTTTCCCAGAAAAGTCACAAAAATCCATTGGAAGACAATATTCCCAGATTTTGTTCAGAAAATCATGCTGTGTTTTCTTTTTTATCTGCATTTTATTTTTCTGTTTCAGCTGCTCCTGAATTCAAAAACATTTTGTGTGTGAACAAAATGTAAAACCTCTTCCATTATAAATCATGTGAAATATAACCAATTTCCTGACAGTAGAAGGCTATACATTTTCTTTTATGAGCTTGCCTCATACAGAGAATATAAGAAGACCTTTTAGATTAGAAGTAGTTGAGTAGATTCGATTCATAGTGACCCCTCCTTGCGTTTCTGAGGCGGTATCTCTATGGAAGTAGATTGCTCAGTCTTCCTTCCGGGAGTGGCTGGTGGGTTTGAACCCCCAGCCTTCTGGTTAGCAGTCAAATGCCTTAGGCACTATGCCACTAGAGCTCCTGATTAGAAGTAGTAGGTTGGATTTTAATATCTAATGCTTCCTGTGTCAGAAATTTTTATAGTGCAGAACCGTTTTATAGCAACCAAAAGTATATTTACCTTAACTGCTTAGAGGCAATAGCAGTTATGGGAAATTATCTTAAATTAAAAAATGATCATTTCTATGTAGAGTAATCCTTGGAAACCCAAGGAGGGGTCACTATGAGTCGGGATCAACTTGATGGCAGTGAGTTTGGTTTTGGTTTATGTAGAGTAATTAATTAACACTTACCATGTTCTATGTTGTAGATTCTAAAAATATAAACATATTTCTTGGTCATTCATATATAACTTTTAAAGGCGATACCTCATTTCTAGAAAATCAGTTAATATCAGTGGGGTCTGTTAGAAATTTTGGTTTATATTTAGAACTTGATAGCTATATAGCAGTTGTATTTTTATGTGATATGCAAATACATATAGGGAAGGCCTAACTTAAAAAGGATACTGTTTAGAGAATTTTTTTCATAGGAAAATCTTTTCTGAGGTCAAAATGTTCAATTTATAAAAATTTGAGATCAAATTATTTGGTATATGGAGGCTCATTGTCCTTTGCTGAAAAGGAGTTCATCTTGCTTCCTCATCTCGATTACCACCTGCTTGAGAGAGGTGACTTTAAAAAGAGTACGTATTAAATCATGGTTGTAGAACCATGATTTAATATGAGAGTAATTTTCATTGTAAAACCCTTTTCACTACTTTGTAGTCACCTCTCTCATATACAGAATCTCATTTGGAAAAGAAATAAGTATCATATTATGTTTCTTCAATTTCCTCCTAACACTCCAACAAAATTTCTAAACATATTGCTTATCAATTTCTTTCATATTTTGCTTACCAATTTCTTATAAACTCACAAGTGCTTGTATTTTCATTGTTTTTCTTTCACATGCTTTCCATTCTTCTTATCTATAATGTTTTACCTCCTTGACTTGTTCTCTTGCTAATTCGTAGTCCTTTTGCTGACACAGAATCTTTATTTCTATGTTGAGGTTTCTTTCTTCACTCCTTTAACAAGGTGCTGTTGATTCTGAGTGCCTGTTTTGCCCATTCAGTTTCAGTAATCTTACCCTCTTGGCTTCAAAAATGTTTCTCAGCTGTGTATTCAGATAGTAAGAGTTTGGTTGTCATAGGGACACTTATCTGGGGCTTGGCTGATGACAGAAACAAGGCATGGCTTTGGGGGACTGTGTTTGTTCTGGTTTACCGACTACTGCTCTGATAAGAATATACCACAAATGGGATGGCTTGAAAAAACAGGAGTTTATTCTCTTACAGCTTGGAGGCTTTAAGTCCAAGTTCAAAGTGACAGGCTGTAGGGGCTGGATGACAGCCCCTCAACCTTGGGGTTCAGCTCTGCTTCCTGCTCCTGGCCCCCTGGAGCTAGAGGCTTTTCTTCACTCAGAGCCGAGACTGACAAGCCCAAGGTTGACAAATAGAAAGACACAGTCCTGATGTTACCAAACCACACGGTAGGCCATTAATTCAAGTCCACTGAAAGTGCCAAGGTCAGCAGAGCATGGCAGGCTGATGAACTACAACACAGCTACATGCAGGGTTCAAGGTGCCATAAGCTAGAGACCATTCCCAAAGCTGTTTCTTATATACGGGAAGCAGACCACGTCCCTAAATCAGCTATTCAGCTGCTTGTGGTAGGTCCCACCATGGAGTTGATTACCAGTTTCATCATGAGGAATACTACATCCGGCTGCCCAGCCACTCAACCAGGCCCAGCCAAGTTGACACACAAACTTAACCACCACATTTCCACCCCTTGTCAACGTGGCACCTGTACAGATCTTCAGTGGGTGGTATCTGTACAGATCTCCTCCACTGGGTGACTCCAGTCCCCTAGTTCCTAAGTGATGACCTCACCCCTGTGGCCTGGTGGGCCCCGTTGCTCTCCCTCTTGGCATGGCAACCCTGCCTCCTCACTCTTGGGCAGCAGCTTGACTCCATCCCACTGACCCACATGAACGAGCAGCCCCACACTCCTGAACCAAATTGGTGAAAGTCTGGCTCTTTGAAACCTAGGCGGCTGTGGTGGTTCCACCCCCAAAGGCCATGGTCTTACCCTTGAAGGGAGGCAGCTCTACTTCCCATTTCCTTGTTCTCTCTGCTTCTGCCAATTAATGCAGAAGGCATCCCTCTCCACAGGAAATCTTCGTACCCCAAAACCACTCGGCTTTCTTGTTCCATGGGCTGGCCAACCTGCTACTCCAATTTATGCTGGTCTCTTCTACCAATTAATGCCCCAAGGCAACCGACTCCACCAGGAAGATGCCGACCCAAAGGCATCCAGCCCTAGTGGGCTGGTGAGGCTGTTGCTGTCTCGTGCTGGTCTCTGGGCTTCGCTTGTGCCATCTCTCATGCTGTATGCTGGGGTCTCAGGTCAAGGACTCATGCCATTCCTGTTTTCACATATTAGGTGTCTGTCAGAGCAGCACCCCACCCCTGGTACTATATTCTGTTCTGGTTGTCTATTACTGCTCCGACAAGAATATACCACAAACGGGATGGCTTCAACAAACAGGAGTTTTCTCTTACAGTTTGGAGGCTTTAAGTCAAAGTTCAAAGTGCCATACTCTAGGGACTGGATGAAAGCCCCTCAACCTTGGGGTTTAGCTCTGCCTCCTGCTCCAGGCCCACTGGAACTAGAGGCTTTTCTTCACTCAGACAGCTGCTAGCAGCTGAAACTGACAAATCCAAGGTTAACAGATAAAAAGGCACAGTCCCAATGTTACCAAACCACACGGCAGGCCATTAACTCAAGTCCATTGAAAGTGCCAAGGTCGGCAGAGCATGGCAGCTGCTGAACGACAACACAGCTATATTCAGGGTTCAAACGTGCCATAAGCTGGAGACCATTCCCAAAGCTTTTTCTTATATATGGGAAGCAGACCACATCCCTACAGCAGCTACTCAGCTGCTTGTGGTAGATCCTACTATGGAGTTGATTACCAGTCTCATCATGGAGAATAGTACCACCAGCTGCCCAGCCACTCAGCCAAGCCCAGTCAAGTTGACACACAAACTTAATCACCACAATGTGCTTGGCTTTCCATCTGCCCAGAGCTGGGAAGAGGATTTAGTGAAAGAACCTAGTTAGGAATTAAGGCGTCTTTAAAACTGGATAGGCTGAGCAGGGGAGAGCAAGCGGATCTAGTAAATTGCCCCTACTTACAAAGTAAGAGAATTTCTCTGGTTTTTGATTAAGCAACAGCTACTAAAGGCCTTTTCTAGCTATTGTTCCCTCTGCGTCTGGTGATCTTTGCAGTATCTGTCTCACTAGCCTGTATTGATAGGTGTCCTCCTAAATTCTTGCAACATTCTACCCCTATAACTCCCAAATTCATAAGGTACCTCTCTTCTCTCTACCTGCCGTTTAGTTTCTTGGGGTTTGACTTTGATGTGATGTTGATGATACCCACATGGGATAACCTTTTGTACTTTATCGCTTGTGGCCTGGATTCCTGAGTTGGTCTGTGTCACTGTCACAAGAGACTGTCTTCACCACTAGGGAACACTACGGGTTTCTGTGTCTCCTCTTCTCTGTACCCTTTTCTCCTTTTCTGGAGCTTTCTGATGGTTTACATCACAAAAACCAAACTCACTGCTGTCAATTTAGATCTGACTCCTAGTGACCCTCCTTGGGTTTCTGAGGCAATACCACTACAGAAGTAGATTGCCCAATCTTCCTTCTGAGGAGTGGCTGGTGGATTTGAACTGCAGCCTTCTGGTTAGCAGTCGAATGCCTTAGGCACTATGCCATCAGAACTCCCCTTATAATGGTTTAGGTAGCAATATTTTCATATAAAATATTCCTTATAACATAGCTATAGGATAGGCCAGTGTGTTCTGTGGACAAAGTATTAGAAATTTCTTCCGAATTTATAGTAGAAATCAAGTTAGTAGAAATAATTTGAAGTTTTTTTTTTAACTTTATGTCATTCTATACTTTTTTGTGCTACAAGGTGTAATATAAACTTGTTTCTGATATAGTATAAAACAGCAATCTCAGTTATTTTGACTTTGCTATATCAACATTTCATTGTGTTCTGCAAAGCATACCTTGACTTTTAAACATTCCATTCGAGCATAGGTTCTGGGACTCATCAAGATTAATTTGGACGAGTCTCATTAGATTTTAAAAAAAGAAAACAGAAAATAACAAATGTTGGTGTGGATGTTGGGGAATTGGAACCCTTACCCATTGCTGGTGGGAATGCAAAATAGTTCAGTTTTTGTGGAAAACAGTCTGGAGGTTCCTCAAAAAAATAAAAATAATACTACAATTCCCCTCTTAAGTATATATTCAAAAGTCTTGAGACTTGCATACCAATGTTCATTACAGCACTATTTGCAATCACCAAAAGGTGGAAACAACCATGCCCATCAACAGATAAATGAATAAACAAAATGTAGTACACACATACAATGGAATACTACTCAACCAGTAGGAGAAATGAAATCTTGATATATGCTACAGTATGGATAGAGCTGGAAGACATTATACTGAGTGAAAAAAGTCAATCACAAAAGGACAAATATTGTTTAACCATACTTCTATACAAGACAAGAAAAGACAAGTGTATAGAGAACAAAGTTTATTAGAAATAGGGGTGGAAGGAGGGGGAAAAAGGGGTGATGGAAATAACACATTTATTAAAGGTAGGGTTGCACAGCCAATTATCATTGTTGTCAACAAGTTGTACATCTATAAAAAGTTGAATTGGCAAATTTTATGTGATAGACGTATTTACAACAGTGACAGCAACAACAACAAAAAGTAGCTACTGAGCCTGCTTATTTACAACCAAAAACCTCATGGAATTTGGTTTCTTGGTTAAGAGATTTAGGGTCATGGTTTCATGGACATCCCAGTTAACTGGCCTATTAACATATTTGGCACTACCCCCTAGTTTGATGTATAGTACCCGGGGTCTTAAAAACTTGTAAACAGCCATTCAAAAAACAATAATTGCTCTCTATTTCCCTCTTCTCTGTCCTATAAGGTTGCTATGAGTTGAAACTGACTTGATGGTGGTGGGTTTATTTATTTATTTTTTGGTTTACTTGCCAGGAATGACAGAGGGAAAAGGAGAGTCAGGAATAAGAGGGGGATATACAACGTGTGGCTAACTGACTCCATGAACGTTTGCCGTGATATGAGAAGAACTAGATGGTGCCTGGCTACTATTAGTGAATGTTTTGATCAAATATCCATAGAAGAATTCTGATCAAAAGGCAGAAAATGCAGAACAGAATTGCAAATTCTCTTGAACTTCAGACTTTCTGGAGCCATGAAGGTTAGATGAACCCTTGAATATATTGCCTTGGAATAAACTTTAAACCTTAAACCAAAATCATCCCCCAAAGGTCTTCTTAAAACCAAACAATAGTTTAGCTTAACTACTGGTAGTGTACTGCCTAAGGTACTTGACTGCTAACCAGAACGCTGGCGGTTCAAACCACCAGCCACTCCTCAGAAGGATGGTTGGGCAATCTACTTCTGTAGTGGTACCGCCTCGGAAACCCAAGGAGGGGTCGTTATGAGTTGGGTCCGACTCCGTGGCACATAACGACAACAGTAAAAAAGGTCAGTGTTGCGCATTATACTCTTTTAAGAACTATCTCTATGGGATCAAATTGACAGCAGCAACTTGAAAGATTAGATAGGAACCTTAGTGGCCAGTGCATTTATGTTAATGGGAGAAAAACAACTCAGAAAATGAGTGTGAGAATGATAGCACAACTCAAAGAATATAATAAAAAAATCACTAAATGTTACATGTAGAAACTATTGAATTGGTGTATATTTTTCTATGTATATTTTCAACAACAACAAAATAAATTATATATTAAAAAAGACTAATAAGTTTAGGGTGCCTCATAAGATTTTATTTGAAGAAACTGAAGCAGTTTTATTGCTGAGCAAGTGTGCAATCAGCTTGGCCAGAGCAGTTTTTTAAGCAATGAAATGCAGTGACATTAATACAGGTTTCCTGGGACCCCATGCAAGAGTATCCAGCTGTTTGTGAAGATATTGACCCCCTGCCATGAATAAGACATAACCCAAACTTAAAATAGCTCTATCATAATTATAGAAGTCAGACAAGACTCTCCCCAAGCACAAAATAAGCTCTGCAGTGTTCTGTAATAAAAGGTTATGATGCAATATATTGGTTCATTCCTTATTGCTCAATTGACTGTCATAACAGGATGAAAGCAAACATGCGCTGAACAGATGTGCCTGAGCTTTGCCTGCCGTTTATTGAGTGTGGCTCACATGTGCTTCCTTAAATAATTTCACAAGAATAGACACATAAAGGCTTGAATTAAAAAAGAAAAGAAAAGGCTGGTACAAAGTAGAGCCTTCATAATCAATGATATATTGATAAGAATTTCGAATAACATACATGTACTGAAGGCAGAAGCAAATAACTTAGCCGAGTAGTGTATGTGAACTATTTGGAGGTCTCTTAATTTGGTATATAACTCATTTGACTGTGTGCTTTTTTTTTTTTTGTTTTAATTCTAGTTGAAAAATTAGCAATAAAGGGACAAATGAAATTTGAATGAAAGTTTACAGAAATTTTAAAGCACCTCCATGGATCCCAGGGTTTCAGAAAACACAAGTGGAAAACTGTGATTTAATTCCTCTCTGAATAAGAACACAATTAATTGTTACTTTATGTTGTTTGTATTTTTCTTCTGTAAGATGTCACTTTATGCTTATTTTCTGAAAATAAATGTGACCAAGTTTTATTTTTAACAGACTTTTTTCAGAAATGAACAAGTCAAGTAGATAAAATGTAAGGAAACATCAGATTGAAAAACACAACAAACTAGCTTGAACTTGTATGTATGTAATTCTGCATCCAAAAATTATATATGTATGCATATGTATATAAATTATATACATACATATATGTGTGTGTGTGTATATATATATATATCTAAATATATATAAAAAAAGTTCTGGTAGCATAGTGCCTAAGGCATTTGCCTGCTAACCAGAAGGCTGGTGGTTCAAATCCACTAGCCACTCCTCAGGAGGAAGATTGGGCAATCTACTTCTGTAGAGATACCACCTTAGAAACCCAAGGAGGGGTCGCTATGAGTCAAATCAACTTGATGGCAGTGAGTTGGTTTCCTTTTTTTTTGGTATATATATGTGTGTGTGGGTATAAAAAATACCAAACTCACTGCGCACGCGCGCGCGCACACACACACACACACACGCACACGCACGCACGCACGGGAACGCTCATGGCATAGTGCCTAAGGCATTTGACTGCTAACCAGAAGGTTGGTGCTTCAAATCCACCAGCCACTCCTTGGAAGATTGGGCAGTCTACTTCAGTAGAGATACCACCTCAGAAACCCAAGGAGGGGTCGTTGAGTAGAATCAACTCCATAGCAGTGAGTTTGGTTTATATATATATAGGGGGGTGGGAGGGGGAGGGGGAGGGTCTCTAGTGGCATAGTGCCTAAGGCATTTGACTGCTAACCAGAAGGGTGGTAGTTCAAACCCACCAGCCACTCCACGGAAGGAACACTAGGTAATCTACTTCTGTAAAGATTTGTTGTCTATATATATGTATATGCCGTCAAGTTGGACCCGACTCATAGTGACCCCTCCTTGGGTTTCCCAGGCAGTATCACTACGGAAGTAGATTGCCCCATCTTTCTTCCGAGGAGTGGCTGGTGGGTTTGAACTGCCAGCCTTCTGGTTTGCAGTCAAGTGCCTTAGCCACTATGCTACCAGAGTTCCCATTTACTGCCTCAGAAACCCAAAGGGGGTCGCTGTGAGTTGGAATTGACTTGATAGGTTTTTTTTCCAGTTTATATATATACACACACACACACACATATACACATACATACATACATACATACACACACATTTATATATACATACTTACCCTTTGACACAGTCATGGAGCATTTATAAAACTTGACCTGTCTTGGGGGACTTTATTACTACCAAGAAGAAAAGCCAGGAGTGGAGCACATCCTTTTGAGACACAGTGCCTGTGCTGAGAACCTCTTAGACCCAGAGAACTATAACACTGGAGATGGCAGCAGCTTTGGACTGGCATACGGCTGCAGTGGTTTGACAATGCATGGAGCAAGAGAGCTTGAGCACCTTTGGGCAGGAGGCTTGTTGGCAGAGTGGGGTGCCTCCAGGCACTTTTTGGCAAAGCTGAAGAACAATACTTGCTTAAGCAGGGCGGAGGCTCAGAGAGGCTGGCAGCAGATGCTATCAGTAGGCACTGCTGAGAAGGAACTCAGAGCTGTTTTTAATTGGAAGCTGCCCTGATTGATGAATTCTATCCTGTCTCCTGAATTGTTGCCTGTTACTTCCACAATAGACCTCGTAACTGTGAAAAAACAAAAAAACAAGATAGAAAAACTTGGCTTGTCTTACCAGGTTTCTCCAAATTTGACATTATATTGACCATGTTCACTGACCACAGTACAATAACATTAGAAATCAACAAGGACAAAGCCAAATATGATCCATTTATAGATTGGCCGGGTGGGTGCAAGTATATTGTTTTCCTCAGGTCTTTTGCATAAGTCAACACAAGGCATACCTCATTCTATAAACAGCTGCTGATGGAAATGCAAACTGTTGATTCTAAGACTGCATAATGAATAGGTGGAACAAGGAAAGACTTCTTGAGAAGTAATAAGTGTAGCTGATTAGACCTCATTCATGTATGTGGGGTTCTTTTTTTCCTTTCCTTTTGATTCAGCTAATGAAGAATCTGGTATTTAGGGAGCAGTGAAACACGTATTGTAAATATCTTAATAGAAAGAGGAAGACCAGATGGGGACCCAAAGACCTATAGCCAACGGTCTGCAGCTAATTTTCACTTAATGGGAGAGGCTAACACTTGTAGATTGGTCCAGTGGTATTAAAATATTGTGAAGTGGTTTGGTTTTTCTGGGCCTATTTCACTGTTTTTTGAATAAGTTGATGTGTGCTGGATATATTTACAGGTAAGAATGTTTTACACTTGTGACCAATTTGTATCAGTATGCTGCCTTTTCATTAACATTATGGAAAAACCAAAGGTGGCACAGTATTGACAAGGACTTAGGTTTCTGAAATGGCTCCATTCCCAGAGGTGGTGGCTGGGGGACACTTTTTCTTACTGGAAAAGTAGAAGTCACTGAAGACACAGTTTCTCATGAGCCTGTTTAGGAGGGGTAAATAACCTGGAAGTTAACATAGGAGCTCACTGTGTTATAAGGGAAGTATATTTTCATTGACTGGCATTTTTAGTATAAGCTCAGTGTTTATACACACACACATTGGAGTTTGGGAAGAGTAACTGGAGATGAGGGACAAATAACTCAGAAGAGAAAAAGTGAGGTGAGGCCATGGCACAGGGATAATGGTCAGAAGAGAAGAAAAGAACTCTGATTTGGTGTGGTTAGTGGGTATGGGCACAGAAAGAGAGAAGTGAAGCCATAATTGTAGCAGCCTCTATAAGGTGGTGGCCCAACCTAGCCTTAGGTGTGGGTGCATGGCTTAGAAGCTGTCACCATTCATAGTGTGCATGCATGCAGTTACAGCATGCCTCATCACAGAAAAGTTAACTTACAGTCTTTGTTTAAGAAACAGGGAAATTATTACAGTACATTGTGAACATTGCTGTTGTAAAACTACAGTGAAAATAACATCCAGTCTATAAATGATTGGATCTGGAAAGCTAGGATGTGGTTATATATTCTGGACACATTTCCTTTGTGGTGGTGAATAAATATAGTCCACTCATAGTCTCAGTTAGAAAATGAGTCCCCCTCTCCTGCCAACTCAGGAATATTTATCTAATTGATATCATTTCTTGAACAGTCATCCTCCACAGGTCTTGCTTCTTCTAATTCATAATTTTTTTCCATTCTAAATTTTTCTTAGAATGAAAGAACTTTATTGCTCCTTCACAAAGTAATTTATTTCTTGATCTGGTGTGTTTTACCCAAAAGATGAATGTCTTTCCTAGTTCACAGCACATTAAAAAATAATTGAGACAGGTGAGATATGAAGAAGGAACCAGTTGTGTGGGTCAAATACAGCTCATGTTTTGGAGGACTAGGCTTGGCAGAAGCCCTGCTCCATTTCTAGGTCAAGAATTGAAAAGTGTCCTGGGTTTTGCAACTTTAAAATGCCCTTTCCAATTTCAAGTCCTTTGTGCCCTACTTTATTAGTAATCTTGTCACCCTTGGCTGCCATATTAGCACCGTCATTCCTAATGCTTTTGCCTTGAGTCTTGAGCCCAGGAGTTTGGTGGCATTCTGATGTGGTCAATATCTTCTCACTTTTACCTTTTCAGTTTGTGACTACTGGAATGCCCTGTGTCAACCAGTTGGACTTGCAGAAAACCCACCTTCCTGTTAGCTTTAGCTACTCTTCCATTTTTTTTAATGCATTTTATTGAAATATAATTTATGTATAGTGAAATACACAAAAAATGACATGGGTCAGTGCTTTTTTTTTTGCAGTGTTCCCTCCCCTCCCCTTCCACCCCTGGCACCAACAAAGAAAGTTTCCCTCCACATATAAACCTTTCCTTGACCCTCCACAACAACTAACTAATACTATAATTTGTCCTTCTGTGATCCACTTATTTCACTCAGCATAATGTCCTCCAAGTTCATCCATACTATGCGGTGTTTTGCAGACTCTACATTATTCTTTAGTGCTACATAGCATTCCATTATGTGTATGTACCATAGTTTGGTCATCCACTCTTCCCCTGATGGGCACGTAGGTTGTTTCCATCTTTTTGCTATTGTAAATAGTGCTGTGATGAACATGAGTATGCATGTATGTGTTCCTGTCCTGGCTCTCACCTCTCTAGGATATATACCTAGTAATAGAATTACTGGGTCAAATGGTATCTCCAATTTCAGCTTTCTAAGGAATTGCCATATTGCTTTCCACAGTGGTTTTATCACTTCATAGTCCCACCAGCAGTGTATGAGTCCCAATCTTTCCACATCCCCACCAACATCTGTTATTTTCTGTTTCGTTGAACCTTGCTGTCAGTGCTGGGGTTAGACGGTATCTCATTGCTGTTTTGATTTGCATCTCTCTGAGGTCAATGATTGTGAGCATCTCTTCATGTATTAGCTGACCACCTGAATATCCTCCTTGGCGAAGTGTCTATTCATGTCTTCTGCCCATTTTTCAATTGGATTGTTAATCCCTTTGCTGTTGAGGTGTTGGGGTTTTCTCTAAATCTTAGTGACAAGTCCCTTGCCAGATGTGTTGTTGTTATGTGCCCTTGAGTCGAACCCGACTCATAGTGACCCCTCATTCGGTTTCCGAAGCAGTATCACTATGGAAGTAGATTGCCCAACCTTCCTTCTGAGGAGTAGCTGGTGGATTATCGGCAAATATGAATTTGTTGCTGTCATTTTTGTTATGTGGTTTTTCATGGTGTTGATTTCTTTGTTCCATATAATTTTCTTTGCTGAGCTTGTTTTGTTTATGAATCATGTTATCACTTCCTTCATTGCTATTGTTTTAGAATTTGCTGAATATTTATGCTGGTCCTTTTTTT
>NW_006921613.1:1574108-1606143 GCF_000298275.1 Orycteropus afer afer
TGTTATCTATGTAAGCAGGGTACTGTGCTGTGCTTCTCTATTTGCTAGTTGGCAGCACTTACACACTCACCACCTGTCTCCTTTCCTGTTGTCAGCCTCTTGTATGTCCCTGCCGACCCTGGCAAACAAAGCCTATTCTTAGGTCCCTGGAATCTGGATGAGAGTGCTATCACTTTAAAATCCAAAATGGTTGCCACTTGTAAAGATTCAAAATGGCTGTGCCCCTGGCCACGTTGAATATCTAAAATAGCTGCTGGGTGTAAACAATCAAAATTGATGCACCCTCTGGACAGTGGAAAGACAACAGCCCAGGTTGTCTCCCTCCTTGCTGTTTCCCTTGCTAGTCAAAGGTCACCAGTGCAGTCATCCCTGCAGCCCTTGGTGACCAGGGCTGATCTTTAGGTCAATTCACAGGTCCCAACACCAGTTGGAAATATAGAGGTTGTTGGTCCCATGAGAGTAGCTCATAGTCCTCAGCTCTGACTGTCTCTCTACTCACTGTTTTTGTTCAAGTTTTCCACTAGTTTTGGTGCCTAATCCACTTGTGTGTAGTTCCTTTCAAAGTTCAGAGCTCCAGGATTATCTTCTGTATCTCTGTCAATTGTTTTTCTTTTCTTTGTTGAACAGGGTCTGGGTCATTTGTCTGCCTATTCCTCCATCTTACCAGAAGTCCCCCATTTTCATTTTCAGAGAATATTTTTATTTCTTGAGAATTTTATCAAGTTTAATGTCACTTTTGAGGTATAGTGGAAAAAGCATGAGGCTTAATGCCATAAGGCCAGTGTTCAAGACTTAACCTGTTGTAATTGTAAGAACAGCTATGATTTATTTATTGATCTCTGTTAAGCATTTTGCTAATCACTTTGCACAGGTAGGAAGTGTTGCCCTGTTATTTGATTTTAGGAGACCCCGACTCCAAAGCCTTCATTTTGTTGTCTTCCATGTGCTCACAAAAAGAAATACTGAGTAAAGTTTAAAGACTTTGCTCTTCTGTTGAATTCTTGGAGACTGTCTTGCTTCATGCTGTCATTAAGAAGTACTTTTAGCCTATGGGTGGGGCATTCTATTGTATGGTTATGTCTACTATGGGCTGCTTTCATGCTATTTGAGGTATTACTCAGCAAATCAAACAGCCACTCCTATTTTCCACTGTACTGCTTATATTTTATAAATGACATATTCTGTGGTGTACCTTTTTTCCTGTCACCTTACGTATATAAAACATGAGATACTTACCACAAACTGTGAAACCCTGTGTTTCAGCAAGTTATCTTTCCATGCATTCCTATAGTGACTCATACTGATTGTAAAAAAAAAAAAAAAAAAAAGTTAACAAATAATGTGTCTTAAGTAAATGAGTCAATGGTCTCTCTGTTTTTTTAAAAAAGCCATTTGAATCATTGATAACCAAAGAAATTAGCTTTCCAGAAGAACATTTGTTACCTTCAGGGGTTGTTCCAGTGCTTGCTTCCTTCCAAACAGAGTTGCTTGCATTATTTGCTTACTGAATTACATTGGTCATCCTTTGATACTAATATTTCGTGGCCTTTTAGATTAAGAGTACTTTCCTCTTCTTTATCCTGGTGTTTCTCTTTAATAGTCGTAAAGGATTTCTGATGTCTGGAAAAAGCTGTTATATATGAAGATATGTTTGGTTGTCCTGGCAGCATTTGGAAATGTATATTTAATGCAATAACATTTGCAGATAATTTTATTTTTCTTTCTGTAAAACTTGCTATATTGGCATATGACCATCTACTAGAAGATAGTCTTTTCATTTTATTTAAATGGAGAAAACAAAATATTCTTATGTAATGACTGCATTTATAAACAATAAGCCACAGGGTATGCATTTAGATTTTGTCCATTTCTAGCTATGAAAGTCTCTTCTCACTGTTAAGGATGGATTTATGATATTTGTGCAGAACACTGTATTGGGAGGAATGCATTTATAAATCATAGGTTACAGATGAATTCAGTTACAATCTAATGTTCTGAATTTGGATGAAAATCAAATACATTTTTCATTTACAAAGCAAGAGCTAGATTCCAATTTCCATCTATTATTCAAAGCCATTAGAGTTTTACTTACTTTTCTCAGCCTGAGATCTTTGAGTAAACAGAACAAACTCTGTTTATAATTTCATTGTTTCACTCCTGACATATTCAGGAGGCAGGAATATATCTACTCTCATCTAGATCAGATATTGAGAAGATGAAGCTTATGGGTACAGAGGACACAGGCTGTTTCCTTCTCTTCTGGAAATGGCAGTCTCGCTTTTGGGTGATAACACATCTTGCTCTGTAAGGAAAATAGATGTGTTTTACTTCAGGGTATAAGGATTGTAATGGTCTGAGAGATTGTGTCCAGTACTCATTTGGTAAAACACAAGCTGTTGGCGCTCCTATCTTGGTTCATTGTAAGTTACCCCTTCCATCCTGCTCAACTCTGTGTAACTTCTCTTCCCTTTTCTACTGTTTTCATTAGGTGTGTTCCCCAGATTGCCAATTATGGTCAGTTGGTATGGTGGCATCATGAAAAATCAAATAAAAGAAAAGCCTACTGTGTTTTAACTGTAAACATAAAAACACTGATATACTTTATATTTCTCTGCTAGTCATTGGTGTTTGAACATTTTTCTGCAAATGAATCCCGGATATGGAGACATTAAATTGCATGAAAGAACATGTGGCAACATAGTTCTCTGTTTCTACAAAGAAATACTTTTGGGTAGGGAGAAGTGAAGTCCATAAGCTACATAGGAATATAACTAGTTTATTAATCATTTTAAAAAGGTCAAAATATTTTCAGGTAAAAAAAATTCTTTATAATACACCTTTTGATTCTCTTTTTAGAATTTTCTTTTTATTTTCTGTTCTTATTTTTAATTTTTAGAATTATTTTATATTTTATCTTTTTTTCATTTTGCATCTTCAATTATATACCAAATGTGTGACTTGTGCATATATCTAGGAAAAAGAGCAACATAGTGTTATGCATTTTGATGTCATATTGTATTATGTTTATAAGAGAAGCTTAAAATGTTCATAAAGACGTGATTCTTTGAGAACCTAAAGTAGCCAGGTATAATCAGTTTGAGAACTTAGATTGGGTTGTGGCTAAAAGTGTCAGGTCTAAGGTAGGAAAGGAATAAGGAAATGCATTTTCCATGTTGAGCATAACCTTATTGGGTAACAATAGTACCCTAGCATCTAGAACATAATAAGCCTAAAATAAATATTTGTTGAATGAAGGAATGAGTGAAAGGGCCAGAAGTATGTTTACAGAGAACTTGAGGCAGTACCAGAGAAGATAATCTTGATTTGAGAGGAAATTAACACTAGATTGAGCAAGTTTTTTTTGTTTTTTTTGAGCAAGTCTAGAGGGAAATGAAAAAATTCATGATTTTTTTTTTGCTATTTTCCCACACTTTGAACTATGGGAAAGAAAAGACACAATGAAAAAGGATTTATAGGAAATGGTACAAGTATTGAGAAGATTCATTTTCTTCTAGGCTTTGCTGTAGCCAAAAAGAGACAGACCAGTTGCAGATGTATGACTTCTCTTTTTAAAGGAACCCACCAGAAAGAGGGGCTTCTATAAAGAGGGGCTGGAAGGTAGGCCAAAAGTTCAGGTCCTTCATCCCAATGCCTGTAACAGCCCAAGACTTAGTAATGAAGCAGTTTATCACCAAAACTACTGGCATTGCAGGAAATTTTTGCTTCTTGAGTCAAGGCAACTATAACAAACATTCCTGACTCTGAAGGAAGAGAGAGAGGAAAAAAAGAAAATTGGTGTGTTGGTGAAGGACACGGGACTGGAATTCAGGAGACATGGGATCTAGCCCAGCTAGTTGATCACAGTTTACCTTCTTTGGGTCTCGGTTTCCTTTTCTGGAAATTGGAGAGTCAGCTGGTGAATGCCCTCAGCTCTGAAACTGCCAGCAATCACACAGATAAAACTCATTGTTAGATTGGAATGCAAAGGTAGTTTTTGTGAAAGATATGGACCCCATAAGTGATTCCATCTAAATTATATTTCTTTATATGAATTTTCCAAATATTTAGGTACTGGTTGCATTAAGAATAAGTTATAAAATTACATGACTTTATAATAAAGAACTTGGTGACACTCTTAATAAAATAGTATTGCTAATAGTAAGTTTCAGTTATTGAACAATTATACAGACCAAGCAGTGTGCTAAAAGCTTTTTGTGGATTATTTCACTTAATCCTTAAAACAACCCATTGAGCTTAGTAATGCTGTTATCTCCATTTTACAGTTAAAAGGATGGAGGCTTAGTTTAAAGAATTTGCACTAGGTCACACAAGGTAGAAGAGTCAGAATTTGAACCCAAGCCTACTTGGCATCTCATTAAGAAACTATCACTCTTTATATGGTATACATTTTGTACATACATGAAGTTTCCTCTAAGAATGATGAGATAAAATAAAATCATGTATGCCTAGCACAATTTGTGACACATGCTAATTGTTTAGTTAATATTATCCTTCTTTCTTTCACATGCTATTCTAGAAGTAGATGATATAGGCAGTGAAAAGTTTTGGCTTTTTTAACAACAGGGTAGATTTTGGCCTATCTGGAGTAGTATTAGAATGACTCTGCCTAATGATAGATGATAGGGGATCCTAAGATTAGAGTCAATGATTGATTTTAATATGAAGCTTCATAGAGAATTTGGCCTATGGTGTGTGTGTGTGTGTGTATGTGTGTGTGAGTGAGTTAGGGAGGAAGAGAAGGAGAAAGAAAGAAGAGGAGAGGAAGAGAAGCAGAAGTAGATCTTTCCTCTTTGCTCTTAATGAAAACAACTCTCTTCTATTTTATCCACTGAAATCTGTACATAAATGACTTTAATTAATTGAAAACCTTCCTACTAAACTAAGCATCAAGGAGCTTGGGAGAGTCTAATGAAAACAATTAAAATGTGTTTTATTATTTTAAATAAGGAAGACTATCATTGGCTTTCCCTCATCAGGCATTTATCACTACATAATACATGTTGAGGAAGTGGGTGTTTCTTGCTTTCCATTGTTAATCTGATAAGAATGAGGGTGGAGAGCACTTTGAAAAAATATTTGTGTGAGGAGGAGGGATAGAAGCAAGATGAATGAGAAAGTTTTTGTGGGCTTCTAATTGGGGGCATTCTTGACTTTCTAGAACATATTTTCTGAGGAATTTAAACACTAATTCCTTAAGAATGTACAGAGTTTAAAGATGACCTTAGGTTCAAGTATCTTAATGGATCCTTATTTTTTATTTTATTAATGCCGATTTTAAGGCTCAGTGTTCTTCCTTTATTGTACTAGCATGGAAAGGAATATTACCTTATTGTCTCTCAGAAGCTAGATTGCTAGGCAGTGATGCTGATGGCAGCTAACACTTAAAAAAATAAAAAACCCAAAGCCCAGTTGCCCTTCAGTCGACTCCACCTCCTGGTGACCCCACGTATGTCTTAGTAGGTTTTTAATGGCTGTTTGTTCAGAAGTAGATTGCCAAGCCTTTCTTCCTAGATGCCTCTGGTTGGACTTGGACCTCCAACCTTTTTGGATTTATAAGGAACAATTTCAAGATGGCATGGGTTGTAAGACACTGAATTATAAAACACACTCCAATTTTTTTTTTTTTTTTTTATTAGGATTTGGGTGAAGATTTACAGAGTAAATTCACTTTTCATACAGCAGTTCACACATACTTTGTCTCATGTCATTGACCAAAATTTACAATGCAGCAGCTCCCCTCCCACTTCCTCCCCATAGCTACCTCCTCCCAGTGTCCATCCCTTCATACTCTTCGAGAGGCCCATTGTCTGCCAACCCTGTATATGATCTTGGATACACTCTCCATTTAGACATACATAATTGTTTAGCTTGTTCACCCATCTATCCGTCCCTATACCCATGTTTGCTTTCATTAACAACTCAGTATTGTATTTACAAAGGGGTTCATATTTGTTGTTTGTACTGCCCATGTAACTCTCTCTGTCTTTCTCATCCTCAATGCTGCCATATTGTTCACTCACATTTGGTACATTGCTCTTCTCTTCACCCAAATCAATATTTATCTCTATCTATCTAACAGCATTCCCTCCCCTTCCCTCCCACCCCTGGTAACCAACAAAGAAAATGTCCTCCAATATATAAACATTTCCTTAACTTTTACAATAACGGACTAATACAATATTTGTCCTTTTGTGACTGACTTATTTCGCTCAGCATAATGTCCTCCAAGTTCATCCACGTTATGCGGTGTTTTGCAGATTCTACATTATTCTTTAGCGTTGCATAATATTCCATTGTGTGAATGTACCAAAGTTTGGTTATCCATTCCTCAGTTGTTGGACATCTAGGTTGTTTCCAAGTTTTGGCTATTGTAAATAGTGCTGCGATGAACATCGGCGTGCATATATCTGTTCTTGTTATGGCTCTCACTTCTTTAGGGTATATACCTAGTAATGGGATGGCTGGGTCAAATGGTATTTGTATTTCCAACTTTTGAAGGAATCGCCATACTGCTTTCCACAGTGGTTGTACCATTTTACAGTCCCACCAGCAGTGTATGAGAGTCCCAATCTCTCCACAACCTCGCCAGCATTTGTTATTTTCTGTCTTGTTGAACTTTGCTACTAGTGCTGGAGCAAGATGGTATCTCATTGTTGTTTTGATTTGCATCTCTCTAATAGCTAATGATCGAAAACACACTCCAATTTTAAAATAAAAAAATATGCATAGTAGAATTAATAAGATAGGGCATTATTCCCATTTTACAGATGAGCAACCTGAGACAAAAGAGGTCAAATAAATTTTCTAAAGTTACATGACTGGATTCAGATGCACATAGTTTGGTTCCAGAGTCCATGTTCTTATCCTCCACTCTTTTCTGTCTTCCAACAATATGTTGGAATTGAGCCCATGCTAGCATATGAACGGACTGGCCAGGATCCAATTAATCATTGCCTCATTATGGCGTCTGTGATTTGCCTCTAGGCTGAGAGGAAGACCATTTCACTAATGCATGCAAACTGCTTGACACGTGGGCATCTGAGCCAGGCTTCTGACCCATTTCTAACAAGAGCAGTGCTATCGGGAAGGACTGATGAACTGGCTTCCTGAGCACCAATAGACTGGAGAACTTAAAGGAAATGGTGTGCACAGCATGTTGTTTGGGTGCCTCACATGTCAAATTTTGGCACTGCATGCTCTCACTATTTCCCTTCCTGCTCTTAAATGCTACTGTAAATGAAAAAAAAAAAAAAAATTATAAGAGTTCTGTCCTAAGGAGGTAGAATATTTCTTTCCAGAGAATAGGCACCAGAAATATCATTCAGGACTTGAGTAACAACAACAACAACAAAGAAGTATATTTTTAAAAATATGAAGTTGGCTCTACTGACCTGCCGTCAGTTGAGACTTAACGTTAGGCAAGTTGTTTTTCACCTATTGGTGATGACTACTGATGAGGCAACCATAATGGACTGCTGAATGGGCTTAGTGCTATACTCTGCTATAGGCTAGATTTAGTTTCTGCTGAAAGATGGAATGATTCCATCAACTGCAGGCTTTAATTAATTGGGCTACAGGCTCCGATGAGTCTGTCACCATCATGACCCTGCTTCATCCCTTTGTTATCACATTGAAGACCTGCCTGTACCCCAAATCCTTTGTTTCCTTAACCAAAAACCAAACCAACCTCACTGCCATCTAGTTAATTCTGACTCACAGTGGTTTCCATTGGGTTTCCAAGGCTGTAAATCTTTATGGAAGTAGACTGACTTGTTTTTCTCACATGGAGCAGCTGGTGGATTTGAACCACTGACCTTTTGGTGAGCAGCCAAATTCCTTAACCTGTATACCACCAGAGCTCCTTTTTGTTTTCTTACAGCTTCCTTATTCATTAGAATTCTGGTGTCTGTTAGCCCAGGCCAGCCTGGCCATTGTGACCAGTTACAGTGAGTACTTGACTACAAGCCCAGAGGTTGGTGGTTTGAACCCATCCAAAGGCATCTCGGAAGAAAAACCTGATAATTTGCTTCTGAAAGATCATAACCTTAAAAACCTGATGGAGCCGGTCTACTGTGCATACATGGGGTCGCCATGAGTTGGAATCTACTTGAAGGCAACTTACTATAACAACAACTGCATGCTCTCCAAATTTGCTAAACATTTTCCCCAGTTGTTCTTTGTTGTTGAATCATGAATTACATTTTGCTTCCATCTCCATGAGGTCAAGTGGGAAGCAAGTTCTCAACCAAGGAAGCCAGCATCACTCACTGCATCTTTTCTAACTTTTTTTGAAAAATCATATTCTCTCCTTGCCAGGGCTTCTTTCTCCCAACCAGTTTACTGTACTTCAACCAATACAGGCTATTTGAGTATAGGAATAAAGTATGCTTCCTGGTGGCACAGTGGTTAACCACTTGACTGTTAACCAAAAGGTCAGCAGTTTGAACCCAGTTGCCACTCTGAGGCAGAAAGATGTGGCAACCTGCTTCTGTAAATATTACAGCATTGGAAACCCTATGGGCCAGATCTGCTCTGTCCTATAGGGTCTCTGTGAGTCAGAATTCAACTTGATGGCAGTGGATATGAGTGAATGAGTGATAAGCTTTTGGGTATAGACTGTCTATAATGGAATTTACAGTTTGTTGCTTTGGAGCAAATTTAGAGCACCAAATAGTCACTTTAGATGCTTCTGATTGTCATTTTACTTTGCTAGTCTTAAATGGCTTTAAACATCTGAAATCAGCTTAAAACAGTTCAGATGTCTTTGTACTAGTTTATATCAGTCTAAACCAGTGAAAACTACTTTATGGATGAGTTGAAGGAATTAGGAGGGGTTTGATAAATTTAGAGCAAGTGTGATCCAGTTAGAAGTGGATTTAATCTATCAGTACCACCTTAATTCAGTAAAATAGACTGAGCCAATCAAACTTACATGAGCCAGTTGGAGCCTAACTGTCCGGGTCAGAACTTATTTGAGCTAACTAAAACTAGTTTGAAACAACTTGAGCTATTAAAAACCAAAACCAAACTCACTGCCGTTGAGTTGATTCCAACTCAAAGCTACACCCATTGAGTTTCTGAGGCGGTAAATCTTTACAGAAGTAGATTTTCCCATCTTCCTTTGGTGGAGTGGCTGGTAGTTTGAATCACTAACCTTCTGGTTAGCTTTAAAGTCAGACCTAAATAATTTTGGTCAGATACTATTGGTTTTAGCCAGTCAAAGTGGTTTTAGATCAATCAGAAACTGTTTCATTGGTAGAACCTTATTCTCCTGGTTAGATCCACTGTGGATTACTATAATCCACTCAGATTCTTTTGCACAATTACTAGGTTAGAATGGATTAGAGTGTTCTAAACTGATTCAACAGGAGCTCTGGTGGCATAGTGGTTAAAGCATTTGGCTGCTAACCAAAAGATCAATGGTTCAAACTTACCAGCTGCTCTAGGGGAGAAAGATGAGGCAGTCTGCTTCCTTAAAGATTGTTGTTGTTGTTGTTATTTGCCATCGAGTCGGCCCTGACTCCTAGCGACCCCTCCTTGGGTTTCTGAGGCAGTTATCACTACGGAAGTAGGATTGCCCAACCTTCCTTCCGAGGAGTGGCTGGTGGGTTTGAACCTCCATCCTCCTGATTAGCAGTCAAGTGCCTTAGGCACTATGCTACCAGAGCTCCTTCCTTAAAGATTACAGCTTTGAAAACCTGATCAGGCCATTCTACTCTGTCCTATAGGGTTACTATGAGTAGGAATCAACTCAGTGGTGGTGGGTTTGGTTTGGTTGATTATACTGATTCAAACCTGTTTTTAAGCTGAGCAGGAGTCTTTTGAATTAGGCTTATCTGTCTTAAATGGATTGGAAATGGTTTAAGCCAGCCAAAAAGGATCAGAATTAGGTTCAGTGTCCTCTTTGTTGACTCAGCAAACTACTCGAAGCCAGTCAGAAATCTTCTGTGCTAGAAAGCTATGTTTTCAGCTAACCAGAACTAATTTCAGAAATTGTTTGAGGTCTTCAGAACCAGTCCCATCTGTCCAGAGTTGGGAGAAAGAAGTGAGATAACATTTACTAAGTACTCAGTATATGCCACTCCTCGGAAGGAAGGTTGGGCAATCCTACTTCCGTAGTGATACTGCCTCGGAAACCCAAGGAGGGGTCGCTATGAGTCGGGGCCGACTCGACGGCACACAACAACAACAACAACAACAGTATATGCCAAACATTGTGCTGGCCCTCTACTAATAGTATCTCATTCAATCCTTGGAACGATGGTGTGAGTTGGTGTGTGTCATTCTCTTTCTATAGGATGGAAACCTGGAAATCATAGGCTCAGAGACATCCAACTTGTTGGCATGTGGGAGACTTGAAATTCAATCTCAGCTCTGTCTTCACTTCAGAGGTCATGTGCTTTCTACTAGACTACCTTGTACCACTCTGGTAGCATAGGGTCTAAGGCACTTGACTGCTAACCAGAAGGCTGGTGGTTCAAACCCAAATCCACCAGCCACTCCTTGGAAGGAAGATGGGGCAATCTACTTCCATAGTGATATTGCCTTGGAAACCCAAGGAGGGGTTGCTATGAGTTGGGTCTGACTCGATGGCACATAACAGCAACAACAACCTTGTACCGCCATGTCATACCACTGGTATCTTTAAAATCTGATATGCATTTGTAAAAAAATTGTGCAACAGACACAAAGCTTGTGGTTGAATAAAGGATATTGTACTTGCTGTTAGGAAACTTAGGCTCTAGAATGTGCAAATCAGTTAATCTCTCTGGGATCTGTTTCTTATTTTAGAAAAATTAAACCTAGAGAGTGAAAGATTTGAGCATTTATTTTAAGATCAGAAAGCAGATAAATATCTAAAAGGTGTACTCTGAAAGTGTAAACTATGGCTAATATTGATGGTGGTATCTACACCTTCAGTTTGTGGTATTTGGTTGCATAACACTTCCTTTATGAGAACTTGGTTTGAGAACAAATGGTTATGAATTGCTACTAACAGGATTAGAAAGCAAAACTGATGAAGATCATTTGTAACCTATATGTGTGATTCTTCTCCCATGAAAACTAACCACACTGAATTGTTAGTTCAAGCAAGAAATAGTTTCACCTACATCTTTGAATTCTGCCCAAGTGAGTTTAGTGCATTTTCAAATATTGATGCCATCACTGACATCATTTTCTCTTCTGCCTTAAAGGACACAAAAACAAAGTTGTTGAAATGACCAACCTTTTTCAAATTAAAAGTTAAGAAGAAATAAAAGTGGTCTCAGTATCTTCTTACATGATTTCTATTGTGGAATTGTTTTTTGCTTCCTCATTCAATCCAAGGGAACCCCCCAGATGATGAATGGTTGTCTGAACACCCTTTTCAATTCTCTGCTTTTATTTCTGAATAACTTGGGGCCAAGTGCTATGCTATGCTGTGATATATTAGAATGTTTGTTTATATCCAAGCAGAGAGGAATTCTATTATACCCCATTAATCCTGGTCACCCATACCTGTGAATTCAAACTATATATCATGGGAATGTCATAATCTGTAGAGTGCCAGTCTTTATAATGTGCAAATAGAATTATGAATGTTTGTAGAGGCTCTGCCCTTATAGACTGGCCAGCCATATCTGAAATGTGAGTTGCAGATCTGACCTGGCATTCTGAAGAAGTACATTGCAGCACCTCTTAGGGTTCAACATTCAGGATTTAGGGGTATAAGGTGAGTCACTTAGTTGAAGATGGGGTGGGGAAGGCAACCTTGAAAATCCATAGATGTCCTTGCCTGAGCTTTTATTGCTTTTTATGAATCTAAAAATAATACAATAGGAAACATTGAGAATTTCATCAAGGATTGTGGATGCGGGGCTGAGTGAAATGGGCACAATGGGAGGAAATCAGCAGCATCCAGTACAGAGCATTTAGCATACGTCAATGGGTCTGTGTGTGGGTTTGAACAGGTAGGTGGGGATCTTAGTGACAGTGGCATAGCTGGTTATTTTCCTGATTTTCAGGAGGGTTTATTGGTATTAAAGATGGGAGGATAAAAAGTAAGCGTTCCCTGGAGGCAGACTACATTTCCACTTGGGTTAATATTTTAGGTTTGAATCTGTTTAGAGGATAAAAATAAATCATGAAAAGTGTTGTTTGCAAAGGACTGACAAATTAAGTAACTAACTTACTTACTAACCATGATTAGCTATTGCTGGTAAAAGCAAGTTTTTCTCCTCCAAAGTGGACTTTTGTTTTAGTCAGTATTAAAGAGATAAGCTATCAGCATTTCTTGTTAGAATGCCAACACAGATGTATTACTCCTTAGCCCCGGAACAATGATTTTGCACACTGACTAGCCCAGTCTGGAATGCAGTTTCCAAATGAGCAATGATATTCCAGGAAAGTCTGATTTAATAGATAACATATTAATACATTAATAATAATACATAAGGGAGCTGCAGGGCAAATTTTATTTGTGAATTTAGCATCATTATGAAGGAGTTATAAAAACATGTGAAAAATAGGATAAACAGAATTGCCTAGATGTCCAAGTGAAAAGAGAAAAGATCAAGGATCTAGCATTAGGAAACTTTGAAGGAGGAGGAATTGGAACTACTTGTATTATTATTATTCCTCATAACATTTGCCTTCCTCCTTTCATCTTTTTATTAGTTTTTGTTTTATATTGTCTGCAAATAAAGCTTAGTGACCATTATCTTCTTGTTGGTTATAATTCTCACTTGGAATTTTTGTCTTAACAATATTATAGTGTTAAATTAAAATAAAATTCTTTACTATTTTAGTACCATTTTAGCAGATTATTAAGTCTTCTGGGACAATGAACAGCATCTAATCCTCTCCTCACAGAACCCCTAGGCATTTAGGTATCACATAGATATATCTGCTGAACTGAATAATAAGGTCCCATTTTATTCATGGAGAACTCTAAAATATTCTAATGGATTTTAAATAAATTTGCATTGGCTTATATTTTGTAGGTGAACCACTGAGTTCTTCATTATGTCTGATGGAGACTATGATTACCTCATCAAGTTTTTAGCTTTGGGAGACTCTGGAGTGGGAAAGACCAGTGTACTTTACCAGTACACAGATGGTAAATTTAACTCCAAATTCATCACAACGGTGGGCATCGATTTCAGGGAAAAAAGAGTGGTAAGTTCTATATCCGTCTATATAAAAATGCAATACATGAGTCAACATTTGCCTATCTATTTAGTTTACTTTGTAGGAGTTAGGAGGACAAAGGTTAGAATCTAAAATTAAATGGCACATATGAAAGTGTATTATGTCCAGTCTGAGCCATATGATTAAAAGGCTGTGCTGAAGAATATCTTCAAAAATCATTTATCTGACAAGAATCCAATAACCAAAATATATATAAAACTTCAGAAATTTAACAGAAAGACAAATACCCAATCAAATGAGCCAAGGACTTGATATACATTTCACCCAAGAGGATATTCAAATGACACATGACAAGGTGCTCGGCATCACTGGCCGTCAGAGAGATGCAAATCAAAACCACAGGGATACACCACTTGACTCCCACTAGGTTGACTAGATTTTAAAAAAGGAAAATAACAAATGTTGGCAAGGCTGCAGGGACATTGGGACCCTTCACATTCCCTGGTGGGAGTGTACAATGGTTCAGGTGTTGTGGAAAAACATGTTGACACTTCCTCATAAAACTAAAAATAGAATGATTACACCTAGGTGTATAGCCAAAAGACTTGAAAGCAGAGATTCAAACACAGACTTGTACACTAATGTCATTGCAGCACTATTCACAACAGCCAAAAGGTAGAAACAACCTAAATGTCCATCAACAGATGAATGGATAAACAAAATATAGTACATACATAAAATGGAATATTACTCAGTCATAAAGATAGGGTTTCCATTGAGTCAGTAGATCAAATTGGGAGTATTGCCATCTTAATAATATTAAGCGTTCCAGTCTATGAATGTTTTTCCATTTATTTAGATCCTCTTTAGTTTCTTTCAACAATGTTTGATAGTTTTCAGAGTACAAATTTTATATTTCTTTTGTTAAATTTCTTATGTACTTATATTTTGATGCTATTATAAATGGAATTGTTTTCTTAATTTTATTTTCTAATTTTCATTGTTAGTGTTAGAAATGTAGACTATTTTTTATACTGATGTTGCATATTGCAAGTTTGCTGAGCTTTCATAGTTTGTGTATGTCTGTGTGTGTATTCCTTAGTATTGTCTACATGAAAGATCATGTCATCTATGAATAGAGATAATTTTACTTCTTCCTTTCCAGTTTGAATGTCTTTTATCTCTTTTTCTTGCCTAATTTCCCTAGTGAGAACCTCCAGTACAATACTGGATAGAAGTGGTGAGAGTGGACATCCTTGTCTTCTTCTTGATCTTAAGGAGAAAGAAAGCATTCAGACTATCACTATTAAGAATAAGATGTGGATTTGTTTTTTGTAGATGTCAGGTTGAGGAAGTTTCCTTATATTCCTAGTTTGTTGAGTGTTTTTATCATCAAAGGGTATTAGATTTTATCAAATGCTTTTTTCTGCATCTATTGAGATGACCATGTGTTTTTAGTTCTTTATTTTATGTATATAAAAACCAAAACCAAACTCATTGCCATCGAGTTGATTCCAACTCATAGTGAACCCCATTGGGTTTTCAAGGCTGTAAATCTTTTATGCAAGCAGGTTGCCTCATTGTTCTTCTGTGGAACAGCTGGTGGGTTTGAACCACAGACCTTTTGGTTAGCAGCCCAATCTCTTAACCACTACACCATAGTGCATCATATTGATTGATTTTTATGTGTTAAGCCATTGTTACCGTTCTTGCTATAAATTCTACTTAGTCATGGTGTATAATCCTTTCTCTGTGTTGATGGATTCTATTTGCTAGTGTTTTGTTAAAGATTTTTGGGTCTGTATTCAGAAGGGACATTGGTCTGTAGTTTTGTTTGTTTCAAATTTTCTGATGATATCTTTGGCTTGATATCGAGGTAATACTGGCCTCCTAGAATGAGTTGGGGAGCTCTGGTAGTGTAGTGCCTAAGGCACTTGACTGCTTACCAGAAGGCTGGTGGTTCAAACCCACCAGCCACTCCTCAGAAGGAAGGTTGGGCAATCTACTTCCATAGAGATACCACCTCGGAAATCCAAAGAGAGGTCACTATGAGTCGGGTCCAACTTGACTGCACATAACAACAACAACAGAATGAATTGGGAACTGTGTCCTCCTTTTCCTTATTTTAGAAGAGTTTGTGACGAACTGGTGTTAATTCTTTATTTGTGAAGACATTTGTGCCTGGGCTCTGTGTGTATGTTGGGGCCCGTGTTCAGTGCTCCAGGAGGCAGTTGACAACTCTGCCTTACCCTTCTCTTCCTGCTTGGGAAGAGCCTTTCTAAGGCCTTTTCAGGTCTTTCCTGGGCATTTGTACAGACCCACACGTATGTGTGGTTTTCTAGGATCCCAGGAATATTTTGGAGATTTTCAAAGCCTTCTATAGGCATCTCATTTTCTACTTTTGTTTTTTAAGTTTTTTGATAAGCCTTTTGTTAGCCCCAATTGATACTGCTTCCTCAGGTAGTTGTTATGTGAAATAATTGCTGCTGATTATTTTCAACAAATGCTCTAGAGATAGGGTTGTTCTCCTAGCCTGAGCTCTGAGTCAGGTCAAATAAAGACAAGCCTTGGAAATGGAGCTTTTCATAGAACTTCTGGACAGGTCAAATACTGACAATTCTCTGGGCTAGGACTTTTGGGGCTCTTTAAACCCATTCTGCCTCTACTGCCTACAGTGATGTTAGTCTAATGGTTTTCACAGCTACAATCATTGTGAGTGTTGGTTTGCAGGGCTACTGTGGAGCTATGGAGAGAAGGATAGCGATGTTGTAGTTGTTGTTTGTTGCTATAGAGTCAATTATGACTCTGTGGTCATAATCATGACCATGCATTATAGAACTGACCTGTGTGATCTTTAACAGAAGCAAATTGCCAGACCTTTTCTTCTGTGGTACATCTGGGTGGCTTCAAACTGCCAACCTGTAGGCTAGCAATTGAATGCAAACCATTTGTACCACTTGGGAACTTAACACACAAATTTTACTGTTTTTTTGCATATATTTAGCTGTTTTTCTTGAATATGTGCTCCTTGGAATGTGTTGCAAGCCTTTGTTCATTATCAGACTTCTGGAAAAGTTGATTTTGACTATTTTTGCCAATGTTTTTGTTGATTTATGGAGGAGTAGATTTTTGGAAGGGAGGGCTCTGGTAGCATAGTGCCTAAAGCACTTGACTGCTACCAGAAGGCTGGTGGTTCAAACCCACCAGCCACTTCTCAGAAGGAAGGTTGGGCAATCTACTTCTGTAGTGATACTGCCTCGGAAACCCAAAGAGGGGTTGCTATGAGTTGGGGCCGACTTGATGGCACATAACAACAGCAACAACAACAGATTTTTGGAAGTCCTTACCATGCCACTTTGGAAGTGGTTCCCATAACATTGTTGTAAGAGCACTTTTTAAAGATGAAATAGGAAGAGTCATAGAAAGTTAATATTTCCTGAAAGTAGTGACCCAAGGAAACTTTGAGGAAAAGTGAACTAACGATTATTTGAAATAAAATACAAACAAGCTTGTGTTCAGTTGGAATTCTCTTTTTAGAAGTTTACATTCTTAGAGGAGTTGCACCAAATAGAAAGGTAAGCCGAGTTCACCTGTCTCAGATGTTCTTTTTTTTTTTTTTTTTTTTTACCTCTTTCACTTTGTTGTTTCAGGTGTACAGAGCTAATGGGCCAGATGGAGCTGTTGGCAGAGGTCAGAGAATCCACCTGCAGTTATGGGACACAGCAGGGCAGGAGAGGTATGAGAGCATCACCTGTGTGTTCTTACTGGAGGAAAGGAGAAAAACAGCTACACTCGTCACAAAGTGGCCTGAGCAGGAACAAGCCAGTGATCAATTGATTTGTACCTGACTAAGATATGCTGCCAAATTAAAAGGACATTTATCAGTCTGAGATAATAATGGTGGCCTGTAAGGGAAAATGAATCTTTGCAAAATAGGCCTTCTTGCTTATGGATTTTTCTTTCTTTGCTTTTTTTTGGTAACTTAGACACTTTTCCCTATTTTCTGCATTTACTTTGCTATTTACTCAACCACAAAGAAAAAGCTGCAAGTTCCATGCAATAGTTTTACCCACTTGTTGAAACTTTGTGGAAAGAATAGTTGCAATAAATTTATATGGTTAGAGGTTGCTTGACCAAAATAAACCACATGAAATCATGATATAAAATTGCATTTAGTTAGCTAAAGCTTCTGTTTTCTTTCACAGCCTCCTTAATTTTTTTTTTTTTTTTTAACGTTTTCCTGTGGAAAACTTCACATATCTACAATAGTAGAAAGTATAGTATAGTGAATCCAAGTACCCATTACCCATTTTCAACAATTAGCAAGTCCTGGTCAACCTTATTTCATGCATATACTTTCTACTACCTCTCTCCTCCCAGATTATTTTGAAACAAATTCCAGAAATCCTATCATTTCATTTGGAAATATTTTTGTATGTGTCTCTGAAAGATAAGGACTTGTTTTATAAAAACATTGTTTAAAGGTATTTGAGAAAAACATGACATCGTTGATTAGATGACAAATTTGTACCAGTGTTTTCTTCCCTGGCACCTATGTATGTTAGTTGCAGGCTTTGCATATAAGCAAAGAGAGAGGAAAGGGAGTTGTGGTGGGGGTGGTGGGGGTGGGGGGAGACAGCAGGATAAGCATTTGAGAAGAAAGTGGCAAGAAAGGATAGGGACTGAGTCAAAACTATTCACACCTTAAATGATTATCGGAGATTAGATATTTCTGTAGAGACTGAAATTAAAAGCTCATGGAACACATTGTAAAGTCAAATCAAGCTTTCACAGCACAAGGAAAACATTCACAGCAAGCACTACTGCTTTTGGCCTAATTTACTCATAATTGTACGATAAATTCTTGGCTGAGACTAAGGGATCATGAGCTAGTTCTCGTTACCCCTGTCACGCAGGCTGTTTTGAAATTACATGGTATCTTAACACACAAACTTCTATGAGTGATATATAACTATAAAGTTTTAGAATATCATCATGTAATTTCTAATGGATGAACTTCTGTAAGAGACTGAGGACATTGCTTGTAGCCTTGTATTTCAGGAGAGGGACCATAGCCTGGGTAACCAGTCTGCTTTTATGTTCCTAGGTTTCGTAGCCTGACAACAGCATTCTTCAGAGATGCTATGGGATTCCTTCTGCTTTTTGATCTGACAAATGAGCAAAGTTTCCTCAATGTCAGGAACTGGATAAGTAAGTGTTATTATTTCTTGGCCTGTCTCTCCTCCTTCCCTGCAATAAAAATTCCTCTTAAATTCTACTTCTGTTGTCAATTGTTTTAGGCACTTCTAGTACAAATGCTATTTAAAAGACCAAGATTTTTAGTTTAGGGTCAAAGATACTCTGCTTTATCTAGTAACAGTAACTTGGATTTGTTGAGTACTTCCTATGTCCCAGGTACATGGCAACATTTTACATGTAATCACTTAATCTTTTCCACAGAGTGGATTTCTTTACTTCCATTTTACATATGAGGAAATAAAGACTAAAGAAGTTAAATCTTTATGTATCTGCATGCCTATTGGGTGCCATCAACTCATATATTATCTGTGAGCCTTAAAAATATACTGCATAGACATAGAAACCTTTGGAAGACTTAGTAAATCATACTGCTGTTGCATGTGTCTTCTGTGCTTTGAGTCTCCTGCCTTCAGTTTTAGGATCAGAGCATGTGTGAGGAGGACATTGTCATGGAGAACTACCACTGCATTAGCACATGTGGTTGATGTCTAGTGAGATCTATATCACTTCATTTTGGCTCTTTGGAGAGATCATCTTAAGTGATTGGCTAATAGTAATTTAAAGTCCTGCCACTTGACCAAATAACAGCTTCCAAATGTACATTTTCCTCCTTTGGTTGGCTGTGTTAGTATAACCCTAGAACACCATTAAAGACGGCTATGATGCTAAATTCGTAACATCCAAGCCTTTAAAGTGAAAACACATTTAAAAATAACTACTTCTTAAAAATTACCTGGTGTCTTGGGATTATAAAAGAGTTATCAGCTGTGATTTTGATAGTAGAAAACCTTATTTTTAAAATGAATTTTTAATTAATTTGTATAGTTCATTGTGGTGTTCAAAGCATTTTAATATATTTTGTATCATTTGATCTTTGCAGCCACCTTGTGAGAGTTAGGGCAAGTAGTGTGTCCTTATTTCAGGGTGAGGACACTGAATCTTAACGAGTAGTTGACTTAACCAAGGACATGGAGCAATAAGTGGAAGAGTCTTTTGGCTTTCAGTTCAGTGGCCTTTCTCAACTAACTTGATTTGTAAGAAATGAAGGGCTATTTAATACTTTAAATACATGTACTACAAGTTTAATTATGCTTATTAGGCCTCACTTTGTTAAATGCTTGGCTGAGTTGCAAATGTCATTATTTTTCTTAGACCTTAATGGTTGTGACTATTTCTAATCCCTTATTTTCAGCCCTTGCTCAACATCCTCTTTGCATCATCTTACAAGTTCTGGGTCTTTTGCAAGTCAAGCATTTTTAAGTATCATCACAGAAGATGTGCTCATAGAATCTTAGTTGTAAAATAACCAACCCATCTGTTTTTCACAGGTAGAAACTGAAACTCTGACACACATTAGGTAAATCCTGTGATGTATAGATAGATAAGGAACTCTGGTGGCATACTGCCTAAGGCTGGCAGTTCAAACCTACCAGCCACTCCTTGGAAGGAAGATTGGGCAATCTGCTTCTGTAGAGATACTGCCTTGGAAACCCAAAGGTGTCACTATGAGTTGAATAGACTCAACGGCAGTGAGTTTTTGTTTGTTTGTTTATTTGTTTACAGATAGATAAAGGGCAAAATTATGTGAAATTATATGTATGTATTTTTTCTCAAAGAGTGAAAGAATCCATATTACCAGTTAAAGAAAAAATAAAAAACCAAACAACTTTAAAAATATTATTGAAAATTTCTTACTTTCAGTGGAAAGTGTCCAGTCCCTTAACCCTCACTCTGTTTTTTTTTTAAAGTACAATGTTCAGTGTCAAAGTAAAATCAAATCTTAATTATGAATAAAAATTTGTTCATTAGCTATGTATTTTTTTTTTCCTCTGCTTGCTAGCATTTTGAGTGTTTCAGGGATTATTTATTGCTTCTTTTTTGCCAAAATAATAATAATAACAATATATTTTTTTTCTTCTTGGCCTGGAAAGAGGGGAGAGGGTCTGTACCATTTGCTTCTCCAGAGTTGCCTCATGTGCCCCTTTTCTCTTTTCCAAATCTCTCCAGACCTCTTTGGAAGGTGGGTAAGAATCCAAAGGCAGACTGGGTTCTGTTTAGGAGGCCACATGGTGAGCTGAGTCTTTTGGACCTCAATCTGAAATCTGAAAGGCAGCAGGCAGTGTTGTATTCCCTCAGCCGTCCTCATGGAGTTCAGAGGGATTGGCAAGTCATGGTCTCAGTAAATTTTCATCCAGTGGTAGCATATTTCCTACAGAAACTTAAAAAAAAAATTCTGTGTATGAGCTATTCATGATAAAATGAATCTGCTTTGTCAAATATCACCCAAATCACAATAAAAAGTTAAAAAAAAAAATCTCAAATTTCTAGCTTTTTCTTCTGTGACCTCCCATAAATGGTAAAAGAGCCCAACAGTTTCCATGTTTCCATTTTACTTGTTTTTGCTATATTTTTACCCTTATCATTTTCTTTGTCTGGAAAGAGTTCCTTCTTCCACCTCCATTATTTTTCCTTTTTGAAAAGCTGATTAGAACCTTATTTATTCTTTAAAACCTAGCAAAAAATAGCTTCTATGAAGCTTTGTGTGATAACTTAGTTGCTTTAAATTTGTTTCATTCCTCTTACGATCCTTATCACATATTGCCTGACATTGTAATTAGTTATATCTGTGACTTTTTCTTTTGGCCAAGTTTTTTTTTTTTTAAAGGATGGATTAACCTACTTTTAAAAATATAAGTAATTCACAGTCTTTGTTGAAAATTTTCAGTAAAGGAAGATAAAAAGAAAAAAATCAACAATAATTAGACCTTTCACGTTCCCATAAGTACCCGCTCATACTGGTAATACTTACATAGCACTTCTAAGTGCTTCAGTCTCAAACTTGACTGTGCATTAGAATCACCTGTATAGCTTGCTGGGCCCTGTACCACTGTTTCTGATTCAGTAGGTCTGGGGTAGGACCTGAGAAATTGCATTTCTAATAAGTTCCCAGGTGATGCTGATGCTGTTGGTCAATGGGCCTTAACTGGAGAATCACTGAATTAATTCATTTAACCCTATGGAGTAAATATTGTACTATCATTACCACCATTTACAGATGGGAAAACTGAGGTACAAGGTCAAAAACTTCACCAGAGCCACACAAATAATAAGTGGCAGAGTCAGGATTCATCCCCAGGTACAGTGAGTCTTGAGTCTATGCTCATGATCACAGTGAAGGACATTTAAGTTGTCACCAGAGCACAGAGCCACTCTAGAGACCAGAAAGTTCCCACAGGAGAGGTAACCTTGAAGACAAGTCTGGAAAGGAGGGTAGGGAATCCCTGAAGGAAGACTGTGGGTGGAGATTTGGAAGTGTGGGAACAGCATGTGTTAACAGCTCAGAAGAAAGAAAGAGCATGGCTGTTCTTGGAAATAGTGCACAATTTGTTTTTGCTTATTCCCAGGCTAAGGAGCCCTGGTGGTGCAGTGGTTAAGCACTTAGCTGCTAATTGAAAGGTCGGTGGTTCTAATCCACTAGCCACTCTGTGGGAGAAAGATTTGGCTATCCATTTCTGCAAAGATTTCAGTGTTGGAAACTCTATGGGGGCAGTTCTGCTGTGTCCTAGGAGTTTAAAATGTCTCAACAGCAAAAGATTTACTCCATCTTGTTTTCCTACTTGCCCCTTGATAGCAAAGGAATGTCTTAAAATTCTAAGCAAAATAGCAGGCCTGTGTCATTGCCCAATAAATGCTCACAGACTGACATTTTTTGATATAATGAGCCTGACTTCATAATGAGGAACTAAAATGTCAACATTTTTCTGGTTAACCATGATAAAACATAAATTGGGCCATAAACTTTGAGGTATGTCTTATTTTGAAAGTTTGGATTGCTTTAATTTCATTATGGGGTATGATGAGTAAAAAGTAAAACTTCATTTTCCTTCTTGGGAAGATTAAACTGTTTAGCTTAGTGAAGCTCTTTTGTTTGACTACATTGTTTTTAGAAATTATGCTTATTGCAGATTTATCTTCAGGTGAAAAGAAATAAAAGCAGTGGAATAAGAATTGTAGTCTCCCTGATTCCTCTTGGCTCTACTGGCAGAATCATTTGCTATTCATCCTGGGTCTTTTCTCCATTTAATCCTGTATCTTGTTTGTTTTGAAAGAACTGATGCGGACTTAGGATAATTGAAAAAAACATTTCAGATAGAAATAGATGAGTTTATAGGAGGGCGAGTGCTTAAAAAAAAGTCACTGCTGTGGTGAGGAAAGATAGAGCTTAAAAGGTTAGTAATCACTTCTTGTTGTTATGTGCCGTCGAGTCGGACCCGACTCATAGCGACCCCTCCTTGGGTTTCCGAGGCAGTATCACTACGGAAGTAGATTACCCTTCCGAGGAGTGGCTGGTGGATTTGAACCACCAGCCTTCTGGTTAGCGATCAAGTGCCTTAGCCACTATGCTACCAGAGCTCCCAAGGAATGCTTAAAATTTCTTTTTAAGAGATAACCAGGTATTGTGTGTGTGCACTTTAGGAGGGTGCACTGTGAAAATATGAATATCCCCTACTCTCTGATATAAATAAGGTAGAGTATGTGTTTAAAGACAAGGCTAGTTTTGTATGTCTGTCCCATGCATTCAGTTTTACAAATAGGTTATTGATGCTTTGAAAGCTATTGTATCTATTTATTTTATCTGTATATCCATTTGCAATTTTCAACACACTTTTGCATATATTCTCCATTGATGATGATACATTTTATGATTTACCTATATTTTTTTTATCTTCTTAAATTAATAGGCCAGCTACAAATGCATGCATATTGTGAAAAGCCAGATATAGTGTTATGTGGAAATAAGAGTGATTTGGAAGACCAGAGGGTAGTAAAAGAAGAGGAAGCCGTGGAACTTGCAGAGAAGTATGGGTGAGTGTTTTTGTAGAGAAATCTAGTGAAAACATTTTGAATATAAACATTTCCCATGTACTGAGGGAAGTACAGATGTAAAAAATTAAAATAAAAAGTTCAGATGTAGTTTTTGGTAATATAAAATATCTACTTGGCATAATATATGATAATATTCATGTACTATATGACAGTGAGAACCATAGAAACGGCGTGTGGTAAGAACTTTCATTCTATGTTTATCAATCTCTTAGAACTGTTGGAAAGATAGCTTCAAGGATGAACGCTGTGCAGCCTCCACCACCCCCAAATGCAAATAGGAGATCCTTTGAATGAAGAAATCTCTATGTTCAGCAAGGAGATTCCAGGCCAGTTTGTGTGTGGTTTTAGTATACAAGATGGACTTATTGAGTATTTCCAGGGCTGGCTTTGAAATTTCTGTGCTGGGAGAGTGATGTGAGGATCCATTATGGTTCAGGCTATGTTCCTTTTTTTTTTTTTTTTTAATTTTGATTGTGATTTGGGTGAAAGCTTACAGAGCAAATTCATTTTCCATATAGCAGTTTATAAACGTTGTTTCCTGACATTGACTGCAGTTCCCCACAATGTAACAGCTTTTCCCACTTCTTCCCCATAGTTACCTCTTCCCTGTGTCCTTCCCCCCCATGCACTCCCACCATCCCCCTCCACCCCACTGCAGCTGTCTTCCCATGCAAACACTGCCCTTCTGTTCTCCCATGATTGATCACCCCATATCAAGCTATGTTCTTATGGTAGAAGTTCAACAAAATGATGTCAGCGAATAGGATCATAGCAGCAAAAGCAGCATGTCCTGTTCAAAGGGCACCTCTCTGAAGGAATACTTTTGGCCTCTAATACAATGAACATCCAAATGTATATGTATTAATTACCCTTAATTTAGGTAGGGGAGGACTCTGGTGACTAAGTGGTTAAAGCATTTGGCTGCTAACCAAAAGATCTGCAGTTTGAACCCACCAGCTGCTCCGTGGGAGAAAGATGGGGCAATCTGCTTCTATAAAGGTTTATAGGCTTGGAAACCCTATTGGGCAGTTCTACTTTGTCCGAAAAAGTCACTATAAGTCAGAATTGGCTCTATGGCAGTGAGTTTAAGTTGAAGGCAGCACATGGGGTTGGGAAGAGGAGAGAGAGATGGAGTGGTGTGGTGTGGTGTGGTATATAGGGGATGTTACCCAGGTAGTGGCCACGGTTTTAGGCAGTATCCAAGGAGACTAGAGCAGACCTGTTTCCTTCTCATTGTGTAAACACTGCTTTGTTCTTCCTTTCCATCTGATAGAGATTCTGAAAGGACTTAGGATAAGGATTCACACTGGGAAAGGAGTCCAAGGATAGTTTGGTGAGATGGGGAGAAGCCTGGCTCCAGAGGCTTTGAATGTCAAGAAAGGAGATTAGCCTCGATCCACTGGAAGACAGTGAGTTTCTGAAAGGTGTTATGGAGGGGTGTTATGAGTACTTTTCCAGAAGATCTGTCTGGGGCTGTGTGTAGGATGAGTTGAAGGGACTAGAGATAGAGAGATTGCAGCGATATGAGTAGGATTTATGGAAAAGGAGTAGTAAATCAGAGAAGACACACAGAAGAGGTGGGGTGGGACAGAACAAGATTTTAAACCTTTTTCAGTTCTAGTTCACCTGGGGGATTCCTATCGTTGGTTACTCTGGCAAGGATTTGCAGTTGGATGTAGAGGTTTTCAACCCAAGGTTAGTGATTTTTAACCCTGGTTGCATATTAGAAACACTGGGGAGCTTTTAAAAAGTACTCATGTCTGGGCCACCTCTGGGCTTATGGCATAATTGATTGGGGGTGTTGTAGCAATCACAGGTCAACTGGAGAAGCAGACCTATATAAAAAGGGATTTATTACTGGGATTTGGCCTTTTGTAATTGTGTGAACTGGTTAAGCAATCTCTGTAAGGTGTTGTCTTTGTGTCTGATGCTGAAACTTGATATTCCCAGGACAGGTAGTCAGGAAGGGAAGATGGATATAAAGTGGGGAGAGCAAGAACAAGCCGAGACCCACAAGGATGGAATGAAGCCCTAGTCAGTTCTTGTTGTCTCTAGTTGTATGGGTGTCCTACAGAAACCAGGGCTCTTCATCGCTGAGCTAAATACACATACCTGGCCCAGGAGTTGGAGACGCTGAAGGAGGATCCAAGGGAAGGTGCAGCAGGTACAGGTCTGGCCAACAAGATGAATCAGCACATAAGCAACAAAGTGTGAGAACTACAAAACGGCTTTTGCTTCACTTCCACCCTCCAAATCTCTCTCACAATCTCTCTTGTGGTCTGCCCTAACCAGAAAGGGAATTCTGGGAAATGTGCTGCTGAGTCAAGTTGGCATTTTGCAAAGCTACTATCAGTGGGGGCCTGGGCATTAGTATTTTTAGAAAACTCACCACGTGATTTTGATGGACAGTGGTTGAGTACCACAGACTAACATGGTTCTGATGCAGAGTTTGGGAAGCCCCATGGGATTCTAATATGTTTCCCTGCCTCCCCTGAAAGCCACTGGTGTAATGTAATGGGAAGGAAAGAGAGAGATCAAATACCACAGAGAATACTGAAGTGTTGGAGCTGGGAGCTGTGTTGCAAGGGGGTAAAGAGGAAATAAGTGATGAAGCAATGGAAACCATGGATTAGACCATGCTTTTGAAAAGGGTATCAGTAAAGGCAAAAAGTAAGGCAGCTAAGGGAGTTCACTAGATGAAACAAATATATTCTCAAGTACTGAGTGGGTGGATAGGGGTGTTTCAAGGGGCTCTGGTGGTGCTGTGATTAAAGCATTGGGCTGCTAACAAAGAGGTTGGCAGTTTGAACCCACCAGCTGCTTCATGGGAGAAAGATGAGGCAGTCTGTTTCTGTAAAGATTTACAACCTTGGAAACACTTTGTGGCTGTTCCACTCTGTCCTAAAGGGTCACTATGACTTGGAATCGACTCGATGGCAGTTGGTTTGGTTTGGGGGCTGAGGGGGCTTCAGGGTTGACTTCTGCCCTCTCTGGTATTCTTCAGCATCTTGCTTGTTTCCTCTGTTCAAGTTGTCAGATTCCACAGCCTGCCTGGCATCTCACTGCCATTGAGTCAGATCTGACTCATGGAGACCCCTCCTTGGGTTTCCGAGGCAGTACCACTACAGAAGTAGATTGCCCGATCTTCCTTCTGAGGAGTGGCTGTTGGGTTTGAACCGCCAGCCTTCTGATTAGCAGTCAAATGCCTTAGGCACGAAGCCCCCAGAGCTCCTGCCTGACAATAGAGAGCCCTATATTGTCTTTTGTCATATTGGGAACCCAAGGAATGTAGGCATAATTCCTTACTTGTGTGCAGCTCACAATGTCTACACAGTATTTCGTAGACCAAAAACCAACCCCCCTGCCGTTGAGTCGATTCCAACTCATAGCAAACCCCATTGGGTTTCCGAGGCGGAAAAATCTTTACAGAAGTAGATAGCCCAGTCTTACTTCCACACAGTGGCTGTTGGGTTTGAACCACCAACCTTCTGGTTAGCAGCCAGATGCCGTAGGCACTGTGCTACCAGAGCTCCTTAGTATTTCATAGAGAGGGACTCAATCTAAAGTTTGTGAGTTGAGTTAAAGTGAGTGGAAAATGGATTAGAGGATAAGTATAATTGACACTGCTGGAGAAGAAAGGAAAGGAGTGGAAACAATTCCCTTAGAATTTAGGAAGCTTAGAGTATAGTTCTATAGACTGTTTAGCAGTTCCAGAGGGAAAAATGATCAAGTCACTTGGTTCACATGCACATCACAAATTTGAAATAGAAGTGTAATTATTGTTTTCACAGATGTCTTGTTTTATCCTAATAATTGTTAACCTTCTCATTGGTTGTACCTTCACTAACATGACTGTGTTCATCACTTCATCTGTGTGCTGACAATCAGAAAACCACATACAGCTTATCATCTATTTTCATATCATTTGCATGTCCTCTGCCAAATTTGCTTTTTTTTTTTTTTTTTTATACTGTTATGCTGCCTTCTATCTTCCATTCATAAGAATGGATCATTGGCTCAAAAGTGGTTTATTGAAACATGCAGAGATAAAAATGGTAACATGAAAGACTTTGAGTCAGAAAAACTTGACAATGCTAAATAGAGAACAGGCTATTGGGCAAATATGGAACATGAATCTGCATGCGCTGAGACAATTAAATCTGGGGATGTAAGCAGCCAAAATTTTAAAGAGTGAATTGGCTGCAGGATGACGAATATCAGAAAATTTACATTTAGTTGACTGAAAGTTCATTAGTCCCTACTTCCTCTTTGTTTTTTTTTTTTTGCTATGAGACTTGGTTAAATTGCAGTATGAAGCTCTTTGGTCACTTGCTAACAAAACACAGTAACCTCTCTGGTAAACGAATCAAATTTTCTCAGAACAAGAGCAGAATAATGCTTTTCAGTATGCTGTATTGAATCATATTTCCAGTGAAGTCAGAGCAGAGAACAACACAAAGGCTTATTCAAACTTGTACTCCTCACAGCCCAAACTATTACAGTTCACACTGTTGCTGAGATGCTTTTCAAAATAGCTGCAAAGTCAGTGAGGAATATATTAGATGAGAAAGCAGAATGTACCATTGCCAGCATTCCTCTTTTAGATGGTAGTATTAAAGCTCAAACTTCAATGTGCATCAGGATCACTTGATTGTTGGTTCCCAACAGCAGAGTTTTTGTTCAGTAGGTCTGGGGTGAAGCCCACCTATTTACAATCCTAACTATTCTCGAACCTGCTGTTGTTGGATCAGGACAGCCCTGCATTTTGAGAACCACTAGTGTAGATGCATGGGAGAAGGATGTGGCGGTCTGCTTCTGTAAGGATTTATAACTTTGGAAATGTTTTGGGATGGTTCTACTTTGCCCTATAGGTTGTTATGAGTTGTAATCAACTTGAGGGCAGTAGGTTTGTTTTTTGGTGTAGATACTAAGTTACTATTAGGTGTGTGAGCTAGTAGACACTTTCCTTGACAGTAGGACGAAATTATGCAGAGTGCCATCCAGTTGTCTACATGTGCCATGCATGCATGAGGGAAATGTGCTCATTGACTTATCACTGGAAGCATCCACAGTGAAGAGAGGAGGATTTTTTCCCTTGCACTGTGAATTGTATCAGCCATGATGGAGGCTGGGAATGGAACACTGGAATTGGTACTGAGGGAGCATCAACCAGGAGTCAGCAGGCAAGGACTTGTTACTCTGTGAGTAAAAGTGGTTGCATCTAAAGGCCCATCCATACTCTGCTTTATTCACAGAGCTTAGTTGGTGGTCATAATAAGCCTTTTGTTCTTGATTCAGTGTTGAGAGAAATAGAGAAAACTATGAAAACAACCAAAGCATGGCAACTGAATGTATGTATTTCATGTGTTGTGTAAAGAAATGGGCAGCAAATATAAAACTAGTTTTCTCACTGAAGGCTGCTGGCCATTGATGAAGAAAGCACTCGTGGATCTCTGGAATGAAGGATGAGTTAAAAAACACTTATTTACAACATTAAGAACATCGTTAAATATCATTTTTGGGGATTTCAAGTGGTTTGGTATAGCAGACTGTTCAATATCTTACTTAGTTTGACCAAATCATCTATGGCCCAAGTATGAACAGATGGTCTACATGCACTGTGCAGGGGGAGGGGAATGTGCTCAGTGGCTTATCACAGGAAAATGCATGCTCAGGAGAAGACTAGGCAAAACGTGTACGTGTAGCTTGATCTCTAATACCTTGATTCTTCGCAAACTCGGTAACATTTTCCTCTTACTCTAGAAATAAATGAATAGGAAATAGGCATTTTTAAAGCCACACAAACTGCAACTAAAGTTACAAGGCTGATTTCTGGAACCCGGTGCAACCCCAAAGAGGCTCTAGATCTCATTTGCCACAATCTCAGAGGCTGAAATAGTCCCTTTCCTGTAAATGCTTACTTATAGAATCCAACAGACTGTAGAAAAATAGTCTTTAGTGAGGAATCTCTCCACAATTTCTGGATCCACCGATGAGCCATTTGACAGACGATCACACACTTGTGGTCGTTCCTGACAACCTCTAACTGGGTTTTAGGACCTTCTAAACTTGTGAAATAAATAATAGAAAAGTAACCAGCTGGATGTGGAACCTGACTAGAGCATGAACTGGGTATAGATATCTTGGTGAAAAACTACAAATGATAATGCCCCATTGATTTCAAGTTGTTGATCATTTTATTCATTTAAGTTCTTCATTTCAAATTGTAATTTAGCTTTTTTTTTTTTTTTTTTAAATACTAAATACAAATTTGTACTCCAAATCCCCATTAAATGGTCATTTACAGACTGAGTAACACAATTAATTAGCTCCATAGAATGTTATGTTTGGCAGTAATACTCCTCCCTGGTAATGCTGCATATGCGCCATCATGTGGAGAGAGGAACAATACCATTCTTTCAATAGTTAAAGTTGTTATATACCATTGAGTTGTCTCCCACTCATAGCAACCCTGTGTACAGCAGAACAAAACACTGTCAGGTTGTGCACCATCCTCACAATCCTTGCTATTCTTGAGCCTATTGTTGCAGCCACTGTGTTAATCCAACTTGTTGAAGGTCTTCCCCTTTGTTGCTGACCCTCTCTCTACTTTACAAAGCATGATATTCTTCTCCAGGAACTGGTCCATCCTAAAACATGACCAAAGTAGGTGAAACAAAGTCTGACCAAGGAACATTCTTGCTTAACTTCTTCCAGGATGGATTTGTTCACTCTTTGGGCAGTCCATGGTGTTTTCAGTATTCTTTGCCAATACCATAATTCAAAGGCATCAACTCTTCTTCAGTCTTCCTTACTTGTTGTCTGGCTTTCACATATATGAGGTGATTGAAAATATCAAGGCTTGGGTTAGGCACACCTAGGACACTTAATCTTCTTCATTTCTAAGCTAAGATTATTATACTCTTGCCTAGTGAATTTTAGGAAAAGCAGAATTAAAATTTTTTTAAAAATACATTTTATTGAAATATAATTTATATACAGTGAAATACACAAAAGTAAAGTGGCATGGGTCAGTGCATTTTTTTTTTTTTTTTTGCTTTTTCCTCCCCTCCCCTTCCATCCCTAGTAACCAACTAAGAAAGTTTCCTTCCATATATAAACCTTTCCTTGACTTTTTACAATAATGACCTAATACAATATTTATCCTTCTATGGTTGATTTATTTCACTCAGCATAATGTCCTCCAAGTTCATCCATGTTATGCGGTGTCTTGCAGATTCTACATTATTCGTTAGTGTTGAATAGTATTCCATTGTGTGTATATACCATAGTTTGGTTATCCATTCTTCTGTTGATGGGCACATAGGTTGTTTCCATCTTTTTGCTGTTGTAAATACTGTTGTGATGAACATGGGTGTGCATATATCTGTTTTTATCCTAGCTCTCACTTCTTTAGGATATATACCTAGTAAAGGGATTGCTGGATCAAATGGTATTTCTAATTCCACCTTTTTAAGAAATCGCCATACTGCTTTCTACAGTTGTTGTATCATTTGACAGTCCCACCAGCAGTGTATGAAAGTCCCAATCTTTCCACATCTTTGCCAGCATTTGTTATTTTCTGTTTTGTTGAACTTTGCCATCAGTGCTGGTGTGAGATGGTATCTAATTATTGTTTTGATTTGTATCTCTCTGATGGCTAATGATCATGAGCGTTTCTTCGTGTATTTGCTGGCCACTTGAATATCCTCTTTGGTGAAGTGTCTATTCATGTCTTCTGCCCATTTTTGAATTGGATTGTTAATCTTTTGGTTGTTGAGGTGTTGGAGTTTTCTATAAATTCTAGAGATAAGTCCCTTGTTAGATATATCATTGCTGAATATTTCTTCCCAATCTGTGAGTTCTCTTTTTACTCTTTTGGAGAAGGCTTTGGAAGCACATAAAAATTTAATTTTTAGAAGGTCCCATTCATCTAGTTTATCTTCAGCTGTTTGTACATTTTGGGTTATACTTGGGAGTCTGTTTATGTCGTAAATTAGGGCCCCTAAATTTGCCCCTAGTTTTTCCTTGAGAAACTTCATAGTTTTAGGTTTGCATTTAAGTCTTTGATCCATCTGGAGTTAGTTTTTGTGTATGGTGTGAGGTATGGATCTTGTTTCATTTTTCTGCAAGTGTATATCCACTTTTCCCAGCACTATTTGTTAAAGAGACCACCTCTTGCCCATTTAATGGATTTCAGCCCTTTGTCAAAAACTAGCTGACCATAGGTCTATGGATCTATTTCTGGTTCTCATTTCTGTTCCACTCATCTATGTGTGTGTTGTTGTACCACTGCCAGGCTGGTACTGTGACTGTATAGTATGTTTTGAGATACAGGAATGTGAGACCTCCTACTTTGTTTTTCTTCTTCAATAGTGCTTTGCTTATCCTAGGTCTCTTTCCTTTGCATATAAAATTAGTGATTGATTTTTCCATATTCTTAAAGAATGCTCATGGGATCTGGATTGAGATTGCATTGAATGTATAGATTGCTTTGGGTAGTATTGACATTTTCATGATGTTCAATCTTCTATGCATGAGCGTGGTATGTTCTTCCATTTTTGTAGATTTCGTATGGTTTCTTGCAGTAGTGATTTGTAGTTTTCTTTGTACAGGTCTTTTGTGTCCCTGGTGAGATTTATTCCCAAGTATTTTATATTTTGGGTAGCCAGTGGAGGAGCTCTGGTAGCATAGTGGCTAAGGCACTTGACTGCTAACCAGAAGGCTGGTGGTTCAA
>NW_006921613.1:1610064-1611066 GCF_000298275.1 Orycteropus afer afer
TGTTCCCAACAAAGGATGAATCCGAAACCTCCAGAGCGAGCGGTGAGCCGCTCACTCAAGGAAGTATATAGTCCGGAATGCCGTTCTTCCAGCCTATCCCTGGGATAGCACTGTAGGCAGGCCACACCCCTGGGGAAACTCTCCCCGGGCAGACCGGCCGCTCAGAACCCAGTCGTGTGATCCATCATGGGAACCACCACTCACAACTGGAGCCCAGCCAAGTTGACACATCTTCAACTATCACACCGTGTATGCAAGCATGATTCAACATTAGAAAAACAACCAACGTCACCCATCACATAAATAAAACAAAGGAAAAGAACCACATGATCATATCAATCAATGCAGAAAAGGTATTTGATAAAATTCAGCACCCTTTCCTGATAAAAACTCTCAACAAAATCGGAATAGAAAGGAAATTCCTGAAGATGATAAAGGGCATATATGCAAAACCAACAGCCAACAGTATTCTCAATGGAATTTTTTTTTTTTTTTAATTGTGATTTGTGTGCAGATTTACAAAACAGTTTCGTTTGACTCTCACCAGTTAATGCACATTTGGTTTCGTGGTCCCGATTACAATCCCAATGCTAAAAAGCTCTCTTCTCATCTTCACCCTATGACTACCCCTTCCCTGTTCCCTTCTTATGGATACATTCCTGTCTGTCCAGCTCTCCCTCTATGCAAATACTGCCCTTCTGTTGTTTCACAATTGATTGATCCAAGGGATACATCTCCCCGGGATAGATGTTCTACATGTAGGCTTTTTTACTGTTTGGCTGAGAGCTGATCCATGGAAGTGAGTCTAGTTCCAGCTCCGAAGGATAACTCAAGACTATAGTCTCGGGGGTTCCACCAGTCTCTGTCTGACCAGTAATTCTGGTCATTTTTGTGGTTTTGTGGGTATGTTATGCCAATTGAGCTTGATGTCCCCTGTGACTATGGTCCCAAGCCCGCAGGATCAACTACTCGGTCCCTCTGGGTAGCTAGCTGTGACCAAGC
>NW_006921613.1:1611748-1631389 GCF_000298275.1 Orycteropus afer afer
CTGCTTTCCACAATGGTTGTACCATTTTACAGTCCCACCAGCAGTGTATGAGAGTCCCAATCTCTCCACAGCCTCGCCAGCATTTGTTATTTTCTGTCTTGTTGAACTTAGCTACTAGTGCTGGAGCAAGATGGTATCTTATTGTTGTTTTGATTTGCATTATTTATTTCTTTAATATAATTTTATTTCATTAATATTGCATTGTCTTATGTGTTTATAAAGTAACTCTAATTTACCCAAGTCAATAAAAACTTTCAAAGAAACTCTGCAATTTATGAGGGTTTTATTATAAATGTGATATATTTATCATATAATTTTTAAAAGAGAGAAATATACAATTTAAAACATGAAAAAATTATCCTAATACACAGATTATCATTGCTATTATCTTAGTGAGTTTTGCTTTAATTCATCCTTCCAGTGAATCTGACATCTTGTTAATAGTGTACATATTTTAACATAATTGATTTAAAAATTTGTAACTTAACTTCTAAACCTCAAAATTCTACCAATTAAATGTTTAAGTTAGTAAACACTGGGCAGTACCTCATAACTCTCCTACTGGTATCGGTCATTTTACTTTGGTATTAATCAGTAAGGAGCCCTGATAGCACAGTGGTTGACTGCTCAGCTGCTTAACTGAAGGGTTGATGGTTTAAACCTGCCCAGTGACTCCATGGTGATTTCCTCCTGTAAAGATCTCAGCCTAGGAAACCCTATGGGGCAGTTCTACTTGACTTCACCTAACAAAACAACATCTCTAAGGTCTCTTGGATCCATAACTTTCCATGATTCAGTGATATTTTTTCTATGGGATGCTGTCTTCTGAGAGTTAAACAACAAAAGCATGAATAAACTTTTGTAACCTAACCTGTCTTCCAACCTGTGTTGGAAATAAGAAACATTCATCAAGTGTTTACTGGGTGTCAGGTTCCTATCTAAGTGCTTTGAATGTTCATGTGCTTTACCCTTGCAGGGAAACACTGATAAACAGTTTTACAGGGGCACAGGGATTAATTGCTTGCCAGAGTCATACAGTTGGTAAGAAGCAGTAGAAAAAAAGGATTGATCTTTTGCAAAGCCTAAAATGTATAAAATTTCTAGTAGTTTTCCATCTCTGTTAGGAATACAGTATGATTTATTTTACTCTCTTTTTCAGTTTTTAAAAAACGTACCTTGGTATGTTGTTGTTATTATTTTTTAAAATCATCTAGTACGTTTGTACCTTACTTATTTTTTAAGTCGAATCACCAAGGGCACAAGTCACTGAGTTTTCCTGGCACGTGTTGTTACCTGAGTGGTGTCTGTCTTCCAGAATCCCCTACTTTGAAACCAGTGCTGCCAATGGAACGAACATAAACCAGGCAGTCGAGATGCTCCTGGACCTGATAATGAAACGAATGGAACGGTGCGTGGACAAGTCCTGGATTCCTGAAGGAGTGGTGCGATCCAATGGCCACACCTCCACAGATCATTTAAGTGAAGAAAAGGAGAAGGGGGCATGTGGCTGTTGAAAAGTCAAGCAGGCACACAACAATTCAAGTGGCCTGTGTCTGTGATTGCTTCTGCGGGTGGTATGTGGCACAGTGAGAGATTAATGGGCGTTGGATACAAACTGCTTCTCACCGTCCCAATTAGACCTATCAATCAGACATCCAGTTTTAGAATTAATTTGCTGGAGTTTTATAAATATTTCTTTCAGATTTAGCCTGAGAGTTAGGAAAAATATTTCACAGAGCCAAGAGTGCCTTAAAAGCCTTAACCCATGGCATTTGAGCATTCAAGGATTTTGCAGCCACAAAAGAGTGCATTTATTACACAGAATGACTGTGAGGATTGAGGATACTGTCACCTGCCTTACTGTAGCTAGGCCCAGAGTCTCACATTCAAAATCTTTGATGCAATTTTAAAACTGTCACAGTCTTGAATCCAAATGGAGAAATCCCTACATGTACCATAGATGAACTTCTAAAATGCCATCTAACTCACTTGAATATTACACAAGAATGTCCACATACATCAGTTCACTGTCTTTGAGTGTCAATTTTTTGTAAGCATTCCCTTTAAGTGAATATGGATCAAATTATAGCCTAATCTATGGACCCTGCGTACAGTGCATTGACCAATTGTACACTCATTGTGACTCTTATTTTGTGGGAGAGGGATTGGGCAGCCAGGGGTAGGGGTGACTTAATGTAGTTTGAGGAACTGAACTGGGGCCTCTGGTTCCCTACTATATTCCCATTGCTTGGAAGGGTTGAATGAAGGCTCAGGGAACTAGATTTTGTAGCTTTAGTTCACTGTGACCTGTGCTGGTCACATATGAATATAGCTGGTGCGTGTGCTGCAGTTTTTTGTGATAAGCAAACATCTGGCTTCTTTTTCTGCATATTATCATGTGGGTCTGGCATTCTCAGACTGTGGTTTCAGTTAGCTTGTAAACTGCCAATCTTCTGTGACTTCACCACCAGGCTCTGTGGTGATGTTTGCAATTTGTTTTATTTTCATATTGATGGCATTGAAGGAATTAGTTTTTAATTACATTAAATGTCTGTTTACTATTTGGTGGCAGATAGATGTTTTGTATTTAAGTGGTCACATTTGTACTCCAGTTCAATGTATGAAAAATTAAGTGTTTTATAGCCTATAGTATTTCATTGAGATCACAAGCATTTATTCTACATGCTGGGTCTTGCCAAAGTCATGGCATTCTGCTGTGCTGCCAAAGTGTCTTCACACCAAATCTAAGGTGGTTTTAAAACATGCTTTATGGCAGCTGCTATATTATAAAGTTCAAAGGTATTTCATTTAGGGGACGATTCTTATTTATTAAAGTGGTTTCAATAAAGTAGATTTATATTCCAGAGACCTTAATGGCTATTTTGGAAGAAACACCAGTAATTATCATTTAAGCAGAGAATCAAAATAAATATATTTTGTGGTGGTAAACATTTGGTAGAATTGTAATTTGAGAAACATATGTATGATAGGAAATAATTACTTTTAAATGATAACTTTGAAATGGCTTTCTGTTGAGCAACTATCTTGCTTTTTGCCACTGCCCCTCTCACCAGTTCCATAACAAACTTAACTGTGGTTACCAAGGTTTTCCCTCTTTTAATCTTTGAAATGGGGACTTACTTTATATACTAAAGAACTCACTGAGTCCTTCACATTTGAATTGTGTATTATAATGAGGAAAGGATTCAGATTCAAGATCAGGGTCATAACCACACACCAGTGCCTTCTAAGATTCCCATAATACTTTAGAGGAGTGAATCATAATTTCACAGCTGTATGTCAGGGCATATTTTATATGGTAGTTGAAAATAAGACGATACTTGCATGTTTCCGTTTTCAAGCACCAAATAAGTAATTAGCTACAGATTCCATTGGCCTTTAAACATACACAGTTAAGCATGTATGTGATATGCTGTACACACAAGAACCATCTTTAGTTATTGAAAAAAATAACCTGTACTCTTTTTGGAAATCATTTATAAAAAAATTTGTTATTCAAGTACAATGTATTTTGTGTGTCAATGTATTTTTCTATTTACAAGCCTGTGTCAAAGTGAAGTGTATCTTCAGTGAACCGTGTGCTAATTAACCTAATAATAAAAAGTTGTCTAGTCAAGTTTGTGTGTGAACATAATTTCATTTCCCATCATAGTAAAGTTTGAAACAAGGGGTCATAATGATATTTGGGAAAGAAAGTTTTAATTCTGCTGAAGGAAATCAAGTTCAGGGACACAAATTCCATTAAGTGTTAATAAGCGACCAGCCAAGACAACATATTCTGGAAGTAATTCAAATATGTTTGCTAATACTTATCGAGCACCTGTGGTGTAGGAAGTGTTATATGAGGCAATCTCAGATGAACAAAACAAGGATGGTAAGAGATTGAACAAAAGTGGAGATGGGCCTTGAAGGGATGGATGCAAGAAACATTGGGAACAGTATGGTCATTGATTGGATGAGGAGGGAATATGTGGGTAGATTGCCTATGTGATCTTACATCCACCTCATTTACTGCTCCAGAGGCACACTGGCTGCCTTGGAGCAATCAAGTGTGTTCTTACAGGGCTTTTGCATTTGCTGTTCCGTCTGGAATGCTATTCTTCCATATATCTGCATGGCCACTCCCCACTTCAAGACTGTTCAAATGTCACTTCCTCCCAAAAGACTTCACTGACTTAGTATAAAAGGGAGTCCCTGGGTGGTACAAATGGTTAACACATTGAGCTGCTAGCCCAAAAGTTGGAGGTTCCAGCCTACCCAGAGGTTCTTCATAAAACCTGACAATCTGCTTTTGAAAAATCAGCCATACAAAAGTCATATGAAACACTGTTCTACTCTGACATATGTGGAATCGATTCCAGGGCAACCTTAAGGCTTGAATCACCAAACTTTAGTCCAAAAAAAAAACCTCACTGCCACCCAGTCCATTCCAAATGATAGCGACTCACTTTGGGTTTCCAAGGTGGTAAATCTTTACGGAAGTAGATTGCTCAGTCTTCCTTCTGCAGAGTGGCTGGTGGGTTTGAATGACCAACCTTCTGGTTAGCAGTTAATGCCTTAGGCACTACACCATCAGTGCTCCTTATTACGTAAAGTGCTGTTAAGAATTTACAAGTATAGAAAGAGTCTGTGACTACCGTGCTAACATTAGGAAAAGGGAGGTCACTGAATCTTGCACAACAGAGACTAATATCAGTATATCCACAATATTGCATTACCATTAACACCAAATACCAGACAACAGATAAACACACAAATATCTGAGATCAGATGGGGGTCAGTGAACAAGATTATACTCTAGACCAAGGAAAGATTCAGCAGAGGCTAATCTTGCACAGATACCAGTGATACAAAATACCTGCAATCCTCACAGAAACAACAGAAGACAGACATAGAGTAATCCCTCACAGACACCCAGACACTGTGGGAGAGAGAGCCAATGGATCCACCAACTCAGGACCATAGTACTGGGGGACGCCAGACTCAAATGGCACAACAAAATACATAAAAATCTTGTTCTACAAACTACATTGTTCAGTAGTGACTGGGGTCTTAAAAGCTTTCAAGTGGCTGTCTAAGATACAGCTAATGGTCTCCTATCATCAGAAGTGAAGAAGAGTGCAAAAATCCAGGGGCATTTGGAAGCAATCAGCCCTAGGACATGATGGACTTCGAGACCAGAAGAACTAGATGGTGCCTGGCTACCAATGCCAACCACTCGGGAAAGGATCAAAACTGGAGATCCTGGAGAGAACGGGAGGAAAAAGAAGGAACAAAATCCAAAAACTCAATAATGACCAGAATTACTTGTCGGATGGAGTCTGGTGGGACCCCCCAATACTATGACCCTGGGATACACTTCGGGCCTGCAATAAAACTCACTCTCAGGGACTGGCTCTCAGTCCAATAGTAAACAAGATGTATACGCAGACTACTCAACCCAGGGTGACACTCTATGGAGATGCATCCCTTGGAGCAATTGACCATGGGGCACCAGAGGGGCAACATTTGCACAGAGGAAATGCAGGACACACAGAAGGGCACGGGGTGCAAGTTACTGGGCAGGGAGGGGAGGAGACTGGGTTATGGTTGGGGATGGTAATTGGGGAGTGAAACCAAATGTACACGAAATGTTGAATGTAAAACACCTCTCTGTAAACTAAAAACTTGATAAAGAAAAATAAATAAAATGTACGATGCCAAGGGCAGCTAAAATCTGTTGGTTCAAGGTATTAGGAATGAAGTGATGCAGAGCAGCACCAAAAAAAAAAAAAAAAAAAAAAAATATATATATATATATGTACACCAAAATGGAAAACTGTATACAGGACATAAGCAGGCAATTAATAGAAAAAATAGATTTCAGATGTGGAAAAATTCTTAATTTCACTCATAAATAAAGAAACGCAAATTAAAATAATAATGAAATACATTTTCACCTCAGGTTGGCAAAAATTAATTTGACAAGGATTTTATTGGTTAGTGACAGTGTAAATTGGGAAAAACCTTTCAAAGGCAATCTAGTCTTATCTACCAAATTTTAAAACTGTACATAACTTCTGACCTAGCAGTTCTATATGGATGAACTCTTTATTTGGGGGGGAAAAAAGTCAATAAGGACGCTTATTATGCCAAAGATAGGAAAGGAATATCTTTCAATTACGGGATCAATTAAAACATACCATCATACATTGGAATATATATGACTATGAAAAAGAATGTTAAAGATTCATTAATAATAAAATACTTACTGACAGTTATGGGGACTGGGGATATAGTTGCCAACAAAACACAAAATCCCTGCCCTCAAGGATTCCAGTGAGAGGAAACAGGTGACAGTAAGATGCAGAAAAGGGTAAAAACATTAGTATTTTTAAGAAAGGGAGCGGAGAATGCACACACACAAATGTACATGTTTGCCTATGCACAGAAAATCTCTGGTAGGGAAGGAAAGGAATTGACACAAGGCAGGAGGAATGGAGGTGTGGCGAGTATCCTGTGAAAATGTTTTTACCACACACGCTTATTTAAAAATTTGCTGGTAAAGTCCTTGGAGCCTCAGAGACTCAATGACTTTCGTGTCACCGAACCATAAAACACAGTCAGGCTTAAAGTTCTCGTCGCTTACACTAGGCAAGTCAGCCTGGAACCGGGTCTACAGCCGATCTACAGCAGGCACATCTGGTGAAGAATGCTGAAAGTACCATGGACTGCTAAAAGAACTAACAGATCTGTCCTTGAGAAAAGTGCAGCCAGAATGCTCCTTGGAAGCAAGAATGGCCAGACTTCGTCTCACCTATTTTGGTCATGTTGTAAGAAGGGACCATTCCCTGGAGAAGCATGTCATGCTTGGTAGGGTGGAGGGTCCACGAAAGAGGGGGAGGCCTTCAACGAGATGGATTGACACGGTGGCTGCGATGATGGGCTCAAGTATAGCAGGGATTGTGGGGCTGGCGCGGGATCCGGCAGTGTTTCGTTCTGCTGTGCATGGGGTCGCTATGAGTCGGAAACGACTGGACGGCACTTAACAACAACAACAACTACTGTATGGACAGCATTCGGGGGCAAGACACAAACCAAACATGAGATACGTAAGATAGGCGTAAAATGTTGAAGTATACGCTATAAATTGTAATCCACTGGACGGCAACGGTTTAAATGTTGACATATGGAATATGGTTTAAAGAAAAACCCAGACCAAATCCGTTGCCGTTGAGTGTATTCCTACTCATGGTGACCCCACGTAGAGGAAAAAAATAGGCGCTAACAGGCGGAGTTCAGAAGATGGCTCAGGAACATTTCAATTTCCTAGAAGATTGGTTGCGAAGCCTCGTCGGCAACTGCGCCTGCGTCAAACGGCGAGGGTAAGTGTAGGGAGGAAGCTAACAGCCCAATTGGCCGCCAGGAGGCGCTGTCACTTTCCGGCCAAGTCCCAAGAGCCCCGCACGCGCGGAGGACGCTCGCCTTTGCTCGGGTCATACTGGGAAAAGAATCAGTTCCTGTAATGGGGCCTACGTCACTTCCGTTCAAGCTCGGCGTTTAGGTGGTGGGTACCCACGCGGGGTCAACATGCGTATAGAGAAGTGTTATTTTTGTTCAGGGCCCATCTACCCTGGTCACGGAATGATGTTCGTCCGCAATGATTGCAAGGTGAGGTGTCTGAGGGCAGCGCGCGTCCCGCCCGCGGTGGCACGCTCGCCTGGCACTCCCCTCCGCAGTGCCTGGGGATTTCGACCCGGGGTCCCTGCGGTGCTCTCAGCAGAAGGTGGTTTTGTGAGAATCCGGGCATAGATCTCCTCCTGGCGGGGATGGGGGTGGGATAGGGTCCTCTTGGGCCCGTCCCAAAGGGAGCAAGGCACCGGGCCACCCTTTTCAATGAAGTTCAGAAGTGAATTTAGTCGGAGTCGATGGAGAGCCTGGGGTTCTGTGAGAGCTATTCGGCCACTCTTGTATGTGGGGCACATTCTTAAATCCAGGAAACTTTGTTTAGCACATGTACAGTTAAGCATCATGGTAAGGCCCATGTTCAGAGAGATGACTAATACCTGGTACCGAGAACAATGCGTAGAAGTTGCAAGAAATCTAAGTGTATGTTACAATAGTAGAGTCACGTGTGAACTGTTAGGGGGACACAGATGAGGAAGTATTAAATTGGAGGTGAGTTCGGGAGAGTCGTATATGAAAAGACTTAGAAATGAGGTGACATTTATTGAAGTTAGAGTAAGAAACAGAGGAGAAGCTACAATAGGTGGAGGGAAAGTGAACATTTTGAACAAAGGCATGAAAAGGAGGAATTTTTTCTCTTTGTTGAAGTTGCTGACTGGATTGTAGATAATAGAAGTTAGGACTATATGTACAACCATGGTAGAGCTACAAATACATAGAAAGACTGAATGATTTGTTAATTTGCTGTCTCATATCAGAATGAATTCCATTTCTCTCCTTTTTTTTTTAAATACAAATTGACCTCTCTAACATTTGCTTTTGAATTCACTAGGCACTTATTAAAAATACAAATTCCTGGTTTCCACCAGATCTGTTGAGTTAGAATCTTCTGGGAATCTGATTATTTAACAAGCAGATTGCTATTTCAGCCCTTATAGCTCTATTATAGTTTGAAAGCATTGACCCCATCAAATTAGGAACAAGGGCACCTGCTAAAAGTGAGCAGCCAAATTTGTGTACTTAAAAGAACATGTAGAAGATTCAGAATAACTGCTTTCAGGAACATAAGAAGAAATGTATAGGAAATGAACCAAAGCATTGCCAGATTAGAATTTGGTTCACAGTGGGCAATACGGCTTTGTAGATGATTTTGTCATCATGATTTCATTGTTATTGCCCACCAGTATTTTACACCTGAATGTTGAATTAAAAGGGAGCTCTAGTGGCATAGTGCCTAAGGATTTGACTGCTAACCAGAAGGTTGGCTGTTCAAACCCTCCAGCCACTCCTCAGAAGGAAGGTTGGGCAATCTACTTCCATAGTGATACCGCCTCAGAAACTGAAGGAAGGGTTGCTTTGAAGTTGGAGCTGACTCGACGGCAGTGAGTTTGGTTTTTTTGGTTATTGAATTAGAAAAATAGATCGTGGGAGCAGTCTATTAAATATATTAAAATAGATCTAGAGTTGAGTATTGATCTGGCGGACACAGTGGAAATTCAGGATGATGAAGTGTTGCTAGCAAGGACAATTGAATTGATAGTGAATCAGCTTGGTGTAATGCAGACGTGTGGGTCTAGAATTGAGTTAATTGGGCAGTTAAGTAGAGGCCTTGAAGCACTGATGAAGAACAAGTATTTCATTTTTTCTAAGTTGAAGTTTCTGTATTTCCTTAGTTACAAATCTAAATTTTCTGTTGGACAGGGGAAATCTGCTTATATCTAACACTGAGTGTGCTAGAAGAGAATTCCTTATTACCTCAAATCTTTCTGCCCTCTCAGTACCACTGCCTTCTGCTTTCACCTTTTGTATCTGGATACCAAGTCCTATCAATTCTATCACTGCAAGGATGGTGATGTCCTTGCTCTTTCTGCCTTTCTTCCATTGTTCCAGAAAGGCAGTTGTCACATTTATAGCCTCCTACCTAGTCCTTCTGCCATCAGGTTCTTGGCTTCAGAAACTCTTTCATAAAGACCTGTCCTCTTTTTGAGTAGCTTCTAAAGGGCAAAGTTAGTACAAATGTGCCATATTTTCACATACTCTGCAAGCAGGATACATACACACTTAATAAGTGCTTAATAAGTGTGTGTTGAGTTAGCAGACTAATGCAGGGTTGAAAAACTTGAAGGCTGAGGTATTAGATGAGTCAAGGTATTAGATGGTATTGCTTGGATGCTGAAGACCGAGGATGATGATTAAAAGGGAAGTTTGAACCTATGAACTTGGCCTTGCACATAATTTATCACCTACCCTGAGGTAGAAACCGTTTCCTCATGTTTCCATATTATTTCATACATGATTACTGTATATAGGTTTCATCCATTGTTTATAACCTTGTATGATCTTGTGCTCTCTTTTATTTGCAAAATGAGGCAATACTACTAGATTTAGCTTCTCCAGATGGGTACCATGTTTTATCCTTCTATCCCCAGGGCCTAGTAAAACATAAGGCACATGGTAAATGTTCCTTTTTCACTGAATGAATCCCCTTCATGTCTTCAGTGACTCCAGTCTCTTTTGTACTTATTAAATATCACCTATTAAACAGGGAGTTCAAATAGACTTCCCTATACCTTCCCATTGGGTTCTAGTAGAAATTGAGGAGACCTAGGGTAGGGTCAACCCTCTCATTAGGCAGATCTCAGACATGGGGATTATCCTTGTTGTTGTTATGTGCCATCGAGTTGGCTCCGACTCATAGTGACCCTGTGTACAACAGAACGAAACACTGCCTGACCCTGTGCCAGCCTCACAATTCTTTCTCTACCTGAGCCCATCCTTGCAACCACTGTCCATCTCGTTAGGGCCTTCCCCTTTTTCATTGACCCTCCCACTTTACCATGCATGATATCCTTCTTCAGAGAATGATCCATTCTGACAACATGACCAAAGTAGGTGAGATGAAGTCTGGCCATTCTCATTCCAAGGAGCATTCTGGCTGCACTTCATCCAGAACAGATTTGTTAGTTCTTTTGGCAATCTGTAGTACCTTCAGTATTCTTCGCCAACACCATAACTCAAAAGCATCAACTCTTCTTTGGTCTTCCTTATTCATTTTCCATCTCTCACATGCATATGAGGTGATTGAAGATACCGTGGCTTGGGTTAGGCACATCTTAGTCTTCAAAGAGACATCTTTGCTCTTCAGCAATTGAGAGAGGTCTTTTGCAGCAGATTTGCCCAATGCAATACGTCTTTTGATGTCTTGACTGCTGCTTCCATTGGTGTTGATTGTGGAACTAAGTTATAGGAAATCACTGACAACTTCAATCTTTTTTCAACATTTATCATGATGCTGCTTATTGTTAAAGTTGTTATTATTAAAGTTGTGAGGATTTTTGTTTTCTTTATATTGAGATGTAATCCATACTGCAGATTGTAGTCTTTGATCTTTACCAGTAAGTGCTTCAAGTCATCCTAACTTTCAGCAAGTAAAGTTGTGTTGTCTGTGTATTGCAGGTTGTTAATGAGTCTCTCTCCAATCCTGATGCCGTGTACTTTTTCATATAGCCCACCTTCTTGGATTATTTGCTCAGCATACAGATTGAATAATCTGTATTCATTGACACACTTTCTTCGTGATTTTAAGCCATGCAGTATCCCCTTGTTCTGTTCAAACGACAGCCTCCTGGTCTATGTACAGGTTCCTTATGAGCACAATTAAGTGTTCTGGAATTCCCATTCTTCTCAACGTTATTCACAATTTGTTATAATCTACACAATCGAATGCTTTTGCATAGTGAATAAAACATGATTAAACATCTTACTGGTATTCTTTGCTTTCAGCCAAGATCCATCTGATATCAGCAATGATATCCCTCGTTCCGTGTCCTCTTCTGAATCCAGCTTACATTTCTGGAAGTTCCCTGTCAATATACTGCTGCGACCATTTTGGAATCATCTTCAACAAGATTTTACTCGTGTGTGATATTAGTGATACTCTCTTTGGAAGGGGTACAAATATGAATCTCTTCCAGTCAGTTGTCCAGGTAGCTCTCTTCCAAATTTCTTGGCACAAACAAGTGAGTGCCTCCGTATGGCATTTGTTCGTTGAAACATCTCAGAGGGTATTCTGTCAATTCCTGGAGCCTTGTTTTCACCACTTCCTTCAGTGCAGCAGCTTCGACCTCTTCGTTCAGTACCACTGGTTCTTGATTATATGCCACCTCCTGAAATGGATGAACATTGACCAATTCTGTTTGGTACATTGACTGTGTATTCCTTCCATCTTCTTTTGATGTTTCCTGCGTCATTCAGTATTTTTCCCATGTTGTTGTTGTTATGTGCCATCGAGTCAGACGTGACTCATAGCGACCCCTCCTTGGGTTGCCGAGGCAATATCACTATGGAAGTAGATTGCCCCATCTTCCTTCCGAGGAGTGGCTGGTGGATTTGAACCGCCAGCCTTCTGGTTAGCAGTCAAGTGCCTTAGGCACTATATTGCAATTTGAGGCTTGAATTTTTTCCTCAGTTCTTTCAGCTTGGGAAATGCTGAGTGTGTTCTTCCCTTTTGATTTTCTAACTCCAGGTCTTTTCACATTTTGTTACAGTAACTTTGTCTTCTCAAGCTGCCCTTTGAAATCTTATTCATCTCTTTTATCTTGTCATTTCTTATATTTGCTTTAACTACTCTCCATTCAAGGGCAAGTTTGGGAGTCTCTTCGGACAGCTATTTTTATTTTTTTTCCTTTCCTGTCTTTTTAATGACCTTTTGCTTTCTTTGTGGATGATGTTCTCAATGTCATCCTGCAATTCCTCTGGTTTTTGGTAATTGGTGTTCAGTGCATAAAATGTAGTCTTTAAATGGTCTCTAAATTCAGGAGGGATATAATAAAAGTCATATTTTGGCTCTCATGGGCTTGTTTTAATTTTTTCAGCTTCAACTTGAACTTGCATATGAGCAGTTGATGGTCTGATCCACAGTCAGCTCTGGGCTTGTTTTGGCTGAAGATACTGAGCTTCTCCATTGCCTCTTTCCACAGATGTGGTTGATCTGATTCCTGTGTACTCCAGGTGGTGAAGTCCACGTGTATAGCCACCATTTATGTTGTTGAAAAAAAGTATTTGCAATGAATAAGTCCTTGGTCTTGCAAAATTCTGTCATGTGTTCTCCAGCATTACTTCTGTCATCAAAGCCATACTTTCCAGCTACCGGTGATTCTTCTTTGTTTCCAACTTTTGCATTCCAGTCACCAGTGATATTTAACACATCTTAATTTCATGTTTGGTCAATTTGAGACTGCAGAAGTTGGTAAAAATCTTCAGTTTCCTTATCTTTAGCTTTGGTAGTTCATGCATAAATTTGAATAATAGTGGTATTAACTGGTGATCCTTGTAGGCGTATTGATATTATCCTATCACTGACAACATTGTACTTTAGGATAGATCTTGAAACTTTCTTTGTGACGATGAATGCCATGCCATGCCTTTTCAAGTTCTCATTCCTGGCATAGTAGATCATATGGTTGTGTTACTCAAAATTGCCAAAACCAGTCCATTTCAACCCACTAATGCCTAGGATATTGATCTTTATGTGTTTCATTTCATTTTTGACAACTTCCAATTTTCCTAGATTCATACTTCATACATTCCAGGTTCTGATTATTAATGGATATTTGCAGCTGTTTCTTCTCATCTTGAATTGTGCCACATCAGCCAATGGAGGTCCCAAAAGCTTTACTCCATCCACATCATTAAGGTTGGCTCTTCTGTGAGGAGGCAGCTCTTCCCTAGTCGAATTTTGAACACCTTCCGACTTGAGGGACTTACATCCAGCACTATATGGGACTGTGTTTCAGGGCTATTCACAAAGTTTTCCAGTAATATATCAGACAGTGTTTCACTGTTATTCATAAGGTTTTCACTGGCCAATTCTTTGAGAAGTGGATGGCCCCTTCTTTCTTCTGAGTTTGTCTTAATCCGGAAGCTTAGTCTGGGATTATTGAGTACATATTAAATTTAGGAAGATTTTCTTAAAAGAGATAATAGTACTTTAGCTGCATATATTCAAAGTATTCATAAAATTTACTGATGATGATTTCATTGTGGGTTACTCCATGAGACTACAGTAATTTTTATGTTTTCTAGTCTTTCTAGGAGCTGTGGTGGCATAGTGCCTAAGGCATTTGACTGTTAACCAGATGGCTGGCGGTTCAAACCAACCAGCCACTCCTTGGAAGGAAGGTTGGGCAATCTGCTTCCGTAGTGATACTGCCTCGGAAACCCAAGGAGGGGTCACTATGAGTCGAATCCGACTCCACAGCATTGGATTTGGTTTTTGGTTTGGTAGTCTTTGAACTAAATCAGGAATATAGACATGCTTTCACTCAAATCTCTTTGGAGAATCCTTTCCAGGAAGGATAAATCAAACTGGTATTGTTTCTAAAAGGATTGTATCCAGTTGTGTCTAGTGACCAGTTTAAAATTCCCCGTAGAATTAAGTGTACACAAAATGAAGAGTATTACTGGGTGTGATACATCCACAGGCATGTTGTTATTGGATGCCACTTAGTCAGTTCTCAACTCATAGTGACCTCATGTGACAGAGTGGAATTGTCCCATAGGATTTTCTGGCTGTAATCTTTATAGGAGCCAAGACTTTCTTCCCCGAAGCTGCTGGATGGGTTTGAACTGCCGACTTCTCAGTTAGCAGCCAAGTGTTTAACTGTTTTCCCACCAGGGCTCCTTTGCACAGGCATACTTAATTTGAAATGTTAAATTGTTCATTTTGACCTACTTTCTTATGGGTCGTAATTTCTACATGTGAAAATTCAACTTAATTTTTTTTGTCAAGATCCATAAACCCCAGATAATTTTTTTTTCTTCAGCTTTCCTTCAGTAACGCACAGATGTACACACACACACGCACACATTGTAATGTGTAGTAACACACTGTTTTCATGGGCCTTAGAGTTGATTTTGTCTTGGAGCCACCCCGTATGGCAGAGTAGAATAGTCCCGTAGGGTTTCCTAGGCTGTAAATCTTTAGGGGAGCAGATCATCAGGTCTTTTGTCCTGTGGAGATGCTGAGTAGGTTTGAACTGCCTGCCTTTGGGTTACCATCTGAGTGCTTAACCAGAACTCCTTAATGACATTACAAAGTGCAAAATAATGCATTTTAGACTTACATATGAGTCCTAATAAGCCATTTCAGGAACACATTGAAGGATCACTATTATATAGTATCAGATCTTTCGGGATGAGGGTGGTAAGTTAAAGCAGTGACGAGTCTTACTTAGTAGATCTTTGAATACATAGTTTAGAAAACAGATTTATTGCCAGGCTTAGTTGCTTTTCAAATTGTCTTTTGCTTTTAACAAGAAAGATGCAAATATCAAAGGAGATTGCTAAGTGGCTGTTGGAAACTTTTATCCCCATTGAGATACATAGAAAGTGAATTTTTGAAAATTGCCCTAAATTGGAAAGAGTCCTAAATGATTTTCCATAAAATTATTTCCTTTATTTAAGACCATCATAAGGTTTTGCTATTATTATGTTAAAAAATGGTTAGTAGTATTTAGTTACCATTTAGGGGCTGTTAGTCTTTATTTGGGAGCTCTGGTAGCATAGTGGCTAAGACACTTGCCTGCTAACCAGACGGCTGGCGGTTCAAACCCACCAGCCACTCCTCGGAAGGAAGGTTGGGCAATCCTACTTCCGTAGTGATACTGCCTCGGAAACCCAAGGAGGGGGTCGCTATGAGTCGGGTTTGACTCGACGGCACATAACAACAACAGTCTTTATTTGGGATGATGGCTGATAGCCATAGTAGTTTGATTTCCATGTAATCTGATACATACATTTCTAAATGAGATTGTGAGTAGGGTAGAAGGAATTGTGTATGAGAACCATTGTTATTTTATAGACTTTACAATATTTTTTGTTTGGTCTGGGGTAGTCTCTTACAATAGAAAACCTTTTAATAATGACCTTTCAAATAATTTACTTTTATTGTAGGTGTTCAGGTTCTGTAAATCTAAGTGTCATAAAAACTTTAAAAAGAAGCGTAATCCTCGCAAGGTCAGGTGGACTAAAGCATTCCGGAAAGCAGCTGGTAAAGAGCTTACAGTGGTGAGTATAGTTGGCTATCAAAAGAGTTTTTACATTTTTCAAGAATTTAATTTATGTGATTTAACGAACTATAACAAAGCATCCTATAACATGATTGATTAGTGATTTATTTGTGTTTGGTTATGGAAATAATTCCATCCTCACAAGAACCTGAAAACCATAACTCTGTAGAATTCTGAAAAGGAAAAAAAAATATTCTCCATCTGGTTTGTAGAAGTGATTTCTCTTAATCTCAAAAACTGTTTTTAGCACTTGCAAAGAAAAGAGAACAATCATTAAAATGGATTGGGGTGAAGTTGAAAATTGCCACACAAGGCTTTTGAGGGGTCATTAAGAAATGAATTAATGGATTCCTGAACAGTAGTGAGGGCTCAAATGAGCTTTGTAATAGACTCATTTATCAGTTTCTAGATTTCCTTAGCAGGAATTTGTGTTTGAGACCAGAGAAATTAGTTAGTATTGGTGTGAGGGGGAATAGTAGGAAGTCAAGGAGTGAGGGAATTCCATAAGGTGACCCCATTATCGTATAGCTGTTCTAAACTGATGTGCTGAAACTTGTCTACATTTGACCCTTGTAAAGGGAGGAAATGAAGAACTGTTCACAGTCTCCATTTGTAGGAGAAAGATCTTTAAACTGATCCCTTCCTCTATGACTTCATTCTTCCCAAAGCCTCTTTTCCTACCTGTCTGCTGCTTAAGGGCAAGATCTATAAGCATTTGCCATGAAGCCCTTTCCTGGCTTCCTTAAAATCAGAGGTGTTCAATGAACTTAAGGAGATTTTCAGATAATGCAAGGTCAAATCGCAATTAACGTAACATAATTTTCAAATATGAGAAGAAGCATAGCACTTCAGATGCAACTGGCAGCTGCATGAGTGAAGAAAGGATGTTAGGGTCATTCATTGGTGACTAGTGACTTTGTTATTACTGAGCTTATTGCCGTCTGAATAGCGGTAAGTGTATATAAATGGAATAGCTAAATACAGAGTTGATGCTCTTCCGTATTCCTGTGTCACATAGATGGGAAAACCAAAGAATACCTGTAGATTTTCCATGAAACTTGTAGTTTTTTCATGTTTACTTTGTGTAATAATTGAGGAAGAGGAAGACACAGAGAGGTATACAAGAGGTACAGACAACAAAGATCAAAGAAAAAAAAATGCTTTGTGTATTTTAAGATTAATAGAATCATTACCTGTCAGAATACCCACTATGAGAACTGGTATCCACATTTGAAGGAGACCTGAAGAATCTCAGGGTAGCGTCACATTTACTTGAAGATTTATAGTTTCAAACCTTTATGCTATAACAGTTAGGTTGAATTTCATAGGAAATTCTTGATACTTGACTTTTTAATCTATGAAAAATGGCAATTTCATACTGTTCAACCCAATATAGAATTTTATTAGTGAAGCTTTTTGAGTTTATTTGTAAACTCTGTGATTGTTATCTGCCCTTTTAGGGGTGGGGGATGATAATTCTCCCCTCCACTTACTTTGAGAATCACTCATACATGGAGAGTTGTTTTTAATAGGCGTGTCTTCTGTATAGAGGTACGTAAAGGAGTAAAAGTCTCAAAAACCTCTGTTCCGTGAGATCATATTCTATTCTGAGTTCCATGGGAATCTTAGTATGTGTGTAGTTTGACACACTGAACTCTTATGAAAAGGAGAATACATTTTAATAAATGATTCTGTCTATCTCTTAAAGCAACATGTATGTGTGTATATATATATATATTTTGTTCCCCCTTTGTTTCCTCTACAGGATAATTCATTTGAATTTGAAAAACGTAGAAATGAACCTGTCAAATACCAGCGAGAGCTATGGAATAAAACTAGTAAGTTACAAGGGAATACTAGTAATTTTCAAAAGAGACTAGCTTGGGATATTACCTTATCTTTAGTGTCAGTTGTTGCTTATACTAATTTTCTTCTTTCTGTTGCTTGGCTTTTATTATTTTACCCTTGTTTTAATGGTTCTGTAGTATTTGTGTCTTTTATTATGAGCTATCCCCACTTCTTTTCAGCAGTTGCTAGTGTATCTTATAAACACAGTGTAATATTTAAATTTGGTGTTATTTGAAGTGTCCACCCAGATATATAAGCATCTAAAAATCTGAAAAGAAAAAAAACAGCTAATTTTTTTTCGGGTGGAGTGTGGCATAATCTGAATATACCCAAAACCCACCAACATATTTTATAAGATTAGGTCACTCTAGGGATATAAACAATGTGTTCTAATAGCTTATAAAATACAGAGCTTATGTAAAATTTAAAAACAGCTGTTCAGATGACAAACATTTTCTGGTAATTTCTTATAAGTACTTGATTTAATGGAGCTACCCATGTTGCGGGAGCTCTGGTGGCATAGTGCCTAAGGCTCTTGACTGCTAACTAGAAGACTGGTGGTTCAAACCCACCAGCCACTCCTTGAAAGGAAGACTGGACAATCTACTTCCGCACAGATATCGCCTCAGAAACCCAAGGAGGGGTCGTTATGAGTCGGATCTGACTTGATGGCAGTGGTTTGGGTTTTGGGTACCCATGTTGCTGTTGAGTTGATTCTGACTCTTAATTACATGGGATAATATAGAACTGCTCCGTAGAATTTCCAAGATTGTGATCTTTGTTCCTGGGGAGTTTCTGGTGGGTTTGAACCACCAGCCTTTGGATTAGCAGCCGAGCACTTAACCATTATACCACCAGGGCTCCATAATGAAGGTACAGGCTATAGAAATTAAAGGCAATAATAGTTTTGTCTCCTCCCCACCCCCCTGAAGTAGGTTGAGATTTTAGGTACCTTGAACTAGCTTATAGAGACTACTACCATGTTGCTCTGTGTTTGAGGCCTTCAGCCTTACTTTCTCGTTCCCCCATGGCTCCCTTATGCAGCCTTTAGGTACTTTTAGTATAATTAAGTAGAAGTCCCTAACATTTAGAATTTTGTGAACTTTGTCATTCTCTTAATGAATCATAGAGCACCCTTTGAACACCTTTTTCTTAGTTAGTTAGAAGACCTCAGGAGAGGTACGGAAAAGTTGTGGACTTGTGTAGTAGTATATACAACCTCTCAAGCCTTTGTTTAAGGAGCCCTGGTCTTCCACTGGTTAAGCACTGGGCTAACTGAAAGGTTAGTGGTTCAAACCCACCCAAACAGCTCTGTGGGAGAAAGACCTGGCAATCTGGTCCCATAAAGATTATAAGCTAGAACTTTTTTTTTTTCCATTTTGTATTGTGATTTGGGTGAAAGTTTACAGAGTAAATTCATTTTCCATACAGCATTTCATACACATTTTGTTTAATGACATTGACTCTACTTCCCCACAATGTAACAGCTCTCTTCCCACTTCTTCCCTATAGTTACCTCTTCCTTGTGTCCTTCTGTGTACTCCTGTCCCCCAAGCTATCTGCTTATGCAAACACTGCCCTTCTGTTCTCCTGAGACTGAGGCTTCAAGGAGTGTGTAGCCTAGAAAACCTTATGGGACAGTTCTGCTCTGTCACATAGGGTCATTGTAAGTTGAAATGGACATGGCAGCACCTAACAAAGCTCTGTTTATGTTACTGAACAATGTGGAGAAATCAAAGTTTATATTTGGATTGCCTTTTCCGTGTAGCCCTAAATGTTCGGCCACCTTTTTCTTTTCTGATTACTTAAATGTGGCAGTGATACGACTTTACACTTACGTCTTTAATTCTCAGACCCAAGAATTTTGTAGCTAGGTGAATAGTTTGACTGAATTCTTCTTCTTCTTCTTTTTTTTTTAAATAAGGTCCTTCCCTTCCTTTTTTTTTTTAATTAGGATTTGGGTGAAGATTTACAGAGTAAATTCACTTTTCATACAGCAGTTCACATATACTTTGTCTCATGTCATTGACCAAAATTT
>NW_006921613.1:1632504-1651653 GCF_000298275.1 Orycteropus afer afer
TACCAAATATTTTTTCCCAATCTGTAGGTTCTCTTTTGACTCTTTTGGAGAAGTCTTTGGAAGCACATAAACATTTAATTTTTAGAAGGTCCCAGTCATCTGGCTTCTCTTCTGCTGCTGGTGCACTTCCCTTCCTATTTTATAATTAGAGGAGCAATTAATTTCTGAAAAGCAGTTCATTTTGTTGGGTTTATATGGCAAGAGAAAAATACTGATAAAAAATCAAAAATTTCTGAAACCAGAAATCAGACTTCCTGCCATCAAGTCGATTTGACTTATAGCGATCCCTCCTTGGGTTTCTGAGGCAGTATCACTACAGAAGTAGATTGCCCAATCTTCCTGCCAAGGAGTGGCTGGTGAGTTTGAACTGCCAGCCTTCTGGTTAGGATGCCTTAGGCACTGTGCTACCAGAGCTCCCAAGAATTTTTAAAGAGGTTAATAAGTATAGAATTCTTTAACTGAATCCAAAAGGCACCTTTGGCAAGACATTTTTTCTTGAGATTTCGGGGTTTTTTCACATTTTGGAAAGTTCTAAATCATGTCTGGACCTCATTCAGTTTTATTTCATTTTGTCCTTTGTATTCTTGTTTTCTAACTACTTGAAGAGAACAGCCCAAGATCATTTTTACATGTTTTATAACTATTTCTGTTTGGTGAATAGCTTAATAGTGAATCAGAGCTGCACATCCCATTTTAGTGATAGGTGGATAGTCAGTTGATACGACTCTCCATGCTAGTTTCATGTTACACTGCCGTGTTTACACGTCATATTATTTGAGCAATAATGTACTCTGGAGTTCTCTTAATTTATTTCAGTGCAGCACACATTTATTAAGCACCAACTCTGGCAGTACCTCATTTCTGGGAATACAGGGATGAACAAGGCACAGACAGTCCGTATCCTCTAGGTGCATTTTACTGAATTCTCCTATTTTTATTGCTTCATTTAGATGATAATTGGTTCAGGTATTATTAAAGGGTCTCATTCCCTTGCACCACTCATTTGTACATCTGGAAATTCTGTGAGAAGCAGTACTCTATAGATTTTTTTTTCCCCATGAACACATTCTGTTAATTTTTACGTATTAGAATTCTGAAAATAGACTTTTCAGAGAAGATCTGTTAGGTAGACAGTATGAGAGTCCTCTGAAAGTTAGAAATGTTTTCTGCTGGTTCGTACAATGAATAAAAAGTTAATTGTCAGTAGTGTTTAAGAAGTAATTATTACTCTCCAAAGAGATTTGTTGATTCTCCACATCCCCACTATTCCATTATTAGTTTGTCTATAAAATAATCTGTTGAAAATAGTTTTATATTCATTACTTTTTTTTCCATAAATGCCATGCTTTTTTAATCCATAAATAGTGCAATTACTGAAATCAAGAAATGAGTATTGATATAATATTATCTAATTTCAGATCTAGGAGCTCTGGTAGCATAGTGGCTAAAGCAGTTGACTGCTAACCAGAACACTGGAGGTTCAAATCCACCAGCCACTCCTCGGAAGGAAGGTTGGGCAATCCTACTTCCGTAGTGATACTGCCTCGGAAACCCAAGGAGGGGTCTCTATGAGTCGGGGCCAACTCGACGGCACATAACAACAACAACAACAATTTCAGATCTATCCTGATTTCTCCAGTTGTCCCAGTAATAGTCTTTATAGCAAGAATTGTAGGAATAGTGCGTATCATCTCTCTTTAGTCTCTTAATCTGGCACAGTTGCTGAGTCTGTCTTTATATATTATAACATTGGCATTTTTGAAGTATAGGCCAGATATTTATACTCTCATTTCGGTTTTACCTGATATTTCCTTAAGTGTAAGTTCTGGTAATTCATCTTTAATATGACTATCACCCAAGTGAAGCTGAGTTACTCTATTACTGGTGATGTTTACTTTGATCATTTGGTTCTGATGGCATCTGCTATGTTTCTTCACTGCAAAGTTGTTATTTTTACCCTTTGTACATAATAAGTATATTATGAAGAGAGATTTTAAGACCATATGAGTTTACTATAATTCCTCATATTAGCAGACTGTACTTTAAGGAGCTAGATTGGGAGTTGTGCTGACCAGTACTGTGGACACAATCCGTATGGCTACTGAACACTTGAAATGTGTCTAAAGTGAAGTGGGCTGTAAATGTATAATTCATGCCAGATTTTGAATATTTAGCATAAGAACAAGAATGCAGATACTGCATTAACCGTTCTTTTATATCAATTGCATGTTGAAATATGAACTATTTTGTATGTATTGGATCAAGCAGTATATATCATTAAAATTAATTTCACCTGTTTCTTTTTACTTTTTTATATATAGTTATTAGAAAGTTTAAAACTATAAGTGTGGTTTGTCTTATAGTGGACACTGCTGATGTACATTCTAGAGCATAGTTGGACTCTTAGACAATACAAGCTTCTATATACATTTTCCCAAATAGTTTTGTTTTAGTGGTTGGGACTGTGGCGAGATTGATTGATGGTGATTGGTTCATTCTACCAACATTTATTTAAGGGCTGACCATAACCCAGGTACTTGAAGAAAAAGTGGTGTTCATGACCAGAAAGGTGTTGTATTTATGGAGATTATTAACTAAGGATGGTATTAGTTGCATTTAATCTAAGTTCTCTGTAGAATAAAGTTTGAAAAGTACTGGAGTGGTTTAAAGTAGAAGGAAATTTTAGTAGAAATGAAGGCTTTTGCAAAATAAACAAGAGAAGCAATATTTGTGAAAGATAAAATAAGTTGTTAATGATGTCAACCAAAAGTACATACTTTCTGTAGGCATTGTCTTTGCAGGGCGTTTTTTTTTTTTTTTTTTTTAATGTAAATATGTCTCTAAATCAGACGCTCAGATTTGAGAAGTATCTTGTAAAAATACTTGTTTAGAATCATACTGCTTGGAAGTACATAAATTTGTTGCTAACTTTTTTGAATTTTTTTGTAGTTGATGCAATGAAGAGAGTTGAAGAGATCAAACAGAAACGCCAAGCTACATTTATAATGAACAGGTATGAATCTTTTATAAAGTAACTCTTGGAAAAATAATTTCCAGTGGAAATCTAGAACCACTGTTTTTTATCCCCACTTTTATTCTGACATAATTTCAGACTTAACAAAAACTTGCAAGAATATTACAAGGAATTACTATATATTCGGTTACCATTTTACCATAATTATCGTTTCTCTTTGTATACTATGTTGGAGACATTATGCCCTTTTCCTCTTAAATATACTCCAAAGTGTATGTTCTAAAATCCTCTTACGTATCTATAGCAATAGTTACCAAAACTAAGAAATTGCAATGATACAATACTATTACGAAAACTATAAACCATATGTAATTTTGCCAGTTGTTCCAATAATGCCTTTCATAGCAAAAGAAAGTACTGGCTCATGTGTTGAATTTAGTGGACATATGTCTTTAGCCTATTTTAATGTAAAACAGTTTCTCATCTTTCCTTATTGTTCATGACATTGATATTTTTGAAAGTCTAGGTCATTTATTTTTATATAATTTTCCTCACTTTGGTTTGTCTAAAGTTTTCCTTATGATTAGATGCATGTTAAGTACCTTTGGCAGGAATGTCACGGAAGTGACGATGTATCCTTGTCAGTACAGCATGTCAGAAAACACATGATATCCCCTTACTGGTGACAGTAACTTTGATCACTTGGTTAAGATTGTGTCTGCCAGGTTTCTCTTTAGAAAGTTACCATTTTTCCCTTTTTTAATTAATCCATTCCTTGCGAGACATACATTGAGAATCTGCAGAGAGCCTGTTGCTCTTTAGACTTGTACCCACTGGTGTTCACATACATTGGAGAGTCCTTTGCTGAATCAGTTACTATTGTTTTTTCCCTAATTCTATCATTCTACATTTATTGGTTGGGTTTCTCAAGTAAGCAAGAACTTTATTTTCTCCCTTCATTTCATTCATTCTTTCATATCATACCTGTGTGTGTTCATGGGCTCTTTATGGCATTCAGTGGGTTATAATTCTTTACTGTCATTATTTATTTTGATATTCTAAGTACCCCAGGTTTGGCCAGTGGGAGCTTCATTAGGCATGCTCTTGTGTTTTTTTTTCTTTTGATAAGTCCTCATCATTCCTCTAGCACTTTCTTGCTTTATGGCTAACAAAAAGTTTAAGATGCATCTTGTACTTCCCGCCCACCACCTGGAATTGGCTATTTTCTCACAGCTAGAGCATTGGTTTTTAATCTAATTACTGTCGAAGTCTGTCATAGAAAAGAAACAGGTGCCAGCAGTTTTCTGGCTTAGAAAAATATTAAAGCATTATAAAATGAGGCCTAAACATTTGAGCACTAGTCCATTAGCATTTTTGTTGAGTGCCTTTCAGTGATTTATGCTCTTATAATTACTGAATGATTCAAAATATTTAAAAATAGAGACTGTGCTATCTGTTGATGACAAAAGGTCGAGGCACTTATAATTTGAGATTGTTTTATGAGATAGAGCACTGTAGAATGTATGTAAGGGTATTGATTTCTGAGTTTTGTTCATTCTTCTTTCAAAATATAAGCTCCCATTTTGTTCCAGACATTGGACTAACCACTAGGGACACAATGAATTAAAAAGTTGATAGTGTAGGAATTTTGTTTAAACTAATTAGAAACTAGAAAATCATTGTATGTGAGTTGTTAATAAAGAAAATGTGCATCTGTAAGGGCTTAACAAGTCACTTTACGTTAAATTTTAGAATAAATGTAAGAAAGATACTGCTTTTTGGGAATAATTTGATAAAACTAAGAGACTCTTTGTTTATTTGATGATGCTTCTGCTCTGGTTGGAATGGTGGGGGGTGTGGACAAAAGGGCAACTACCTAGTTCCTGTTCCCCATCTGTGTGGGAATTAATAATTAATAAATTAATTAATAAAACTTAAAAACTATATTGTCAATTAATATCACTTAAGGAAGTTTTAGGAACTGAAATTTTGTCTTGATGTGTCCTGTTCTAGGCTAAAGAAAAATAAAGAGCTACAGAAAGTTCAGGACATCAAGGAAGTCAAGCAGAACATCCATCTTATCCGGGCTCCCCTTGCAGGTAAGTACTGTAGAACACAGAGTTCTTTGATTTAAGTAGGGAGATTAAATTCTAGGCTTTTTGATCTGTGTGATTGAGTATCACCTAACTTTTAGGGGTAACTCTTTATCATTTAAGTATTATCTATCATAGTACATTTATGATGTGACTTGATCTATTAAAATACAGTTCATTCAGTTTCTCAGAGTCAAACTGTTGTTACTGTATTTCTTTTCCTTCCCCTCATAAAATCTTACATTACACAAGTTAGTTCTCCCATGTTAAGCAAAATGTCTTGAATAATAATGTTATAGGTGATTTTGCCTCATGTGTTTTGATTAGGGGATTATATTTTATTTTCGTGTTTCTCTACTCTGGTTGGTAACAGAATTACTTGGAGGGCTTGGTGAAAATACAAAAGGTCCGGGCCCTTTGCCTCTGGGCCTCTGTGTTCTTTATTAGCTCTCTAGGTGATTTCTGATGTACCTTAAAATTTGGGAACTATTTTATATTTAACCTTCTCTGTGTGCTTGTATAACTTACTATCCAATAATTTGGACAGTTCATGTGCATGGTTTCTTTGTGAGGTGCCACAAAATCGGTCTTACTCAGCTGGCACAAAGTACAATCTGTTATATAATTTAATTACTTAAGCAGATTATTTAAAAGGAAAGAAATTTTGATGAGATTTAGTTGAAAGTGTGATTACAGCATGATTCCATGTCTATACCTTAGTAAAGGTCAAATTTTATAAGCACACATTGAGTAGATTTGGGCAAAACCAGTTATTTTTACACCATATTCTTTTAAAACAAAGTCATTAAACCCCTGGAGAATGTGTATAAAGAGTTTCATATATAGATGATATGAACTAAAACCTAGAAAACAGCCAATGTTATCAAACTTTTTAGGTAACCCTCTTTGAGGTAAGTAGTAGAGTGTTCAGAGCAGGGACCCTGGACCCAGAATGCCAGCGTTAAATCTCATTTCTTTGACTTGCTAAACTTATTAGCTGAATGACCTTGGGCAAGTACTTAATCTGTCTCTGTGCCTCAGCTTTCTCATCTTTAAAATGAGGGTTGTAATGAGGCTGAGATGAGTAAATACGTGTAAAGTGCTTGCTTTTTGTGAGGGATATCATAAGCCCTATACAGGTCTTGGGAGCTCTGGTAACGTAGTGCCTGCTAACCAGAGGCTGGCGGTTCAAGCCCACCAGCCATTCCTCGGAAGGAAGATGGGCAATCTACTTTCATAGTGATACTGCCTTGGAAACCCAAGGAGGAGTCATTCTATGAGTCGGGTCCGACTTGACGGTACATAACAACAACAACAACAACAACATACAGGTCTTGCTATTGTTCTTAGATCTCTTAGAAATAGCTAATGTTATTCTAAAGCATTCCTGGTCTTTACAAAATGTTGATATGAGTTCTGCAAAGTGATAATTGATAAAGCAATTAAAAAAATTTTTTTTTTAAAGGCAAAGAAAAGCAGCTGGAAGACAAAATGGTACAGAAATTACAGGAGGATGTGGATATGGAAGATGCTTCTTAAAAAGCTGCCTGCAGCCATTTCTCTATGTGCATTTGAAAACTCCTTTGGATACTTGGAACTTCTGTATGATTTGTTAATTTTTTACATAAGGTCACTCAAATGAAAGGTGATTAAAAAGACATCTCTTCTATCTTGCTATCTGTAAAACATCACATTATGGATGTTCTGTTGTGTCAGTGTTAAATCTTCACTGATAGATATCCTTAATGTAAATTACAAATAGTGTTTGTAATTGCAGAAGTGAATTGTGGGCATAAAATGGTCCACATTTGGATAATGGCACTAGGCATCATTTATGTAATGACAACAATTCATGGCTAATGATATATAAAATAAAATTTTCTTTGCAGTAAAATTCTCCCTTTATTATTAATGCTACAGAAGAGGGGAGAAACACAATGAACTTAAAAGAAAATAGACCTCATATGATGTCTGATACTTTGTTTTCAAGATTGCTGTTTACGTTTAATAGCATCTTAGAAGAGTATTATGTATGGCCTTATAGACTGAAGCCTAATTATGTTGAACTGTTCTGATCTCATTTAACTGTTCTAGCCAGTTGTGGATGTTGGAGGTGAGAGCTATATAGTCTTTCTCTGAAATGGCACTCAATTCTATTAATTCCCATATTATAGAATATTCAGTTCTAAGTTTAGATTCTTGGTAGAACAAGTTTTATTTTTCTAGCTTGACATTGAGTTAGAAGCAGAGTAATACCAGTGTTTTTTAAAATTTGTTTCATGGTTTTCTTTAAAAAAGCAGTCTGACAGTTTTTGGAAAATAGAATTTATATGTATAGTTCATTATTTGTACATAAAATAAAATCATTTCTAAAGTAGATGCCTACATATTATTTAAAGGTACAAATAAAAGTTATTCGGAAGGAAGGTTGGGCAATCTACTTCTGTAGTGATACCGCCTTGGAAACCCAAGGAGGGGTCGCTATGAGTCAGGGCCAACTTGACGGCACATCACAACAACAACAATCAAAGTTATGTAGCATTTACTATTTGGGAGAAAATACCTTCTTGCATATATATTACTTGAATAGGAGAGACAGTTGATTAAAAAGAAGTACAGGTAGGGATCTCTGGTGGCATAGTGTCCAAGGCATATGACACATACATTTAATTAAAAGAGAAGTACAGGTAATCCCCAAGTTACGACAGGGTTCCATTCTGATGACTCCATTGTAAATCAGTTCTGACGTAAGTTGAATACCTCATTTATTTTTAGTTCTCATTATGATTGCCTATTGTTGCTGATATTTTTATAAATCCAATCTTTGAACATCTGCTAGTGAACATCTGGGAATGGTAACATCAGCACATTATGTGCTGCAACATTGTATCTTGTACATTGCCAACAATAACATGTACCCAAAATGAAAAAATAAAAACCCAAACAGATGGTTCTAAGTGTGGTCTGTCATAATTGGGATATGTTGTAAATTGTGAACCACCTGTATGTACTGAATACTACATGTTTCTATATTTTTAAATTGTTCATGACTTTAAGAATATTAAGTATATCCATCAGTTTTATATTGGTGTTTTTAGGGTAGAATTTAGATGACAAATTCTTAGGGTTATATAATTATAAAGTAATAGCTAAACTTTCATTGGATGGAGTGTGAGAAGACCTGAATTCCAGTGTGATTCTGCCTCTGTGTTTTCATTTGTTAAGTAAGTACAGTTTATTTGTAAGCAAAATTATTGCTGGGAAGATCTAGGTAAATAATACATACAATGAAAGATTTTTTTTTTTTTTTTAATGTATTTGGGAGTTTTTCATGCCATATTCATATTTATTTTAAAATGAAAATGTTTGAAATTACGTACTACTAGGAAGTAAGATTTGTTAGTGAACCTGATACTTTTGCTTTGAGATCATCAATTTGGGAAAATTGGGCTGAATTGAAGAGCTCACATTGCATCTCAGCTATCTCATTATAAACATTATGTATACAAATGCCACAGTTTTATCCTTCTACAACTCTAAGCTAGGATCACTGAGGTGAGTTTTCCTTTTAAAGTGTTACCTGAGGTGGAGCATGGTACAGTGCTTTTAGATTACACTTGTTTCATCTTGTCTTGCTGAGAATTAGGCCAGCCAGTCAGCACAGCACAGAAGCACACAATTTATCAGACACTACACAGAACTTTTCCACCATTTGTCTGTCAGTTGGTTGTACTGTAGTGGCCTGCGTGTTGCTGTGAGGCTGGGGGCTATGCCACTGGTATTGCAAATGCCAGCAGGTCCCCATGGTGGACAGGTTTCAGCAGAGCTTCCAGACTAAGACAGACTTGAGAGAAGGAAGGGGCCATCCACTTCTAAAAGAATTGGCCACAGAAAATGTTATGGATAGTAGCGAAATACTGTCTGATGTATTACTGGAATACATTATGAATAGCCTTGAAACGTCCAGTATAGTGCCAGAAGATGAGCGCCTCAGGTCAGAAGGCACTCAGAATGTGACTGGGGAACAGCAGCATCCTCAAAGTGGAGTCAACCTTGATATGGATGGAGTAGAGTTTTCGGGACCTCCATTTGCTGATGTGACATGACTCAAAATGAGGAGAAACAGCTGCAGGCATCCATTAATAATAGGAACATGGAATGTATGAAGTATGAATCTAGGAAAATTGGAAATTGTCAAAAATGAAATGGAAGGCATAAAGATGGATATCCTAGGCATTAGTGAGCTGAAGTAGACTGATACTCGCCATTCGAATCAGACAATCATACGATCTATGCTGGGAATGACAGATTTGAAGAATGATGTGGCATTCATCATCACAAAAAACGTTCAAGATCTATCCTGAAGTACAGTGCTGTCAGTGATAGGATAATGTCCATATGCCTACAAGGAAAACCAGTTAGCACGATTCAGATTTATGCACCAACCACTAAAGCCCAGTATGAAGAAATTGAACATTTTTACCAACTTCTGTAGTCTGAAATTGACCAAACATGCAATCAAGATACATTGATTATTACTGGTGATTGGAATACAAAAGTTGGAAACAAAGAATCACCCATAGTTGGAAAATATGGCCTTGGTGATAGAAATGATGCTGGAGATCTCATGATAGAATTTTGCAAGACTAATGACTTACTCATTGCAAATACTTCTTTTCAGCAGCATAAACAGCAGCTGTACATGTGGATTTCAGATGGAATACACAGGAATCAGATAGACTACATCTGTAGGAAGAGACAATGGAGAAGTTCAATATCTTCAACCAAAACAAGACCAAGAACTGACTGTGGAACAGACCGTCAGCTGCTCATATGCAAGTTTACATTGAAGCTGAAGACAAAATACAAGTCTACAAGAGCCAAAATACAACCTGAATTTAGGGACCACCTAAGGACTAGATTTTACACATTGAACAACAATGACCAAAAACCAGAGGAGTTGTGGGATGACATCAAGAACATCATCCATGAAGAAAGCTAAAGGTCATTAAAAAGACAGGAAAGGAGAACAAAAATGTATGTCGGAAGAGACTCTGAAACTTGCTCTTGAACGGAGAGTAGCAAAAGCAAATGGAAGAAATGACAAGATAAAAGAGCTGAACAGAAGATTTCAAAGAGCAGCTCAAGAAGACAAAGCTCATTGTAATTAAGTGTGCAAAGACCTGGAGTTAGAAAATTAAAGGAGAAGAACACCTTTGGCATTTCTCAAGCTGAACGAATGACGGAAAAATTCAAGCCTCGAGTTGCAATATTGAAAGATTCTATGGACAAAATGCTGAATGACTCAGGAAACATCAAAAGAAGATGGAAGGAATACACACAGTCACTTTACCAGAAAGAATTGGCCAATGTTCATCCATTTTAGGAGATGGCATATGATCAAGAACCAATGGTTTTGAAGGAAGAAGTCGTAGCTGCACTAAAAGAATTGGCAAAAAACAAGGCTTCAGGAATTGACAGAATATCTATTGAGATGTTTCAACAAATGGGTGCTATACTAGGGGCACTCTTCTATGCCAAGAAATTTGAAGGAGAGCTACCTGGCCAACTGACTGGAAGAGATCCTTATTTGTACGCATTCCAAAGGAAGGTGATCCCACAGAATGTGGAAATTATCGAATAATATCACTAATATTACATGCAAGTAAAATCTTACTGATGATAATTCAAAAACGGTTGCAGCAGTATACTGACAGTGAACATGGTTAGATTCCAAAGACCTGGTTGTTAAGTGAAAACTGGCATTATGCAAAAATGAGGGGTGACCATATAAAAAAAATGGAGGATAGCTACATCATTGTGTAAGTGACAAATTACATCATTACATAACTGCCAAATTATATCATCATGTAACTGCCAAACCACTATCTTTCAGCTCCCCAGGTTTTGAATCTTAATCAAGTGAAGCTATTGTGTGGAGGGTGGAAGTGGTGCTTCTCCCACATGACCTTCCCTGGGTACCAGCTGTCTTGTCTTATTGTCTAGACTCCCATTGTTTTGTGGTGGTACATACAGTTAAGTGCTGGTCTTCCAACTAAAAGGTTGGCAGTTCAAATCCACCAGATGTGCCTAGAAGGAAGTTCTGTAGATTTGTTTACAGAAGGTCACAGTCTTGAAATCCCTATGGAGTGCATTTCTACTCAAACACATGGGGTTGCCGTGAGTTGGAATTGACTCTGGCAACTAGTTGGTTTTTTGGTTTCCATTCTTCTTGCCATTTGTAACGAAAATTCATGACTGATAGATATCCTCTTCCCTTTGAGCACAATTTCTATTGTAATCTTAGAAGAATGCAGGCATGTTTATATGCTGGGTACATTAGGTGCCTAGTAGCATGGAAGGTGCTCAGTAAATGTTGACTGAATGCAAAATGAGTATAGCCATGTGTTAAATTTACTTTTATCTATTATAACCAATAACTTGAAAGATGCAAAGAATTAACAGAGATCTGAGAGGTATATTAAGATAGAGGGAGCATCCTGTCTGTGACTTGACAAAATCAAATCTTAACTGCTATAAAGGCTTGCTGGAGAGTCTTTGCTTCAGGTTGCATACCTGATTTTGCTATTTAGGTCGTTGTCTAATGGTGATAGGCCATTTCCACCTGTATTTCTGGATCTGACAAGCATTTGCATGTCAAGGAATCCCAGGGAAGACAGCATAGGCTGGATTTGACAGTTTTCTTAAAAAAAAAAAAATAAGCCCAGAACTTGCTTTGCTGATAGAAATAGTCACTTCAGGATCACAGAGTCCAGAAATAGAAATAAGGAGAACTAATTGGGGAGAATCTGTCAAACCTATGGGGACTGCTTCTCCAAAGGAATGTTAACCAATCAAAACACAGGGGACTGTCCCTTTAGTATTTTGACAGTCTTGTTTTCTGAATGCCAAATTTTAATTCCTTGCTTTGTTTAGTATAAAGGAGCTCTGGTGGTGCTGTCATTAAAGCATTGGGCTGCTAACCAAAAGGTCAGTGGTTCAAACCCATGAGTTACTCTGGGGGAGAGGAAGATGAGGGTGTCTGCTTCTGTAAAGATTTACAGCTTTGAGAACCCTGTGGGGCAGTTCTACTCTGTCCTGAAGTGCTACTATGAGTCAGAATCGATTCTATGGCAGTAGTTTTGGGTTTTGTTTAGTATACTCCAAAAAGGTATATATTTGGTTTGACCCCAAACCATGGACTCTTACAAGAATATTTGTGAAAAATCTGCCAGTCTGGTCAGTGAGTTGCCTGACAGAGCTCAAGAGCAAAGATGTCTTTTTGAAGACTAAGGTGTGCCTGACCCAAGCCGTGGTGTTTTCAGTTGCCTTATATGGATGTGAAAGCTTGGCAGTGAATAAGGAAGGCTGAAGAAGAGTTGATGCTTTTGAGTTGTGGTGGTAGTGAAGAATCCTGAAAGTCCTGTGGACTGCCAGAAGAACTAACACATCTGTCCTGCAAGAAGTGCAGCTAGAAAGCTCCTTGGAAGCGAGAATGGCCAGACTTGGTCTCACCTACTTTGGTCATGTCATCAATAGGGACCATTCCCTAGAGAAAGATATGCTTGGTCAAGTGGAGGGTCTACGAAAAAGAGAAAGGCCCTCAACGAGATGGATTGACACTGCCTACCATACTGGGCTCGGGTATAGCAAGGATTGTAAGGCTGGCACAGGCCTGCACAGTGTTTCATTCAACCTTGTTGTACACAGGGCTGCTGTGAGAGAGCTGACTTGACAGCACCTAACAAGAACAATTTTATCTTCTGATATTAGTGAATACATCCCTGTGCCTCTTAAATTTTTTTCCTCCTGGATAACTTTTTAGGGCAATATGATTATATCAATGTGATATAATTTCTTCATTAATGATACAACATTAGAAAAATAACCAGTATTTATTTTCAAACTTCAGTGTTCTTCACTTGTAAATTGGTTGTTAATTTGTTTCTATTTTAACACAAGTACTATGAGTGAGTATTTTGTATGGCTGGCTTTAGAGTGGTGTATCCTTTTAATCTGGCAGGATGCCTTTAAGAATACTGGCTCACTGCATTGTCCACCTGAGTTTCTGTGCAGTACTTCCAGATTCTTTGTTCTGCCAGAATACCAGCATTAAAGCCTTTTGGCTTTGTGGAGGCCCAGTTTCCCCATTTCTAGAATATACACATGAAGAACTTCCAAAAGAAACAGGCGAATATAAAATGAAAATAAAAGTTTAGGGGGAAAAAAATCCCAAAGGATAACATATTTAGGCTCCACTTTAGGCAGGTTTTAATCTCTCTAGTTATACAGTTGCAAATAGCATATACTCTTAGGTTTTTTTCTATAGAATCTTTGATGAAAATGTTCAGTAATGGTAGCCAGGCACAATCAAGTTCTCTTCTAATGGTAAAAGAAGTAGTCGTTAATGGAGGCAATTAACCACACAGCTCATGTCCTTGTGTTTCTGACTCCTCTTTACCCTGATGCTCCAGGTGAGTAGATACCAATTGTCATGCCTTGGATGGCTGCTTGCAAGCTTTTAAGACCCCAAGCAGTATACAGTATGCAAGTAGAAAGTAGAAATGCTAAACATGTTATTAGGCCAATTAACTGGGATGTCCTATGAAACCATGACCACAGATCTTTAAACCAAGGAGCCAAATCCCATGAAGGTTTTGGCTATAAGCAGAAGAGGGCACATGTAATGAAATGATGGTTTTTAAAATTTACTGCCTGTGGTAGTGTGTCAACTTGGCTGGGCCTGGTTTGAGTAGCTGGGCAGCTGGTGGTAGTTATTCCCCATGATGAGACTGGCAATCAACTCCATGGTGGGATCTACTACAAGCAGCTGAGTAGCTGCTTTGGGTATGTGTTCTGCCTCCTGTATATAAGGAGAAGCCTTGGGAATGGTCTCTAGCTTATGGCATGCTAGGACCCTGCATGTAGCTGTGCTGTTCAGCAGCCTACCATGCTCTGCTGACCTTAGGAATTACAATGGACATAAACTAATGGCCTGCTGTGTGGTTTGGTAACATGGGGACTGTGCCTTTTTACTTGTCAACCTTGGGTTTGTCAGCCTCAGCAGCCAGCAGCTATCTGAGTGAAGAAATGCCTCTAGCTCCAGTGGGCTGGGAGCAGGAGGCAGAGGTGGACCCCAAGGTTGAGGGACTTTCACCCAGCCTCTAGAGCCTGGCACTTTGAACTTGGACTTAAAGCCTCCAGACTGTGAGAGAACAAACTGTTTGGTAAGGCCAACCTATTTGTGGTATATTCTTGTCAGAGTGGCACTAGGTAACCAGAACACTACCCTTAAAAAATTAGAACAGGAATGCCAGTAATTACATTGTAATTATTGGAAGAATTACTTACATTTATCCCTGAAATTAATGCTAATCCTCTTACACAAAGAAGAATTCTTTATCATGTTTTTATATTTCAGCAATTTTAGTTTTCTTTAATTAGGTTTGAAAATGCTAATTGTGCCTACTATGTGTAAGGCATTGTTTACCTTATTTAGTAACAAAATAATTCATGTTACATTTAAGAATTTTGAAAAATTGGGAACCATATTCTAGTAATAGTGATGTTTTATGTAGCTGTTTAAAAACTATCGCTCTTGGGCCAACTCATGTTCTCCATCATGGTTGGGATTGCTACAAACAAGCTCTGTCTTTGTTCCAGGGTATGGAAGCTCTGATGCTGACAAACTCCAGGGTCCATCTATGGTCAGAGATGGCCTTTCAGACCAACTGGGAGGACTAGAGAAGTGTCCAGCCCTTGGCCAGTGGTATAGCAGGTGCTCAGAAACAGTAACTGTTTTGCATTTGATAAGCACTGGGCCCTGGATAATTAATTTACACATGCTATCTCATTTATTCATAAAACTCCTTGGACGGGCGGTGTTAGCTATTTGTAGCTGGAGAAACTGGCTGTGGTGGTTATGTTTTTGTGTCAACTTGGCTGGGCCTGGTTGAGTGGCTGGGCAGCTGGTGGTAGTTATTCCCCACGATGAGACTGGCAGTCAGCTCCATGGTGAGATCTACCATAAGCAGCTGAGTAGCTGCCTCTGAGATGTGGTCTGCTTCCTGTATATAAGGAGAAGCCTTGGGAATGGTCTCTAGCCTATGGCATGCTTGGACCCTGCATGTAGCTGTGTTGTTGTTCAGCAGCCTGCTATGCTCTGCTGACCCTGGGACTTACAATGGACTTGAATCAATGGCTTGCCGTGTGGTTTGGTAACATCGGGACTGTGCCTTTTTACTTGTCAACATTGGGGTTTCTCAGCCTCAGCAGCCAGCAGCTGTCTGAGTGAAGAAACGCCTCTAGCTTCAGTGGGCCGGGAGCAGGAGGCAGAGCCGGACCCCAAGGTTGAGGGGCTTTCAGCCAGCCCCTAGAGCCTGGCACTTTGAACTTGGACTTAAAGCCTCTAAACTGTAAGAGAATAAACTCCTGTTTGTTAAAGACATCCCATTTGTGATATGTTTCTGTCAAAATGGTGCTAGGTAACCAGAACACTGCCTTAGAGAAAGTTTTGGCCAAGGTCAAGGCTGATAAAGGAGCCATTGAGCATATAAAACAAAAACTCAATGCCATCGAGTTGGATCTGACTCATATTGACCTCTCCTGGGGTTTCTGAGGCAGTATCACTGCGGAAATAGATTGCCCAATTTTCCTTCTGAGGAGTGGCTGGTGGATTTGAACCACCAGCCTTGGTGGGTAGCAGTCAAATGTCTTAGACACAATGCCACCAAGCTCCCATTGAGCATATAGGGGGTAAGAAACTGAACACAAAAATCTTTAGATCAAAGCTTGAGAAAGAGCATGGGCTTGTGGGAAAAGGGGTAACATTTTATCCTCACTGTTAGTTAAATGGAACCTCAGAATAATATGGTCCCTAATGAGTAATTCCCCGCCCTTTGAATTGAGAGAAATCTCAGTTAGAGATTAGGCCTCCAGAGGGATTTGGGTCAGAACAGTTTAGGATGGGCTACACTACCACTGAGCACTAGTACCAGTTGTCATTAAGTAGATTCCAACTCATGATAAGACCATGCATATCAGAGTAGAATTGTGCTCCTTAGGGTTTCCAGTGCATGATTTTTCAAAAGTAGATTCAAACCTCCAAGCTTTCATTAAGCGGCTGAGCATGTTAATAATTTGCATCAAATCGGATGACTTATTAGACTCATTTGGGGCAGCTTTAGAAGTGCCAGAGAATAGACCTCACCTCTGAAGTTGAGGCACAGGCATTGGATTCTAAGATCCCTGGGTCATGCAAATGATGTGGTGGTTCCAATTCACCCCACAGTGCCATGGAAGAAAGACCTGACAGTCTGCTTCTGTAAAGATGAGAACCTTGAAAACCCTATGGTGCTCAGTTAACTCTGTAACCCAGGGTCACCATGAGTTGGAATTGATGGTAGTGTGTTTGGCTTTGTTACCAGGTGATTTTAATGTGTTGCCAAGGTTGAGAACAACTGATCTATAACATCTGTAATTTCTTAGTTTAGGTAATTAATGCACAAGGTGTTTTCCAGAAGAACCTTGTCAAGAGGAATTTTAAGACTTAATTTCTTTCTTTAGGTTATCAAGTGGGTCACCATAACAATGGGAACACTGTTAACATGATGTTTGTGTAACTTCAGCAGCGGGTACATAGTCTTCAAAGTACCTGATGACTGCACTATGGTAGTGTGGTGTAGTAAATTACATAGTGTGGCTTTTCTAGCCATGAGTCTTTGTAAACTCCATGGTGGAATTTGCCATGAGCAACTGAGTAGCTGCTGATTGTTAAAGTTATCCACCTGCGGTATTTCTGTTGCATGTAGCACCAAGTAATTTTCTGGAAAGTTCGCTCTCTCAGGTGTATGGAATTCTGATGTTGGGATTGGTTAGTTTGGCCACTCTGCCAGGCTCAAAAGGAGGCCTCCTAGAGGCAGAAGAAGTTTCTCTGACTGCTGGCTGAGAAAGATGTGCTGCTGAGAGAAATGGACTCCTGAGGGACACTCACTTTCTGAGAGATGTGTGAGACACACATTGCTGAGCGAGACACCAAGAGACATGCACTGCTGGGAGAGAGACTGTTGGCTGAGAGACAGCAGGTTGAGAGAGACTGAGCATATTCCTGAATTTGAATTGTAGTCTATTGCTTCCCTAGTAAATCCCATAATCTGTGAGTTCTGTGTGGCCACTGCAGCAAATTTTTGAATCCAGCAGAGAGGTGGTGGGTACTGCAGGAGGAATGGTTGGTGTTAGGGTTGGTGAAAGAGCTGGAAGGAGGCAGCATGTCTGGCCTCGCAGGAATAGGCTTTGGGCTACTGATGGTGATTCTGTCTTCCTCTTGTGGGGTTAGAGGAGGTCAGAAGATATGGCCTCCTTGCCTCCTTTACTACCTGCTGGTAGTAAACTGGATGTTGCTCGAATTGTAAAACAAATTGGGATACAAAGACAGTCATTTCTATTTTTTTATTGGAGTCTGATTCATAGTATGGTTGGACTAATATGACCTTTTGTTGTTGTTGTTATGTGCCATTGAGTTGGCCCCAACTCATAGCGACCCCTCCTTGGGTTTTCGAGGCAGTATCACTACAGAAGTAGGATTGCCCAACCTTCCTTCTGAGGAGTGGCTGGTGGGTTTGAACCGTCAGCCTTCTGGTTAGCAGTCAAGTGCCTTTGGCACTATGCTACCAGAGCTCCTCATATGACCTTAGAATTACCATATTTTTATGCAAACAGCACATCTATTACGTATTTTTGTAAACTGCACAACCCCCCATATTGTTTTTGTAAGTGCGCTATACCTGTATATATATATATTTTTTAACGTAGTACTGACTTCAATTTTAATTTTTTTCTGTCCAATGGATTTATTGTGACTGCAATAAAACTGATCTTGTGAAAACTTCATTTAAGGTAGGTATCTTCTTAAACCAATAGTAAATTGAATGAGATTGTGAGGGAAATGATAAGCCATGTTAAGAACAAAGAGTATGAATGCACAAAGAACTAGAAATTAATAAGTAGGAAATGATCCTAGGTCTAAAACTACAAGAACAAGATATTTACTATATTTTATTGGTTTCATAAATCTTACAAATTTTTGATAGTCATTGTCTTTGAAATCAACAAATGAAAGTCACCAGAAGAAATTAATCTTCACACAGAAGAAATTTCATCTTAAAATCTGCCATTTTAGTTTTATTCATTCATTATCATCATCATCTGACTCCTGGAACCCTTCAAAGTCCAATCCTTCATCACTGCCATCACTGAAATATCTCAGAGCTGCAGGCAAATGCTCTTCTGTGACTTCTGAACTGATATTGTCACTTTCTTTGGCATCTTCATCTTCATCATCATCATCAGTATTCTGCTGGCACACAATTAATCCCAGCCTTTCTTCAGCTATTGTGGGTGGTTTCTGGAGTTATTTTTCCCCCAAAAGAAGTCACCCACTTGCAGACTTCCGTAAACGTCACCTGCTTCAGCCATTCTGATGGTGTGAACTCATTTCACATCCAACTGTCTTCTGATGAAAGTCTTGAATGGGTGGTTGACTGCTGTATCCAGCAGCTGCAGCTTGCAAGTAAGGTCACCAGATATATGACTTCTATATGGACACTTTTCGTTAGGTGCCATCAAGCCAACACTAGTTGAGTTAATATAATTATGAAGATTTTTTTTTTCTTTGTGAGAAGCCATGGCATTAAAAATTAGTAAAGACATCTTCAAAAAGAATCTCCTCTATGTGGCTCTGTAACATTAATTTACCCATACTTTCATAACATCATAGTCCATCCATCCCTTCTTATTACAATGAACAACCACACTGGTGGGCAGTTTTCGTGGGGTATTGTAACTCTTGAAAATCACCATCAGCTTTAATTTCACCCCATTTGCAGTGCAACCAAGGATTACTTCTTGTGCCCAGAGGTTGTAATGGCTACAGTTTTCATACCTGAAGCAGCTACAGGCCTGGCAACTGGAATGTCAAAAGACATAGTGTCTTGGATTGGGTTCTCTAGAGAAACACAAAAACCAGCAAAGTATATATATATATTTATAGAGAGAGAAAGAGAGAGAGAGAGAAATTTATCTTAG
>NW_006921613.1:1651880-1657432 GCF_000298275.1 Orycteropus afer afer
ATAGTCCGGAATGCCGTTCTTCCAGCTTGTCCCTGGGATAGCATTGCAGGTAGGCCACACCCCTGGGGAAACTCCCCTTGGGCAGACCGGCCGCTTAGAACTCAGTCATGTGATCCATCATGGGAACCACCACTCACAACTGGAGTCCAGCCAAGTTGACACATCTTCAACTATCACACATAGGAACCTTGTCCATATTAGTTATGTTCATTGCAGAGACAGTTCAGAGATTTCTTTGGTGACAAATTTGTGGAAGATGACCATCTTGTGCTTCCAGTGTTCTGGAAGTTGCTGACCTATGATGGTTCTCATTCTCATGGAAAGGCCATTCCTGTTCATGAATTTAGAAATCCATGTGAAGCCTGCCTTGAAATCTGGGATTCCTTTTTCTTTGCCATAAGCTTCACTTTCATCTGAATTGTGACAGTAGAAACAGCTTGAGTTGTTCTCTTTGGGAAGTAAGCTACTTTTTCAAGTTGTTCTCCAATTGAGGCCATTTCATTTTGGGTCCATGACATGTGTTTTCATGAACTCATTTACTCCAGATGCTTTTTCTCCTTTCTCAATTTTGTAAATGGATGATTCTCCAACCTTGAACTCTTGATGCCATTCTTGTTTGCATGTTTGGTGAATTGTTTGCTTGCTTTTTATTTCTTCAGCCCTTGCAGTGACTTTCAGTTTGAAGTCAGTGGTGTAGGACTTGCATTTAGTTCAGACATGATCCTAAGAATTCTAAGAAATAGATTTATAAATAGAAAAATGTGCACAATTGAAAACTGGCTGGTTCTAGAAAAGACATTGCAAAGTTTAAATGTGAAGTGTACAAGAGCAGGGGTCTTTTTATATACTCGCAAGGATATGATTTAGATGGCTCATGATCATTGATCAAAGACATTGGCTAATAAGACATAATTGGACTATGAGATAAGCAGATCTTACATTACTTAATGGTTTCACTTATGTTGATCTAATAACATTTTTCCATTCAACTGTTGAGCCAAGAGTGGTCATGCAACAGTTTTGCTTTGCTTGCTCCTCCAATTAAAAGCCAAAGTTGGAAGATGACTGTGATAATTATGTCAGTGCAGATTGAATCAAGATTCCTGTTGATAACTGCTCAATGCCATTTATGTCAGTGGAGACTTCACTTTGTTTACGATTTCAATTGATAGCATGTGATTTATGGACAGGCTTCAGTAGGTTCAAGGTTCTGTTTGATAACTCAAAAGGGATCGGGATATAATTATGAACTTCGGTTAGCAGAAACAAATGCACAGTTTCAGTAGTTTATTTTCCAATTATCGAGGAATTACCAAACTCAGTCCATGACTGCTTAACCATCACTTACAACTTTATTATACAAATATGATGAAAAGTAACATTTTTGGACCTTTGAATAAAGGTGAATGAGGCCAAAATTCACTTCTGGAAATGTCGTGAGACATGACAGCATATGCATGGGTGCACTATGCCAGAACTATTTTTTTGTAATTTCATCATTTTCGTATTTTATTGTGTGTTGTTTACATGAGCATGCTATTTGCAAAAAATACAATAATAAGTAGTGATGGTGGCACAGTCCATTTGCCAGGATCTACCGTATTTTATATTGTTTAATTCTTGCGGTAATGAATGGCTAGGCTGGGACTCCTGCTTGAATTGTAAATGAGGCACTCACCATCACCTTGCCCTTATATTGGTGCCCCTGTCATGGTGTAGTTTGTCACAAAAAATAAAACTTGCCTAATTTTAAGGAGTAGAAGGAGTTGGGGAGTTTCATTCTAAGAAAAGTTATATTTTACCATGTGTGAGTGGGCATAGCAGAAAGAAGGTTAGTTGAAGCATTTTATCAGGCTTCTTTGTTTATCTGAATTGTTTTTTCCCCAGTGACATTGGGATTCAAGATCCACTGATTAGATAAGAACAGGTTGTTACTGTTAGGTGCTGTTGAGTTGGTTCCTACTTATAGTGACCCTGTGTACAATAACACTAAACACTGCCTGGTCCTGTGCCACCCTCACAGTTATTGCTTATGTTTGAGTCCATTGTTGCAGCCGCTGTGTCTGTCCGTCTCCTTCAGGGCCTTCCTCTTTCTCACTGACCCTTTGCTTTACCAAGCATAATGTTCTTTAGGGAACGGTTCCCCCTGAAAACATGTCCAAAATACATGAGATGCAGTCTCACCATCCTTGTTTCTAAGGAGCATTCTGGCTACACTTCTCCCAAGACAGGTTAGTTTGTTCTTTTGGCAGTCCATGGTGTATTCAATATTCTTTGCCAATACCGTAATGCAAAGCATCAATTCTTCTGTGTTCATTGCGTGTGAAGCTTGGGTCATGCACACCTTAGTCCTCCAAGTGACATATTTGCTTTTTAACACTTTTTAAAATCTTTTGCAGCAAAGTTGCCCAATGCAGTCTGTCATTTGATTTCTTGACTGCTACTTCCATGGGTGTTAATTGTGGATCCCAGTAAAATGAAATCCTTGACAACTTCAATCTTTGCTCCATTTATCATGATGTTGCTTATTAGTCCAGTTGTGAGAATTTTTGTTTTCTTTATATTCAGCTGTAATCCATACTGAAGGCTGTATCTTTTACCTTCATTAGTACATGCTTCAAGTTGTCTTTATTTTTATGAAGAAAGGTTGTGTCATCTGCATATTGTGGATTGTTAGTGTATCTTCCTCCAATCCAGATGTTATGTTTTCCCATATATAGTCCAGCTTCTCAGATGATTTGTTCAGCATACAGATTGAATAAGGTGAAAAGATACAACCTTGTAACAAACCATTTCTTATTTTAAACCACACAATATTGCTTGTTCCATTTGAAAAAAAATGCCTTTTTATCTGTGCACGTGTTCCTCATGAACACAGTTAAGTGTACTGGAATTCCCATTCTTTGTAATGCTATCCATAACTTGTTATGATCCATACACCTATTTATCACTTCAGGATTAAGTGTTAATGACCCTATAGGACAGTATAGAACTGTCCCATCGGGTTTCCAAGGCTGTTGCTAAAAAGGCAAGGAGGGCACATCTCCTGACCTCCTCTAACTCCACAAGAGGAAGACAGGATGACCATCAGTAGCCCAAGGCCTGTTCGTGCAAGGCCAGACATGCTGCCTTCCTCCAGCCCTTTTACCAACTGTTCCTCCCAAAGCACCCACCACCTCTCTCCTGGGTTTGATAATTCACTGCAGTGGCCACACAGAACTCACAGATTATGGGGTTTATTAGGGAAGCACCAGGCTACAATTCAAGTTCAGGAAAAATGCTCAGTCTCTCTCCCAGCCCACCGTCCCTCAGCCAACAGTCTCTTTCCCAGTAGTGCGTGTCCCTTGGTGTCTCACTCAGCATAGCGTGTCTCTTTCCCAGCAGCGCGTGTCTCTTAGAAGCACATGTCTCTTTCAGCAGCATGTCCTTCTCCGCCAGCAGTCAGAGAGACTTTTGCCTCTAGGAGGCCTCCTTTTGAGTCTGGCAGGGTGGCAGGCTAGCCAATCATAACATCAGAATTCTAATCATGTGAGAGAGAGTGAACTTCCCAGAACATTACTTTGTGCTGCTCCCAACAGAAATACCCCAGGTGGATGATTTTTACAATCAGGAACTCCTCAGTTACTCACAGCAAATTCCACCTCGGAGTTTACAAAGACTTATGGGTAGAAAAACCACACTAAGTAATTTACTACACTGCCACTGTAATCTTTATGGAAACAGAAAGCCACATCTTTTTCTTGTGGAGCAGCTGATGGGTTCGAACTGCCAATTTTTCAGTTAGCAGCCAAACACCGTAACCATTGTGCCACCAGGGCTCCCTGAGGAACTTTAATTGTGCTCTTTTTGGATAGAGTAGACAAGGTAAGTAACAAAACTCTAGCATTCTGTTTGAAATTTTAACTGTCATTCATTCACTTATCCATTCATATGTTCAATAAATATTATTGAATTGCTACTTTGTACCAAGCACCATCTAGATACTGTGTGGGATATAGCAGTGAACATAAAATACGGAAATCTCCACATTCATGGAATAGAATGGGAGAGAACGTCACAGGTAAATGCTGACACCAATCACAAATAGAACTGATATAAGAGCACATCAAAAGCTTTAAAAGAAAATGACATTAAGAACAAAACAAAAACCTTTGACCCTTGTGTTGTTGTTCGATGCCATCGAGCCAGCTCTGACTCATAGTGACCCTGTGTACAACAGAACAAAAGCCTCCTGGTCCTGCACCATCCTCACCCTTCTTGCTGTGCTTGAGCCCATCACTGCAGTATCTATGTCAGTCCACCTCATTGAGGGTGTTCTTCTTTTCCACTGACTCTCTACCAGGGAGCTATGGTGGTGCAGTGCCTAAGGCATTTGACTGCTTACCAGAAGGCTGGTGGTTCAAACTCACCCGCCACTCCTTAGGAGGAAGGTTGAGCAATCTACTTCTGTAGTGATACCACTTCAGAAACCCAAGGAGGGGTCGCTATGAGTTGAATTGACTCAACAGCTGTGAGGCTTTTTTTTTTTTCCTCCTTTACCAAGCATGATATCCTTCTCCAGGGACTTGTCCCTTCTGACCATATGACCAAAGTAGGTGAAATGAAATCTGGCCATTTTCGCTTCTGAGGAGTATTTCCAGTTACACTTTTCCAGGCCAGATTTGTTTGTTCTTCTGGCATTCCTTGGTATTTCCAGTATTCTTCGCCAACACCACTATTCAAAGGCATCCACTCTTCTTCAGTCTTCCTTATTCATTGTCCAGCTTTCACATGCATATGAGGTGACTGAACATACTATGGGTTGGGTCAGACACATCTTAAGTCTTCAAAGTGACATCTTTGCTTCTTAATACTTTTTTAAATCTTTTGCAGCAGAGTTGCCCAATGCAGTCTATCATTTGATTTCCTGACTGCTGCTTCCTTGGGTGTTAATTGTGGATCCAAGTAAAATGAAATCTTTGACAACTTCAATCTTTGCTCTATTAAAGAGCTCCATGTAAAGAGGTATTTTGCAGCAGATTCACCCAGTGCAACATGCTGTATGATTTCTTTCTTTCTTTTTTTATTTTTTATTGTGATTTGGTTGAAAGTTTACAGCACAAATTCACTTTCCACACAGCAGTTCACATACACTTTGTCTCATGACATTGACTACAATTTACCCTAATACAACAGCTCCCCTTCCACTTCCTCCCAATAGTTGCCTCTTCCTTGTGTCCATCCCTCTGCGCACTCCTGCCCCTGAGCTCTCTCCCTGTGCATAAGCAGCCCTTCTTTCTCCCATGATTGTTCTCTCCAAGGAGTGTATCTACTTCAGGTAAACGTTTAACTCATATGCCTGTCTTTTGTTTGACTGGAAGCCACAGGTATGGGTTCACTTCCAGACCTGAAGGGCAGCTAGGGGCCATAGTCTCAGTGGTTCTGCCAGGCTCTATCAGACCAGTAAACCTGGTCTCCCTTTTTTTTTTCCCCAAATGATTTTGAGTTTTGTTCCACATTGTTCTCCCTCTCTATCCAGGATCTCCTACATAGATCCCCCTCTGAGTGGCTGA
>NW_006921613.1:1657677-1697209 GCF_000298275.1 Orycteropus afer afer
AGACTGTGATCCTGAGCCCACAGGTACAGCTACTCACTCCCTCTGGGTAGCTGGCTGTGACCAAGAAGTGACTACAACTTTGTCCCTTGTCAGCTCTACTATACACCTGGGAATTCTTACAGAACATACAAATACACTTGTAGAACCATTGTCTGCCAGCCCTATACATGGTCTTGGGTACACTCCCCCATGCATAGACATACCTAATAGTTCAGCCTGTCCACCCATCTATCCAACAGTATACCTATGTTTGCCTTCACTGACAATGCAGTACTACATGTGCAAAAGAGTTTATCTTTGTTGTCTGTACCTCCCATGTACCTCTCTCTGTCTTCCTCTTCCTCGATGCCACCATGTTGATCACTCACCTTTGGTACATTGCCATTCTCTTCACCCAAATCGATACTTATCTCTACCTATCTAACAGTGTTCCCTCCCCTCCCCTCGCACCCCTGGTAACCAACAAAGAAAATTTCCTTCCCTATAAAAACCTTTCCTTGACTTTTACAATAACAGACTAATACAGTATTTGTCCTTCTGTGATTGACTTATTTCACTCAGCATAATGTCCTTCAAATTCATCCACGTTATGTGGTGTTTTCAGATTCTAGGTTATTCTTTAGGGTTACATAGTATTCCATCATGTGTGTACCATAGTTTGATGATCTATTCCTCAGTTGATGGACACCTAGGTTTTTTCCATCTTTTGGCTATTGTAAATAGTGCTGCAATCAATATGGGTGTGTATATGTCTGTTCTTGTCATGGCTCTCACTTCTTTAGGATATATACCTAGTAAAGGAATTTCTGGGTCAAATGGTATTTCTAATTCCAACTTTTGAAGGAATTGCCATACTGCTTTCCACAATGGTTGTACCATTTTACAGTCCCACCAACAGTGTATGAGAGTCCCAGTCTCTCCACATCCTCACCAGCATTTGTTATTTTCTGTCTCGTTGAACTTTGCTACTAGTGCTGGAGCAAGATGGTACCTCATTGTTGTTTTGATTTGCATTTCTCAAATAGCTAATGATTGTGAACATTTCTTCATGTTTGTTGGCCGCTTGAATATCCTCCTTGATGAAGTGTCTATTCATGTCTTCTGCCCATTTTTTAATTGGATTGTTTGTCTTTTTGTTATTTAGGTGTTGGAGTGTTCTATAAATTCTGGAGATAAGTCCCTTGTCAGATATGTCATTGCCAAATATTTTTTCCCAATCTGTAGGTTCTCTTTTGACTCTTTTGGAGAAGCCTTTGCAAGCATATAAAAATTTAATTTTTAGAAGATCTCATTCATTTAGTTTCTCTTCTGCTGTTTGTGCATTTTGGGTTATGCTTGATAGTCTATTTATGCCATATATTAAGGCCCTTAAATTTGCCCCTAGTTTTCCTTGAGGAACTTTATAGTTTTAAGTTTCACATTTCAGTCTTTGATCCATCTGGAGTTAGTTTTTGTGTATGGTATGAGGTACAGATCTTCTTTCATTTTTCCACAAATGGATATCCAGTTTTTCCAGCACCATTTATTAACAAGCATTCTCTTCCCCATTTGATGGATTTAGACTCTTTGTCAAAGGTCAGCTGACCATAGGTCGATGGATCTATTTCTGGGTTCTCAATTCTATTCCTTTGGTCTATGTGTCTGTCATCGTACCAATACCAGGCAGTTTTGAATACTGTGGCTCCATAGTAGGTTTTGAGATCCGGCAATGTGAGACCTCCTACTTTGTTCTTTTTCAATAGTGCTTTGCTTATCCAAGGTCTCTTTCCTTTCCATATAAAGTTAGTGATTGGTTTTTCCATATCATGAAGGAATGTTGATGGGGTCTGGATTGGGATTGCATTGAATATATAGATTGCTTTGGGTAGAATTGACATTTTCACAATGTTCAATCTTCCTATCCATGAGCAGCAACATGCTGTATGATTTCTTGACTGATGCCTCCATCAGTATTGATTGTGGATGCAAGTAAAATAAAATCCTTGACAACTTCAATCCTTTCTCCATTTATCATGATATTGCTTATTGGTCCAGTTGTGAGGATTTTTGTTTTCTTTATGTTGAGGTGTAGTCCATACTGAAGACTGTAGTCTTTGATCTTCATCAGCAGGTGCTTCAAGTCATCTTCACTTTCAGCAAGCAAGGTTGTGTCATCTGCATATTGAAGGTTGTAAATGGTTCTCCCTCCAATCCTGATATTGCATTCTTCTTAATATAATCTAGATTCTGGGATTATTTGCTCAGCATACACTTTGCATAAGAATGGTGAAACGATACAACCCTAACACACATCTTTCCTGATTTTAAATCATGTGGTATCCTCTTGTTCTGTTTGAATGACAGCCTTTGGTCTGTGTACAAGTTCCTCATGAGCACAATTAAGTGTTCTGGAATTCCCATTCTTTGATATAGAAATACAGTCTAAGGAAATCATTTATGTGCCCAAGTATGTATATATAAGGATATTCATATTTTTGCTCAGTGTTGGAAACAAGGACTGGTTAAATAAATTAACCTGTTGCCATTGAGTTGACTCCCACTCACAGCAACCCCACGTGTGTCAGTGCAGAACATGCTCCGTGGGCTTTCCAGTAGCTGATTTCTCAGAAGCAGATTACTAGGCCTTTCTTCTGAGGCATGTCTGGGTAAACTTAAACCTTTGACCTTTTGGTTGGCAACTGAGCATATTAACTGCACTACACTAGGACTCCAAATAAATTATAGTGCATCATACAATGAATGGTGGTGCAGCCATTGAAGAAATGTTTCAGAAATGTTTCTAATGCTATTGAAGAATGCTTACAATATATTAAGTGAAAACTGCTGGTTTTGAAACCATAGGGTCCTCTAAACAGGTGCTCAGGAAGGGTCGATTGTTTCCCTCAGGGTCAAGGGTCATTTGTCAATGTCTGGAGACATTTTTGGTTGTCACTTGGTATAGGGAGTGTGTGTGTGTGTGTGTGTGTGTGTGTGTGTGGTCTAGTGAGTAAAGGCCAAGGATATTGGCCTACAACAAAGAATTTCTTAGTTTGAAATGTCAGTAGTGCGGAAGCTGAGAAACTTTGCTCTTGAATGATTATATATAGCATTGAGTAGAATGAATTGCATCATGGGTGTGTTTACTCTTATATATATATTTTTAAGTGAGAAAGTATAGTTCTATAATTAGAAACAAATATGCAAAAGGAAACTATTAAAGTGGTAGTAGATTCTAGAGTCATTCTCTTAACCTGGGAATGTTCTTTCCTTGAACAGTTCAGGAGTTGTTTTCTTTTTCTACTGCTCCCTTGGCCTGTGTAGACCCGATCCCCCGTATCTGTGATGATCTATTCTAATGAAACCTGGCTTTGGCTGTTCATTATTTACTCTCATAACATGGTTTAATGTATTTGTCTACTTAATTTTGATCTGTATCTATCCAGGGAAATAATCTGTTCCATGTTTAAACTACATGTTCTTAGGAGTCCTTAGTTTCCGTTCTATGGAAGCCCAGGACCTCTTCCAGCCCTCAGCACAGGTCCCAGAAAGGTAGGCAGGATGCCCAGCAAATGCTTCAAATGCTGAGAATTCTACCCTAGAATTCCAGTCCAGGCTTGTCTCCTGAAAAGTTGAGGTGTAGTTAATTGTCTCTATTTAGGGATTAGAATATTGTGGTTCATAAGAGTCTAAATGAGTTTGCTAATTTAGTTACCTCCTCTTAAGACTACTGTGGAAATAAAGATTAGCCATAAAATACCTTTAATGAACCCCAATCTTATTTGCAGGGAACCCAGGCCAGTGGCATTTTGCTGGATGGTGGGAGGCTATTGTGGTCTCTGCAGAAACATTGACAACCATCTAAGATTTCTAGTACTTTAAATGTGCACATGTTATACATCAGGGAATTAATTGTTCCCATTCTCTTTGATTAAAAGTTACATTATCTTGGAAGACAAGGCATTGTCAAGTGGGCAGGGCAAATCATATGTTTTCTCTTTCACTCCTTATTTTTCTAATTAGAGCCTACACATCCTGTGCTAGAAGAGCTTTTTAAAATTAACTTAATTTACTGCCATTATTGTAACATACCCATTTACTGGGGCCCATGAATATATGTGCACTCTACTTGATTACATCAAATTTCTCTCCCAAATAAAGAGTACAATTAATTCATTAGTGAATAGTTTGTGTCTGCGAGTAAGTGCCAGTTTATGATGATTCTATCAACACTTGTATCACATTAATTTATTTCCCATTTAATCAGTGTTTGAAGTGAACTGGAATCAGGCAGAACACAATATGCAGTTTTGCACATCATAATTATAATGGAGCAAATGGAAATAGTCATAGGACTCTAGCATTAGAAGCTTTACTGCAGAAGCACAGATGGGTGAGGAGATGTTGATTAAAAATATGTCCAGGAATAAATCCTTTATAAGCACTGTCTTACATTCCAAATGCCTCCATGACAATTAACTTTGCAATACTTACTTTAAAATTTCTTATTCTGTGTACAGCTCTGAGTAGAAATCCTACAGACTGGGTAGACTGTGGAAGCACTCTGTGTCATGCTCCATTTAAATTAAGCCATTAGGTTGTTCAGTCATTTCTTTGCAGACTTTGTCTAGGTGGTAAGTTCAATCTTTACTGTTCCTTTGTGCTTCTCCAGCCTTTTCCAAGCCAGTGTTGCTGAAGTACGGTTTGTCTTGTGGGAAGAGGGTCTACCTTGGGAAATAGATTTTCTGACTGAAGCTTGGCAAGAAACTCTCGATTAGGAATTGCACTCATTTGTTTTGCTTCCTCAAAACTAGTAAGAAAGAGGCTGAACAAATAGTGTTCTTAAAGCAAGGGACTTTTGGACAGATAGTCATTTGTTAACTGCCTGAGTTTTTGTTTTAGAATGTTTCTTTCTCCTCCTCTTTCTTAATAAATCATTGCAAATCCTGTTGAGGTATTCCCCTCCCAACTCTCTCCCTCCCTTCTCTCTCTGCATCCCCAGAGAACCACTATTCTTAAGTGGATGTGTATATTCTTCCAGGAGTATATATTTACTTCATTAGTGTATATCCATAATCAATTCATCACATCATTTTGTATGCATTTAAGCATTTAAAATATTGAGTATTGAAGGTACCGTGGACTACGAGAAGAATGAACGAGTCTATCTTAGAGGAAATACAGCCAGAATGTTCGAAGACTAAGGTGTGCCTGACCCAAGCCATGGTATTTTCAGTCACCTCGTATGCATGTGAAAGGTGGACAGTGAATAAGGAAGATCAAAGAAGAGCCCATGCCTTTGAATTGTGGTTTTAGCGAAGAATACTAAAAATACTATTGAACTGAAAATACTATGGACTGCCAGAAGAACAAACAAATCTGTCCTGGAAGAAGTGCAGCCAGAATACTCCTTGGGAATGAGAATGGCCAGGCTTTGTCTCACCTACTTTGCTCATGTTGTCAGAAGGGGCGAGTCCGTGGAGAAAGTATCATGCTTGCTGAAGTAGAGGGTCAGCAAAAAAGGGGAAGACCCTCGATGAGTGGCTGCAATGATGGGCTCAAGCACAGCAAGGATTGTGAGGAAGGTGCAGGACTGGGCAGTGTTTTGTTCTTTTGTTCATAGGGTCACTGAGTTGGAAACGACTCAACCTGACAACAACAAACCTTTAAAAATGGTCTCATACTGTATTTTATTAAAGGTCTTCTATTGTATCTTACTTTTTTCCCACTAGAATTATTATTTTTAGTTATGTTATGCATGCATGTAGATCTAGTTCATTCATTTTAATGATGTATAATATCCCATCATGGGAATATACCACAATCTGTTTACCCATTTTCCTATTGATGGAAATTTAAATTAGTGAATAATTTCTCACCATTACAAAGAATCCATTAGCAAAGATCCATTTTATCTATTGCTTTGCTGGGATTTGAACTTTAGACCACCTGACTATAAAACCTATATTCTATACACTGTATCGAATTGCTTCTCAAGTGATATGTTGTTGTTCAGTGCCATCAAGTTGGTTTCAACTCATAGCAACCTCACATAGAAGAGAACGAAGCACTGCCCAGTCCTGTGCCGTCCCCACAATGGTTGCTGTACTTGAGCCTGTTGTAGCCACTGTGTCAATCCACCTCACTGAGGGTCTTCCTCTTTTTCACTGACCATCTACTTTACCAAGCATTTTGTCCTTCTTCAGGGACTGATCCCTCCTAATAACATGACCAAAGTACCATAGGCAAAGTCTTCTAAGGAGCATTTGGCTGTTCTTCCTCCAAGACAGATTTCTTTGTTCTTCAAGTAATATATTTATATTATAGTCAAGTTTGATTTGGTGGAACACATTAGCAGAGCATTAAAATTTGGTAATGCCATTTCATCTCCAGATGGGAATCATTTTACTAATTTCATCAGACACAAAGTGGATTTAGTGTCTAAGGCTAAGCTGTCCAAACGGTAGTCCACTAGCCACGTGTGGTGACTGGGCACTTGAAATATGGCTAGTTCAAATTGTGATTTCTTGTAAGTGTAAAATACTAGATTTTGAAAACTTAGTTTGGGAAAAAACGCAAAATATTGCATTAATATATTTATTTTTATATTTAAAGGATAATATTTAGACAGGTTACATAAAATATATTATTAAAATTAATTGTATCCCTTTCTTTTTACTTCGTTAACGTGACCTCTAGGAAAGTTAAAACTACCTATGTAATTTATTCAACAGGACTGTCAAGGGATTTGTTGTTGTTGTTATGTGCCGTCGAGTGGACCCCGACTCACGGCGACCCGTCCTTGGGTTTCCAAGGCAGTATCACTATGGAAGTAGATTAAGCTGAAATGATGGCGTCTGCACTTCTGGTTGCCAGGTGGGGGCAGCAAAGAGTTGCTAGAATGGATTCCTTGTCCCTAGCCCTAAAAGGTGATTTACCAAGCAGGGACTCAGAAAGGCAGGATATCATGTCAGTAAAGGTGTTAAATGGGCTGTTATCATAAGGATCCAGGGATTAGATCCTGGATTCCAGTTGAGAGAGAGTCTAGAGCCATGGCAATCTAGAAGAGAGTGAGCTACTTAAAAATGAAAGGTCTAATATAATACAGCTTTGAAGTCACACAGGAGCTCTGGTAGTGTAGTGCCTAAGGCATTTGACTGTTAACCGGAAGTCTGGTGGTTCAAACCCACCAGTCATTCCTCAGAAGGAAGATTGGGCAGTCTACTTCTGTAGTGATACCACTTTGGAGACCCAAGGGGTGGTTGCTGTGAGTTTTGTCCTACTTGACAGCAGTGAGTTTGGTTTGCTTTTTTTTTTTTGAAGTCACACAGTTTTGTGTTTGAATCTTGACTCTGTGAACTTGAATAGTTATTTAACCTTTGTAAGTCTCAGTCTTCACATCTGTAAATTGAGAACAATAATACTCATTTTTTTTTTAGTTGGTGTATATGTAGGGCTTAGTATACATAATATACAAAATATTGAATATACTGAATGTTTGCTATTATTAAGGAGCTCTGGTGGCGTAGTGCCTAAGACATTTGACTGCTAACCAGAAGGTTGGTGGTTCAAACCCACCAGCCACTTGCGGAAGACTGAGCAATCCACTTCTGTAAAGATTTATCTCCTCAGAAACCCAAAGGGGGTTGCTGTGAGTCAGAATCAACTTGATGGCAGTGAGTTTGGTTTGGTTTTTGATTTGCTATTATTATCATCTTTATTTTAACTCATCAACATGCCCTCTAATTTCCCCAGTCTCCCAAGATCTATATACTTTCATCTCTACCAATGATCTCCATCACCTACTAGCAAAATGACACCCTAGAGTGCATCACCAGTGAAAACTGCTTCATTTTCTAATACCTGAGCTCTGAATTTCCTCTCAGTACTTCTCAACCTTTCCCACCCTCCTAACTCCATTCAGGAAGCTTTTATTGGACATTTGATACATGCAAAGATGTGTATGTCTTCACTAGTGTGGGTCTTGGGGAACATGCCACAACACTTCTTATTGATTGATTGCTCATATCATTGAACTCAGGAGATTGAGCAGCTTCCCTTTCTTTGCTCTCTGTGTAGAAGACAGTTAATACAGTTCTGCCCAGAATTCTACCTTAGATCATTTCCCCTTTCCATAGCCTTCTAGATGTTACTCTTCGGGATGGTTTTCCTTATGAAATATTTATAATTTAAGTATGTAATTCAAAACTAATGATCTAGCATCTACCTATACTAAGCGTATTTGGTTCTGAAGGTTTATGTAAGATTTCAGTAAGATTCTTGGTAGAACATTTGTCATCCTGAAGAATAGCCTTCTAATATGGCATTTGTGGACCATATTAGATTGATACTTTAATGTGATGGTCTCTCAAGTGGGATATGTCTGTGCAGGATATTTGCAAGACAATTTAAAGGTGTTCAGAAAGAACATTAAAGCTTTTCTTCTTAATTTTTTACTCATCTTTTTATAATGTGTTTGTGTGTGTGTGTGTTTGCTTTTTATTATAGATAATATGCTGGTACAGGAGCTCTGGTAGCATAGTGCCTAAGGCATTTGACTGCTAACCAGAAGGCTGGTGGTTCAAACCCACCAGCCACTCCTCGGAAGGAAGGTTGGGCAATCCTACTTCCGTAGCGATACTGCCTCGGAAACCCAAGGAGGTGTCGCTATGAGTCGGGGCTGACTCAACGGCAAACAACAATAACAACAACAACATGCTGGTACAGCAATATACCGAAAAAAACCATATCAAACTCTCTGCCGTTGGGTCAGATCCGACTCATAGCGACCCCTCCTTGGGTTTCTGAGGCAGTATCGCTATGGAAGTAGATTGCCCAATCTTCTTTCCAAGGAGTGGCTAGTGGATTTGAACCGCCAGCCTTCTGGTTAGCAGTCAGATGACTTAGACATTATGCTACCAGGGCCCCCACAGCAATATAAGCTTGTGATAAATAAATGTTCATATATTGAGGGTGAGCAAAGTTTTTTAGTGATCAAAAGATGATCAAAGAAGTCTAAAGAACTGCCTTAATGTACTAGTCAGACTTTTTGTGATTGATAGTGACAGAAACCCATCTCAAACTAGCTTATGGAAATAAGGGACTTAGTAGTTCTCTAAACTAAAAAATCCAGGTGTGTGGTTAGCTTCAGTTATGTGAGGGTTCAGGGGCTCTATAATGTTAGAGTGCCTTCACTCTGTATTTCAGCTCTTTGTTTGTGTTGGGCAAGATGGCAAATGGAACCCTGGACTCATGCCCTTCTGATTTAATACTCAGTGGCAAGAGATTCTCTTCCTAGGTAGCTCTGGCAGTAAGTCACAGGGAAGACTGGTGTGGCTTGGGTCCCATGCCCATATCTGAACAAATATCTGAGGTCAGCAGAAGTAAAATATTCTGGTAACCTGAATTAGGTCATATTCTTGGGGAAGAGGGAGTGTATTAATGTCACATGAACCACATGTCAAAGGTTTCCCCTAGGACAGAGAAAGGGGAATACAGGGAAATGGGTACACTGAGCACTTAGCTCCATTTTAGATAAGAGTGGGCTGGTTGCCTCAGGACAGGTCAGCATGAAATATCCTACCCAAGATGTTAACTTCCATAATCTAATGAGTAACCTTAAGATTATGGGTAGATACAAGACATTGAAATAAGCTGCTAGACTTACTCACAGGCTAAGGAAATTGATATGTTAAGTGTGGATTAAAGTGACACTACCAAGTTTAGGTAAATATGGTTTCTGATACCCCCAAATTACAAAAAGTCTGAGATGTAATTTTTCACTTTTTAGAACTGCTGGTGTACTTTCTGTGGGGTATCTTGTGGTATTAATCACATTATAGGCTTTGGAGTCAGAGTGGCCTTTGTTCGAGTCTTGACTCAGCTACACACTAGCTGTGTGTGTCCTGGCCAATTTGCCAGAAGTCTGAATCTCACTTAAATGATCTATACCTTCCTGGCAGGATTGTTGGAAGGATTAAATAAGGATATGTAGCTTAGTTCCTAGCACTTAATAAACAGGAACTTTTATGTTGATGCTGCTAATGCTAATGTTTTCCTTCTCCAAGCAGTTGGCCACACTCCAGTTGTTTGGGACCCAGGGCTAATTCATCTTTGGAAACACCACTCAGTTCCCATAGAACCTGGCATGTAGTAGGTGTTCAATAAATAATTGTTGAACGATGAGTGAAGGCATGAATATAGCTTATTTTGTTTCAAAACCATTTCCAAGACGCTCTATTATGAAACACTACTCAGTCTTTCATCCCTACCAAAGGACAAATTATTCTTTGAGCAAGAAAATTGTTTCTTGGCACTTTTTCCATAGCTTTCTGAAATGTGGCCCCACATTAATTACTTCATGGAAATTCTTCAGTGTACTGGGATCTCAGCACTGATTTTGTGCTGAAATATGCAATTTTTCATGGCTTATTCTACCTTGTGAAATATTTTGATCTCATTTCCCAAACGGACCCTGAAAGTCCTAAATGAACTGTTCCTATTGACCTCTCCAAAGACCCTTCCCAACCATCAAAGGAACGAGAAAGCTTATGTGACCTGCTGCTTGAAGGAGCAATTTGGGGATAAAAGTTTTCTTGGGCCGACCTTGGATTACTCCTATGACTCTCAGTTAGAGGGAATTGCCATGGAAAGAGTAGTTTAAAAAGACGGGCTATGCTTTGGTGAAATAGTGATCAAGAGTGAATTGGAATAGTTTTGCCCATATGCTTCCGAGGGACTCATTTTTCCACCCCCTCCCCCAAGCCTGAGTATCTTTTATTGTATCAACTCTTTGAGTTAACTTTATCAATTTTCTCTAGGTATTTTTTTTTTTTAAATATAATTTCATTTGTTTTGTTGTTATTGTTGAGAATATACACAAAACACACACCAGTTCAACAGTTTGTACATAGACCATTTTCTGACATTGATGACATTCTTAGAGTTGTGTAACCATTCTCACCTTCTTTTTCTGAGTTGTTCCTCCCCCATTAAGGTAAATTCACTGCTCCCTAAGGTTCCTCTGGTGGCTTAGCGCCTAAGGCATTTGACTGCTAACCAGAAGGCTGGCGGTTCAGACCAGTCACTCCTTGGAAGGAAGGTTGGGCAATCTACTTCCCTAGTGATACCACCTCAGAAACCCAAGGAGGGGTCATTACGAGTTGGATCCGACACCATGGCAATGCTGTCAATTTGATCCTATTTAGGTAGTTCTTAAAAGAGCATAATGCTCAAGGCAGATCTTTGTAATTTTTTACTAGTTAAGCTAAACTACTGTTTGGTTTTAGGAGCTCTGGTGGTACAGTGGCTAACATATTTGGCTGCTAACCAAAAGGTCGGTAGTTTGAACATACCAGCCACTCTGTGGGAGAAAGATGAGGCAATCTGCTTCTGTGAAGATTTATAGCTTTGGAAACCCTATGGGGGCAGTTCTACTCTGTCCTATAGGGTCTCTGTGAGTTGGAATCAACTTGATGGCAGTATGTTTTGGTATTGTTTGGTTTTAAGAAGACTTCAGAGGATGTTTTTGTTTTCAAGTTTAAAGATTATCTCAGGGCAATGGTTTTAAGGGTTCTTCCAACATTCATGGCTCCAGGAAATCTGAAGTCCATGAGAATATAAAATTCTGTTCTGCATTTGCAGAGGGACTCATTTTTGATATTTTTTATTTGCCTAAGAATCTGGAATCCTGGAGTTTTCACCCACAGGAAAACAAAGTAATAACCTTCTGAAAATGCTATTGGAATGTCTAACCTCTGAAAGGCGTCATGGGGTTGCCAGGGCTCTCATTTCAAACCTCAGACTGCACAGTTATTGAAGACAGAGCAATGATACTGGAAGGGCTGGCTCACCGCCAAGAGAACACTCTCGTCACTCTGATTTTGACAGTAAAACAGACAAATGAAGTTCGTGACTTAAAGGCTAATTACTGACTACAACCAAAGTCACTTTGGACTTTTCATTTAAAGATCAAAAGGATTCTACTGGGAAGATTAGACATTCCTTAGATCTGAACTGCAGGATAGGAATTGTTTTTGAATATGGCTGCTGATATTTGCTCCAGTGCTAGGGAGAAGCAAAATAAATAATAGGGCTTGTGTGTGCTGGATGGAAAATAAGGGCCTGAGGCTATGGACCCAAGCCTAGGCATGGTGAGCAGAGGAAGGCATATGAAGTAGAGCTTCTGCTGAAATGCGAGGAAAGATTGTACATTGCTCTGTCTGACCTTACAGTGGCAATTTGGATGAATGTGAAAGACAATACAAGCAGGTGGGTGAGCCTGCTGAGGCTACTGATAATGATGTGATCAGTCTGCTGGTTGGGGTGATCTGTCTCCAAGGCAGTGACAAAAGCTGGAACAAGAAATATTTCCACCAATAAGAGAAGCTAAGGAGTTTAAGACAAATTCTGAGTAAGGTCTCTAGTGGAAATACAAAAAGAAATAGCTTCCTTCTTCTACCCCCACTCCTCCCACCTGTATTCTTTTCTCTACTAAGGGAAGGCAATGATTTACCTACATGGGCTGAATTACTTAGCTCTTGCTTATGAAAGAAAACAGTGGTGAAATGAACTTGTTTATAAGGATGATTTGGGATATTTTTCATTAATGAAACATCAAGAAACTATTTCAGATTATACACCTAGGAGTGGGGACAGATAGCCTAGTACATGAAAATCTTTGGAACTAAGTGACTGTCTTAAATCACATGAGTTTTCCTTCAGTGGTGATTTTAACTTGGCATTTGTAGAGAGATCTAAACTTTTTAGAACATTTTCATACACTTCTCTCACTTGAGGCACATAGCAACCCTGCAAGATTTATAGGACACATATTATTTTTCTTTTAGGACAGATGAAGAAATTGAGACTCACAGAGGCCTAACAGGCTTTCTCAACTTTATATGCACAGTTAAAGGCTGAACTGGACGTAGAATCCAGGTCTGCATACTTTTAGGTATGTTTTCATGTCATTACACAATGCTTCCTCTATTTTAGCATGAGCAGCAGCAGAAGACATCATCTGCTTTGATCTGGAATAGTTTTGAGATGACCTAGACTTTCAGAGGAAGGCACAGGAACTTCTTGATGAGTGACTCTAGCATTTACGAATATCATTTGGTTCATAGGAGCAGCCAAAGGCTAACAGTGAGAGGAGGGCACCTGCTGCTTTTTCCAAGAGAAAGAGCACTCACAAGGTTAACACTCCTTCAAAATCTGTTTTGAATAAATAGACACCACTTGCTAGCAGCCTAGTGCAGAGATAATTAGCATGGCTTGAATCAATTGAGCTGTCAGTGGATCATTTTATTTCTCTAAAGTTATATAGTTGGTGAGCTTTAAATGACCAAGGTTTTTCAAAATATCATTAAGTAGAAAATGATTCAAATCAAATTCCAATTAATTTTATGGATCTAATATTGCAATAACGTTTTTTAGTCAAATAAAAGTATAGTTTCTCAGAACATAACTATACAGAAGAATGGGCAAAGGCAAGTATATCATCACAATTAATGTTTTGTCTTCCTTTCCTTGATTTTTAACTTGTCTGCATCAAAATATATTCACTAGGTGCTATTTCTTGTGAATAATCTCCATTAACAGACCAAGTATTCTTATATCTATATATCATCTATATATCTATATATTTATAGGGAGCTCTGGTAGCATAGTGCCTAAGACACTTGACTGCTAACCAGAAGGCTGGTGGTTCATACCCACCAGCCACTCCTCAGAAGGAAGGTTGGGCAATCTACTTCAGTAATGATATTGTCTTGGAAACCCGAGGAGGGGTCGCTATAAGTCAGGTCCAACTCAATGGTACATAACAATAACAACATCTATCTATCTATCCATACATCTATTTTTTTTAGTTGTGATTTGGATGAAAGTTTACAAGCAAATTCATTTTCCATTCAACAGTTCATACACATTTTATTTTGTGACATTGATTGCAATCCCCATAATGTAACAGCTCTCCACTTCCTCCCTAAGGCTATCTTTTCCCTGTGTCCTTCTTTCTTGTGTATTTCTACCCTCTGAGCTATCTCCCTGTGCATATGCTGCCCTTCTGATTTCCCACAGTTGAATGTTCTAAGGAGTGTACTTACCTGGTGTAATTTTTCACCTTGTAGGCATGTCTATTGTTTGGCTGGAAGCTATAGGAGTTATTCCTAATTTTTGGAAATCTCTTGTTGTGTTTTCCATTTATAAGGTTACAGAAGAACTGAGGATTCCTTTCTTCAGTCAAGTGTCATTTGCCATGGAAGAAACCAATGTTATGGGTCATCTATGCCCAACAAGGGGCATTGTGTGTAATGATCATTGTTCTGAGCCTTGGGGAGCTGTTTAAGATGAAAAAATATTCAGAACTCTCTCTCTCAGGATTGAGTTTGCTTTCTCTAAGTATCCCACCAGCAATACAGGCAGGGGATGGAAACCTGCTCTTTTAGTCATTCAACCTGAACTAGAGTTTGATTCTCTCACCTGGTCTGTGACTTTATAGAGAAGACTGAAGGTTTTCCTTACCTGGTTGAATTCTCAGAGTGGTCTGAATTCTACTTTTGGGCTCATCTAGTGAGGGCGTTGATCATAAGGGCCTGAAGTGTACCTCTGGGTAGGCTGAGTTGGACAGGGTATATACTGTGGAGATGGATGTTATCATAAGTAGGAGTTGAGTGCCAAATCATGGACCAAAGGCAAAGCTGAATCTTGACGCTGGAGAAGTGGTTCAAGGTCTAAGGTGTGAAGTGATACAAAATAGGAAACAGTATCCTGTTTACTAGTAGAACTGGTAGAAGAGGGATAGGTTGAGTGGAAAGTGTGCTGTGCTGTGTGGTTAGCCTACAGAGGCATCTTAAAGAAGGGTGTACCTGACCTTTCCAAAGCAAAGACAAATTATAATAAAAATAAAGAAAACATTGTGTAAGAAGGTTAAGACACACTTCCTTCATGAGCTCAACAGTGGACAATCCATCAGGTGGATGATGGGAGACACTTTTTGAGTCTGTTGCCACCAGCTAACACAAGAGGGCCAATGTGATGGCAGTCTCTGAGTGGTGTAAATGGTTTGAGATTGGCTGCTAACTGAAAGGATGGTGGCTCAAACCAACCCAGTGTCACCTCAGAAGAAAACCTTGGTGATTTGCTTTCATAAAGATTACAGTCAAGGAATCCCTGTTGAGCTGAGTTCTACTCTGTAATACATGGGGTGGCCATGAGTTGGAATTGACTCAATGGCAGCGGGTTCACTTTGGGTTTAATGTGATGGCAAAACCAAGGTCTGGGCAGAAAGTGAAAGAAACTAGTTTAAGTGGTTTTTTTTTTTTTTTTTTTTTCCCACACTGTGTGTGTGAAATGTGACAGATTTGAACCTAATTTTTAAAATTAGGCTTGAGGTTATATTAGACAAAAAACTTACCATTATATAATCAAATGGTTTTTAAACCTTAGTGGGGCATGCAACTGTCTCTCTAATGTATCTCCATTCACTGCCCCCTGCTGCACAATTTTTCTCAGCCCAGAAAGACTGAATGCATACTTCTTTCAAAGAAAAGAGCAGGCTTTTCAGCATAAATGCTTCTCACTCCTCAACTCCTTGTAATCTCTTTACGTTTCATTCAGTTTTAGTATAAAGTATCTTAGCTCTTGAATATTTCTGAATTTTTAAGCAAGCAATTTATCATAGAGTGTTAGAGCTGGAAGGAGCATTAGAAATCATCTTGCATAAAGACATTATTTTACAGATTAGGAAATTGAGGCCAACGATGCTTACTCATAGTGACAAGTACTGGAGCCGTGTTTAGAACTCAGTTATTCTGATTTCATTACATCATTATGAGACGTGGGAAATAGCTTATATCAAAGGTAAATTGTAAAGAAATTTAGAGCAAAGATGAAGATACCATCAGAGTGTAGAGAAGGTGATTATTTTATTGTTTTGAATTTGGATTACTGATATAGGAATTAATTTTTTCATAGTTAGTTTACAAGCAATTGACACGATGTTAACAAAACCAAAAGGAAGCTCATACTGTTTGCCCTGATAACTGGTCAGTCTACCGACTTATTAAAATGAGTTACAATAAATAAAGATGATTTCTAGGTCAAAGATTAATGAATCAGTTTGACTTCATTATTTTAATTTATTTAACTCATGCCCTATATTTTATAACAGAAACCATTGTTTCCTTAGTCCCATTATAATTTTTTTTTCCCCAAATCCCTCAGGTTTGAGAAGGGAGTCACCATCATTTTGAAACCAGTTGGCCCAAAGTACGTACTCACCCTCTGTCATCGTTCCCACTGATTTCTATCTCCATTTCTAGCTGTTTATTTCATCTTTTCATTTATGCTGTAGTTTGTGTAACATAGGCATGTTGTTATTGGTGTGTGCCACTGAGTCAATTCCGACTCACAGTGACCCTAAAGGGCAGAATAGAACTGCTTCATGGGGTTTCCAAGGCTGTAATCTTTAAGAAGCAGATTGCCAGGTCTTTTCTCCCACCAGTCTTTTGTTTAGCAGCCAAGTGTTCAGCAACTGTGCTAACGGGGCTCCTTTAACAGTAGCTAGAATTGGTAAACAGAGTGATCCTGAGCTGTGGCTGCTGGGAATAGGGACAGAAAGGAATGTCAAGTGGCCATATGTAGCTGACAAATGTTTCCAGCTATTTACCAGTGATCTTTTTTCTCTTGGAAATTGCCCCTTTGCTTTTTCTCTTCATGTAGCTAGACAGTAGCTTGTGCTCATTGCGTTAGGGAGAGATGGAGCAGTAGGGAGAGATGGAGCAGTAGGGAGAGATGGAGCAGTAGAGAGAGGAAAACTCTTGCAATTCTTCCTGGATTTGGTTTCCAAAAGCTGTAGTCTACCCACCAGTAGCTTCTTGAGCAAGGGTGCAAGAGGAATACATTGAGATGCTGTGGTTATCTTTTCAACAATTAAAACTTTTTTCCCTTCGTGTTTACCTATATGCAATTTATATAAATGCTTAGCTGTGATCATGTCATACATGCTTTGAGGTTTTACATGATGTAAAAGTTTTATTCTGCCCTCACTCTTGATAAACAGTTTGGCATGGTGGGGAGCTGGGTGTGTGTCTGTTTATACAGAATTTAGAGCAACTGTCTCATGTTCAGTCCCTTCTGCAGCGTCTGGTGCCTCCAATTCCTGAGTCTTTCAGAAATTCAAACATAAGCCTTCTCACCAACACCCATCCTCCCACTTTTTCCTTGTGGCTGAGTCATTTATCATTTCTACATAAGCTTTTCATCTTCATGTGTGTGGTGCCTTAGAGATTCATCAGGATATACTGTGTATATACCTGTGTTTTGAGTCTTAGATTTAATCCCCCATGAAGCCATGTTGGATTTTGTACTTTAGGTCCCTTGACTGGAGCAGAGAACATTAGACTAGGAGGGATAATAGCAAACATCTGGGTCAGTATTTCCCAAAGAATGTGGATTATTTTCTTACACAATTGGGTGGTACATGACCAAGTAGGTTTTTTTTTTTTAAACTATGCATTTGTTTTGTATGTATTAGGAAAACTATAACTAGTACAATATATCAATAGTATTGTATTTAGATGCATGTAAAAGAAATTCCAAGTGACAGGGGCCTGAACACAGGAGTGGAGGTGTTTTTCTAATCTGGCAGAGCAGTTTAGCAAAGGTGATTTACGATGACGATGAAGCTAACAAAGCTTAAGTTACAGGGCTCCTCTTGTACTAGACCCTGAGGGGGGCTAACAATGTTTCATAGTTTTCTATTCTTTAGAATTCCTTAGTGTTCTTAGATGGTTCCCTAGATTGTATAACCGTTGTTGTTATGTGCCGTCGAGTTGGACCCCACTAATAGCGACCCCTCTTTGGGTTTCCAAAGCAGTATCACTACGGAAATAGATTGCCCCATCTTCCTTCCGAGGAATAACCTTTAGAGCTCCGAAAACCTGGATCCATTCCTGTAGTAGGAGCTCTGTGATACCATCATTGTTCTAGAAATAAAAACATTTTAAAGCTTTCCAGCCTCCAGGTAAGGGAAAACTGGGCTATGAAAGGCTTTGGGGTGGTTACTCCACAGCATCTGTCTCACAGATGTTTCCACAGATATTGTTGCTTAGAATGAAACTAATAAAAGTGAGTAGATATAAAGAAAAACATTAAACAAGTAATAGTATAAACTACTAACCCAGTTTCTCTCAAGTTGACCCATCCACCTCCTGGCAAAACCATGTGTGTCAGATGATCAGAACAGAACTGTGCTCCAGAGAGGCTTCAGTGGCTGATGATTTTTGTTTTTTTGGATGTAGACTGCCAAATCTTTCTTCTGAGGTGCCTTTGGTGGACTTGAACCCCCAACCTTTTAGTTAGCAGGAAGTGTTTTAATTGTTTGCATCACCCAGGGATTCCAATAATGGTATAGAAAACAAAAATCACGAAGGTGGTATACAAATTAGATTTTGAAAACATTTTGTTTTATAGAGGCAAGAGACGCCCAGAGAAATTATGCATGCAGTAGTATAGTACAGTTATTAAGAACACGGGCTACAGAATCAGGTCCTGCCTGAATTCTGACTGCACTTTCTTCTAATTGGGTAATAGTTAAGTGTAAACTTTTCTAAGCCTCAGTTTCCTTGTGTGTAAAATGAGAATGAAAATAATAGTACCTATCTTATAGAATTAATTTGAGGATTAAATCATTAATGTGTTGATGTTTAATACATAGTAAAAACTAAAAACCAAACTCACTGCCACCAAGTTGATTCTGACTCATAGCAACCCCCTTTGGGTTTCTGAGGTGATAAATCTTTATGGAAGTAGATTGCCCAGTTTTCCTTCTGTAGATGGGTGATGGGTTTGAACCACCAACCTTCTGATTAGCAGTCAAATGCCTTAGGTACTGTGTCACTGAAGCTCCTTTAATGCATAGTAAGTACTCAATAAATATTAATTATTACAGTCATAATTAAGAAGCTCTGGTGGTACAGTGGTTAAGGCATTTGGCCACTAACCAAAAGTTGGTGGTTTGAACCCACTGGCCACTCTGCAGAAGAAAGATGAGGAAGTCTGCTTCCATAAAGATTCATAGCATTGGAAACTCAACCTGGATCACTAAGAGTTGGAATTGACTCAATGCCAGTGAGTTTTGGTTTGAGTTTATCATTAGCCCTGATATGGTACTGAATCCTCTGCTCAGTTTGTCAGGAACATACTGGAGATAGAGATGTTAAAGAAATGAAGTAAGGCCAGGTGTTGTCAATGCTGAGTCTAAATCTTACAAGCACCACTGACATTTTGGGTCAGATTAATTCTTTCTGTAGAGGGCTGTCCTGTATATTGTAGGATACTTAGCAGCATCTCTGGCTTCTACCCGCTAGATTTCAGTAGCACTTGTTCACTAGTTCTAACAACTAAAAATGTCCCAAGATGTTGCCACATGTCCCTTGGGGGACAAAATCACCCTCAGTTGAGAATGACTGTTATAAGTTAATATAACTAAAGTTGATGATTGTGATGTAATCAGTCCTCTTTGAAGGACTCTTTAGACATTTCTGAGTAGCTTGGAATAGTTGAAGGAACATGGATTTTAGAACAAATCAAACCTGAGATTGGCTCCTGGTTCTGTCACTTACTTGCTTTGTGACCTTGGGTATATTATTCAGTCTCTGGTTCTTCATCTGTATAAAGGAATCTATAGTATCACCTATGTGCCTGGGCTACATGGAAATATCCTAGTATGGTGCCAGGCACAGCCAGTACTCAGTAGATGTTAGTTCCCATTCTGCCTTCCTCTCTTCTTTCCCTTCCCCTCAAGGTGGGCTGTGAAACCAGGAGGACCAAGAGCCTGAGACAGAGGTATGATCTTTCTGATTTAGATTATTATCCCTTAGCCTTGTGAGTTCACAGTTCAGAAACGGAACTTTTCAGGACTGACCATAAGAAGTACATAGGAGTATTGCAACTAGAGACTTCTAAGAATACAAATATGTTTATTTATATTTATTTATAACAAGCTGGTTAAGTCATTATACATAAAACATAGTCTGTCTTGAGAGAGCTAAGGGTAGAAGTTGGCCATCAAACCTTGTGCTGTGTGCCTTTGGACCATGTTTTTTGGTGCTATCCTGAAAAGTGATCTCCTTTAGGGAAGCTGAAGCAACAGCATATTCATCCTGAGACCATTCTACAGATCTGTGGTATTGAGTGATGGCTGTATTTCTTTATGGAGCTGAGCCTGTAAATGTCTTGAAAACTTTAAGCTCTGATCACTGTTGTCAACTTAAAGCAAGCCTGGACCTTGTCCACTTAACTGGACATGGTGCTTTTGCTGCACACCTTGGGTGGGAGGATTGTGCAGCAGATGACTGGGGGGAAGACAGCTTGTTGGATACTGTACTGGGAGGTGCAAGGCTGTCACTATGTGAAGCGTGGGAAAAGGACTATCACAACCCTGTCTCATGCAAAACAGCACTAAGGGATTTGTTGGAAGCTACACGAATGGAAAGAACAACAATGCATATGGAAAGCTAAAACCAAACTAAATCAAACTCACTGCCATTGAGTCATTTCTGACTCCTGGTGACCCCCATAGGGTTTCCAAAGTTATGAATCTTTATGGAAGCAGACTGCCTCATTTTTCTTCCATGGAGCAGCTGGGGCATTTGAACCACTGACCGTTTGGTTAGCAGCTAAATGCCTTAGCCACTATACCACCAGAGCTCCAAGAAAGGAACAATAGCCATCAGGTGAGAAGGCAGAGGAAAGAGCATTGGACTTGGAGCTAGAACTTTGCCTTCTTGGCCTTTCTTTGCTGTTTAATAGTGGTCTGTAAGTCACTCGATAGCAGTGTTCTTTTTTTCTTGATAAGTCATCTTTTTGCACCTCAGTTTATATATAATACAATAACACTTACTCTGCCTACTTCTCAGGGTATTGTCAAGATCAAAAAAGATGACGTATGTGAATGACAGTTTTGAAGTCCTGAGTGTACCTTTCTGAGTGAGGCCTAATGTAGACTTGGGGCCAAGAAACAAAGTCAAGAAGCAGCAGATCTTGTAAATAAAGGGTGACAATCATAGTGACTAATGTGTCAAAAGTGTATGTGCCTGGAAATTTATATGTATTATTGATAATCTTTACAGTTCTGTGAAATAGATGGTTTTAGTCCTGTTAAAGTGACAGTTAAGTGATTTGTTCAAGTAAGTAAGCACCCCCAAACCAAAACCCATTACTGTCAATTTGGTTCTGACTGATAGTGACCCCATAGGGCAGAATAGGATTGCCCCATAAGATTTCCAAGGAAGTCAATCTTTATGGCAGCAGACTGCCTCATCTTTTTCCCGTGGAGTGGCTGGTAGTAAACCACTTAACCACTGTGCTACTAGGACTGGGTGTAATACCAAATGAGGCAATCAGTTCAACAGTCTGCCTCCATAAATATTACAGTCTTGGAAACCCTGTAGGGTCACTATGAGTCAGAATCTACTCAATGGTAATGGGTAAGCACACAGCTAATTCCTTAGGGGAAGCAGTAGTGAATGGGCATACTAGGGCGAAGCCTACCAGTTGTCATGAGTCAGTATGTGAATCTGTCAGTTTATTTATAGAAGGAATGTACTGAGTGGGTTAATCTGGTGAAATGGTTAAATAGAGGTCAATTAAGAGAATTTCTATTTCTATGGGGCAGGGCAGATTTGAGAACCAGAACTTCAAACCAGAGTGGAACTAAAAACTGAAACAACCACCAAAAATGAAGCTGAAATTTTTGTTTGTTATAGAGAGAGGGCATGCAAAAATCAGAAGAAATAAATGAGAATTGCCCATTTTCCATATTCCCTTCTTTCAGAAAGAATATCTATTTATTCAGCAGGATTTACATTTGTGATTGTCAACCAGCGTCATGCACAGCCCTCCTGAAGGGTAGGGGTCCTTCTTCGTGTCTCATGGGAGGTTGGGATTGGTGCCTGGCAATGAAAGCTTAAACTAGGAGCAGATTCTGTTGTTGATGGGGGAGAGGCTGCTGCCGTCCAGGTCAGTTCTGCAGGGGATTCTATGGTTCTGTCGTGCTGGCTGGTTCTCATTTTCTCTGATTGATTTAAAGGTAGGTTTAAGTTGACTGGTGCAGCTATGCATTGGAATCTACTCAAGAGCAAACAACACAAAATCTCCCTAGAGGTGGCCAGCTTGATTACTGTGTGAAGATGCAGTTGTGTAATCCTTTCAGACATAAAACCCAGTGCTGTCCAGATGATTCTGACTCATTGGATTGCTATTTGTGGTGATTTTCAATGATCAGGTGAGCCAGAAAAACACCTAACATTCTCTCTCTTTCTTTTCTTTTTTTTCAAATATGTTGATGGAAAAGGAGCCCTGGTGGTGGCACATTGGTTAAGACCTTGGCTGCTAACCAAAAGGTTGAGAGTTTGAACCTACCAGTGCTGCACTTTCTCCTTTGGGGGAGAAAAGACTTGATGATCTGTTCCCATAAAGATTACAGCCTAGGAAACCATTTGGGACAGCTCTACTCTATCCAGTGGGGTCACTGTGAGTGGGAGTTGAATCAATGGCACACAACAACAACAATGCCCAAAGCCTAATGCACCTTTTTGTCAAGTCAAAGCCCATTGTGCTATTGGAGAGCTTTGTTTGTCATACAGCCAATCATAATAGCCAGTATTTTAATGCTAAACTTACTATATGGTGTCTTGAAAGAAGCATTTTACAGCTATTAACTGTAGATGTGAACAAGAATCTTCACAAAAATCCTGAGGTAGGTCCTATCATTATCTCCATTTTACAGAGTAAGAAACCAGACTACAGGCAAATTGAGTGACACACAAGCATCTTGCACAGTCATCTCTCATAATAATCATTTGGACTCCTGAAGAACAGGTTTGTTGGCCTCTGAGTAAATCCCTTCTACATAAATGCAGGACAACTTTGGAAAAGTTGTGCAGGCACAGATCCCATACCCCTCCATCATTTAGCTGTGTGACAAAGGGGCAGATTATCTACACCTCAATTTTTCCATCTATAAAATAATGGTACCTTCTTCACAGAGAGGTTGTGAAATTAGCCAGTCCATCTCAAACTCCTATCTACAGGATAAACATTTTTAAAAAACCAAACCCAACTCGGAAGGAAGGTTGGGCAATCCTACTTCCGTAGTGATACTGCCTCGGAAACCCAAGGAGGGGTCGCTATGAGTCGGGGCCGACTCGACGGCACATAACAACAACAACAACAACAAACCCAACTCACTGCCATCAAATTAATTCCAACTCATAACAACCCCCACTGGGTTTTCAAGGCTGTAAATCATTATGGAAGTAGATTGCCCCGTCTTCTGTCCATGGAGTGGCTTGTGAGTTTGAACTGCTGACCTTCTGGTTAGCAGCCAAATGCCTTATCCACTATACCACCAGTGCTCCTTAAATATCTTTTCTTCTTCTTCTTGTTATGTGTTGTCGAGTTGTCTCAGTCTCATAGCGACCCTGCCTTGGATTTCTGAGGCAGTATCACTACAGAAGTAGATTGCCTAGTCTTCCTTCTGAGGAGTGGCTGGTGGGTTTGAACTGCCAACTTTCTGGTTAGCAGTCAAGTGCGTTAGGCACTATGCCACCAGAGCTCCCAAACATCTTCTTAGGCTTTCTATTTTTAAGGGTTGCCATAAGTGAGAATCGACTTGATGGCACATGTGGTAGTTAAGGTTGTGTGTCAGCTTGGGTGGGCCTGGTTTTGAGTGGCTGGGCAGCTGGATGTAGTTATTCCCCATGATGAGACTTGTAATCAACTCCATGGTGGACTCTACTGTGAGCAGCTGAGTAGCTGCCTTAGGGATGGGGGTCTGCTTCCAGTATATAAGAAGAAGCTTTGAGAAGGGTCTTGAGCTTCTTGGCACATCTGGATATTGCATTTGGCCAAGACATCAGTGAGTGCTCTGCCAACTTGTCTGCTGATCTTGAGACTGTTTCTGGACTTGAACTAGTGGCCTGCTGTGTTGCTTGATAATCTTTGCTATGCCATTTTATTTGTTGACCTTGGGCTTGTCAGCTTCAGCAGCCAGCAGCTGTCTGAGTTAAGAGAAATCTCCAGCTCCAGTGGGCCATGAGCAAGAGGCAGTGCTGAAACTTGAGGTTGAGGAGCCTTCACCCAGCCTCTAGAGCTGGCACTTTGAATTTGTACTTCTAGCCTTCAAAACTGTAAGAGAATAAATCCTTGTTTGTTCAAGTCATCCACTTGTAGTATGTCTTTTATAGCAGGACTAGAGAACCAAAACAGCACACAACATGTTTAATGAAATAGACATGACATCACATAAGTAGAATTTATACAGAATTGCTTTACAGTGTATGTTTACTGGTTTTTGTCAGGGATTTTAAGATAATCATTTCTGCAAAATTATTTTACTGATAGTGAAAACCAACCTACTTCACAGAACTGGGATGGACTATGAATGTGATACAGGATGTAGCCTCTGCCACAATTGCAGTTTTGTCACTAGACTGCAACAATTCTCCTTCTATTAAAAATATAAATTGAGGATCTCACTTCAAGCAGAAAGAGCAGCCATCATGGAGTGAGTCCTTGGGCCAGAGATACATGCACTGGATTCCTTGGCAGAGAGATGGCACAGAGATGGCAGCAGTAGAGGCAGCAGAACCAGAAGAACTGAAGGACTGGCATGAGATGGGCGGGCTTGCTGGCCCATGGAGCAAAAAGCTGAGTGCCTTTGGGCAGAAGGCTTCCTGGTGAAGGGGGGTGCACCTATCAACAGAGCTGAAAGAACTTTGTAACACTTGCTCCAGCAGGGCAGAGCCCAGGCCTAGAGGCCAAGGGCCAAAGAGAGGCATGCCTGTGGGTATGACCAAGGGGAGGTTGTCCTGATTGAAGAATCATATCCTGAGTGTTCCTGAGCCTGAATTGTAACCTGTTGCTTCCCTATTAAACCCCATAATGGTGGGAAATATATATGTATATATTTATTGAGAAGAAGTCTCTTCGGAAGTCCTTTAGAAATAGTGCTAGTGTGTTTTGTGTGGTCATGTGACATGGTATATACTGAATAGTAGAGAAATCAATGGAAAGCACCACAAAACACCGTACTTGGTCTGATTGCTGTTGGCCTCAATTCACTTGACTATTTCTATCAAATTGATTTAACTTTGGCCTTATAGGGCCTGATTTGTGTGTATTCACAGAATATTTTGGCCTCATGACAGTTCTGAGTCAAATGCAGCAGGAAAGGATGAAAAATAGCTTGACTTTTGCAATTTACTTTCTTAAACATTTATGAGTAAGCAAAGTAAAAGAAAATACCAGTTATTCACTGGGATTTGCCTTAGGCTAAACCTGTTCATCATTTGGAGAGAGCCAAATCTGAAAATTACTTGCGGCAGCAAAACTCAACGAAAGGTGTAGAAATTGATTAGCAGGAAAGTATTCCTGCAAGAATACCGTGGTTCTTTCAGATTTTGGTTCAACAATGATTAAGAGCCCCAGGTGACACAGATCTTCCCATAAAATGGAAAATAAGCACATATCTATACTTGCCCACTAGTCAATTCTAACTATAAAACAGTAGGCACCTGTGGGTCAGACATTCTGTCTAGAAAGGAGAGGTGACAGCTTTTAGTGAAGATGCAATTACAGCAAATTTAACCACGTTTTTTAAGATAAGGCAGCTGTCAGGTGTCACTTCAAGGATGCCAGGGAGAGGAGTTCCACAAACTCACTCCTCAGTGAAACAGACATGCCTGGTAAACATTATGGGAAAAAAAAATCTAACTATTGAAAGTCTGTGGAAAATGTCCAAGGGCATACTGTAATGAAAAAACATTTGTTTCAGAAAAACTATTTAAATCCAGTGAGAACAGTGAGGGTCTGTGGTACTTGAGTCATGACCCGCCCTCTTCCACCTTCCAGATCAGCTTGATGAAAGTTTGGCTCTGGGCATATGTGGCCAGGAAGACTGGACTCCCACTTCCTTTGGGTCTCAGTCAAGGAATGTGGCATCTCACTGGGAGGGGCAGGCTATCAGCATTTCTCACTAAGTTGTAAAGCTAAATTCTTGGTGAGTGTGGCCTGGAGGTCGAGGGCGCCCTTCTTGCATCCAGTCCCTACTCATAGGGGTAGACTCTATCCTAGTCTTGGGAAGTTGAGAATACTAGGACCCGAACAGCACTTGTCCTAGCTGCTCATAGGGCAGAGGTTCCATGCAAGGAGAGGCAAGTCGAGGACCAGAGGCTACCACCCTTGCCTGGCACCCAGTTCCCAGAGATTTTGCCCAGGGACAGAGACAGTTTATAAGAACATAATTCATAGCTCTCCCCAGAAGAAGTGATTTTATTTGAAAGACGTTTTTGAAAACTCTTATTTGAAGTTCAAGTCTCAGGGACTTTTGAAAGCAATATCCATTGCTGTTGAGTCACTTCTGACTCATAGCAACACTGTAGGACAAATTAGAACTGCTCCATACGGTTTCCAAGGCTGTAAATCGTTAGGGAAGCAGACTGTTAGATCATTCTGCTGTGGAGCAGCTGGTAAGTTAGAACCACTGACCTTTCAGTTACTAGACTGCTTTCAACCAAACAATAACCAAAAAACCAAACTCGTTACTGTCAAGTCAATTCTGATTCATAGAAATCTTATAGGATAGAGTAGAAATGCCCCATAGGTTTCCAGGGCTATAATCTTCACAGAAAGGAGATCTGGTGGTGCAGTAGTTAAAGCATTTGGCTGCCAAAGAAAAGTTCAGTGGTTGGAACCCACCAGCTGTTCTGTGGGAGAAATATGAGGCAACCTGCTTCCATAAAGATTTACAACCTTGGAAACCCTATATGTTCTACTTTGTCCTTTAGGGTCATTAAGAATCAGAATTGACTTGGCAGTGGCTTTGGTTTTTGGAATTTTAAAATCTGGTAGTGTAGTGGATAAGGCATTTGGCTGCTAACCAGAAGGTCAGCAGTTCAAACCCACTAGCTCCTGGGGCAATCTACTTCTGTAAAGATTTATAGCCTCAGAAACCCAGTGGGGGCAGCTATGAGTCAGAATTGACTCCATGGCAGGATTTTTTTTTTTTTTTACAAAAGCAGACTACCATATCTTTCTCCCATGGAGCAGCTGGTGGGTTCCAATCACTGACCTTATTGGTATGTAGCTGAGCACTTCAACCACTGTACTACCAGGGAACCTTGAAACCTACCTAATAAGTAAAAACCCCAAGGCATAAGATCCATTAAGTTGCCAACTCCTAGTTGTCATGTGTATTATTAAGTGTGAGCCAAATACATATTTGCAGTAGTTTGCTAACCTGGGGCACCTGCTGTTCTGGCTAATCCCATCTTCTAAATTTGTGACAGATGAGAAGCTTTACCCACAGGCACTTAAAACTTCCTTCTGGGCTACTGGTATTGTTAGTCTCATCAGTGGGATGTAACCTATGCCAGGTGTGGAGAACAGCGGGAAGCCACTTCCTCACTGCAACTAAGACCACATCCTGCAGGAAAGCTGAGAGTTATGCATCCAGGAGCATAACTTCAAACCTCAGGGACTAATTAAGGCATCATAGGGTAACCTGAAATACGAGAGTTTTCTTTTTTTTTTTTTTTAATAATCTCAGTGCTGATTAATCATTCCTTTTCAAGCAGGAATGCTAGAGCTCTCCGTTCATGTGAAATAGAGCAAACAAGGTTGGTTGGTTATTTAAAATTCATAAAGCTCCTAGGGTAGAAATTTAAAAGGATCTGTGATGCTATCTGGATCTGAATGAATGCAATGTGGTGCAGTGGACCATTGCCAAGAGATTGAGGAGCTAATTTTGTTTCTGCCAATAACTATGTGTTCTAGCCCTTAACTTCCTCACCAATGAAATGAGGGTGGGATGGTAACTACTGTATTTCATTACTGCATGCACTGATTTACTGGAATTGTCTACCTGGATGGTTGTGCAAATTCTGAGACTGGTTTCAAAGAGAAGGAGGATTGTAGTTGATTAGTGATGGCTGCACTGCACACACACACACACACACACACACACTCATTGCCATTGAGTCAATTCCGACTCACAGCGACCTCCACTGGGTTTCTGAGGTGGTAAATTTTTACGGAAGTAGATTGCCCAGTCTTCCTTCCGAGGAGTGGCTGGTGGGTTTGAACCGCCAACTTTCTGGTTAGCAGTCAAAGACCTTAGGCATTAGACCTCCAGAGCTCCTTGCACTGTACATGGGGTTAGGAAATAATTGACAAACAAGTTACCATATGTGGAAGTTCTTCTCTGGAGCTGCAGATCTACAGGCCTATGATTATGTGCTGTAACATGGGAGTCAGGACAGCTGCCCTCTATGGGCCTCTACTGTTCCTGATGAGAAGTCAGATGTTAACATTACTGGGATTCCTTTGTTAGTGATGAGCCTTCTTTACTGTTACAACTCTCAAAATTTTATTTTTGTCTTCAATTTAGCATTTTTACTAAGATCTATCTGGATGTGACTGTCTCTTTCCCTGATGTCTCTGTTGAACCAATTGCCTCATCTGGTATTACATTCAGTCCTGTGGTGCAATAGTTAAGTGGCTCAGCTGCTAACTGAATGGTAGGTGGTTCAAACCCACCAGCCACTCTGTGGGAGAAAGATGTGGCAGTCTGCATCCATAAATACTTATAGCCTTGGAAACCCTATGGGGCTGTTCTACTCTGTCTTATAGTGTCACTATGAGTCAGAATCGCTGTGACAGTGGGAGCAGTGAGTTTGGTTTTGGGTTAGTTAGGCTTCCCTACTCACCATTCACCCCTCTTAGAAGAATCAGCACTGAGGTCCAGCTGGAATATTACTACATTTACAAAATTTGCAAAATACTTCCAGGGCAAACACAAAGTATTTCCTGCCCCTGTCCAAATTGAATGGGAAATGTTATTAGTTACATTAGTGTGCATCACAGCTTCCTAGGAGAATTCAACAAAGCCTCTTTCCACTGTCTGCATTGACCCTCTTCTCATCGTTTTTCTGTCACCAGCAAGTCCTTCCCTGTATCCTGGAAGGTTTCCACCTTTCACAGGCCTGCCAGCTGGGTGGGGTTGGTATTGGCATTCTAGAAGGTTTGCATGGCAAATGTTTTCCCTGGCTTATCGACACTAATGCCAGGTGCTGCCGCCACTGCCATCTCTTCAACCTGCTGTCCATCTTACTCATTTTACTGAGACAAGCTTACAACAAGTACTGCTAGATAATGTTTATCTCCAAGGATTTCTCTGGAAGTATTTTGTAAATAGTTTTGTGCTATATTTCATGGATTATTTAGCTAAATCCACCCAAAATTTCCTATTGAAACATCTGTCTCATGTATTTGACTTCTTTTAGATGTCATTCCTGCTTTTTTCCACAGTCTTTTGAGCCAGGAATGACTTACAATGTTGGTTTGAGGAAGGTAGAGGCGAGGCACCAGGAGCTTCAGATGGAGCTCAAATGCCTTCCATCAAGATCTTTCTAAAACCCCACTGCACTACAGGAAGCAGGTATTTATGTTCTGCCAACTCTCCTTGAGTGGTGAAGCCATCTGGCATTAACTTTTGTGCAGCTTTGCTATGGTGTGGCTTCACTGTCACTATTTCATTTGGTGCATCACCCTGAGCTGCCTTTACCTTTTATTTTACTCATAAATAAAAAAAGAAAACATATATTGTTCATTGCCATTCAAGGAACAGCTTTTTGCTGGCTTTGTGTTTGGGCAGCTGTAGAAATGAAATATAGGAGGAAGTGTTTGCTTTGTAAGACGTATCGGAGTGTTTTGGGAGGTAAGATAATTCCCAGCTCAATTGAATCTCTTCTGAAATGAGGGGAGTGGTTCAGGATTTAATGAGACCTTTGTAAAAGCTTTAGCCTTGGTGGCACAGAGGTTAAGATGCTCAACTACTAAGAAAAACGATTGGTGATTGGAACCCACTAGCCACTCCAAGGGAGAAAGATGTGACAGTCTGCTTCTGTAAACATTTACAGCCTTGGAAACTCTATGAAGCACTTCTATTCTGTCCATAGAGTTGCTATGAATCAGAATCAATAGAATGGCAGTGAGTTTTTGATTTTGTAAAAGCTAACTCTCCGGCACTTAACAACAACAACAACAACAAAAGATTACTAATCTTACCTGGATGTTCACATTAGTCTTCTTGTTGTTGTGGTTATATGCTGTCTAGTCAGCCCCAACTCATAGCGACCCCTCCTTGGGTTTCTGAGGCAGTATCACTACGGAAGTAGATTGCCCAACCTTCCTTCCGAGGAGTGGCTGGTGGGTCTAGTTTCATCAATTCCATGATCAGTCTCAGTTAACCCGTATACAAAACTTGGAATCTCTCTAGGGTCAACAGAAACAAACCAACATCTTTATGTTCATGTAACATAATCAGTGATTGAAGGAGAAAACTTTGTAGGAAACATGGAGGAGGGGATTTATACCACATACTCCATCACAAACAACAAAAATTCCCTTTAGACCTATTTGTTCTCTCTAAACTCTCTCCTGGTTGCTTTGGTCCCAGAGGCTTCTTTCTTCTCTTTTTCTGAGCAGCATTTGGCCTCTTCTCTCATCTAGATGTCCAATAAAACAAAAGATTCACCAGTAAACAAGGTCTACACTTTCTAGTAAGAAATTTTCTATGAAAATTTTCAATGAAATTTTGCTGTTTCAAGTCTTAGTGCCTCAATCAAAATATTTCTTCCAAATACATATTGTGTTTTCCCAAGAGATATTCTGATGAATAAAAAGCTCTCCATCTTGGGACATTAATCAATGAAGATTGTAGAGGATGGGTGTTACTGAGACTTGAGAGTAATAAGGCAGGACTTCTTAGCTTTAATACTTTTGACATTTTGGGCTAGATAATTCTTTGTTGTAGGGGGCTGTTCTGTGCATGGTAGGATGTTTTGTGGCATTTTTTCCTCTACCCACTAGTCACTAGGAGGCCTGCTCTACTGCTATGACAACCAAAACTGTCTCCAGACATGGCCAAATGTCCCCTGAAAAAAAACCAAACAATTCTAATAATTCAGATACTTCTGAGCTACTGGAGGTTGGTGTGCTGTGTTTGATTTCTCTGAATAACATATACCCTCAAGGCAGATAACTATGAACACCTCCACAATGGCATAATATGTTTACTATACCTCCGTTTATCCTGGATACTTGATTGCTGTTGTTATGTGCCGTTGAGTCAGCCCCGACTCGTAGTGAACCCTCCTTGGGTTTCCAAGGCAGTATCACTATGGAAGTAGATTGCCCAACCTTTCTTCTGAGGAGTGGCTGGTGGGTTTGAACCACCAGCCTCCTGGTTAGCAGTCAAGTGCCTTAGGCACTATGCTACCAGAGCTCCTAGATACTTGATTAGGTTATATTTATTAGCACACAAATCTTTGTGCTAGGCACCAGATCCACTGATAGGTAAAGGGAACCTGAGAAAGACACTAGGAGGAGCACAAGAGTTAAAGGCAACAAAGAAAAACACTATTCCATACCTAATCCTGCAATAGCAGTAATAACAATCTATGAGTAGGTACATAGATAGACACACAAGCTGAACAGGATTGGGAAGGCGACTGGTATTACACCCACAAATATATATACTTTTGAAAGAGGATATTCTACACATGTACTTAACATATGCTGCAAATATAACCACGGATATAGTAGAGCACATGTGGGGAAAAGTTAGGAAAACTTCTCAGCCATAACCAAATGCCTTGAGAGAATGAGTTGCTGGGCCCAGAGGATCAGAACCATAGTCTTGGGAGACAGCAAGGTCAATTGGCATAACATAGTCCACAAAGACATTATTCTACATCCTACTTTGAAGAGTAGTGACTAGGGTCATAAAAGCTTGTAAGTGGCCATCTAATGTGCAACTATTAGTCTCTCTTGGTCTAGAACAAAGAAGAGTGAAGAAAATCAAAGATGCGAGAAAACAATTGGTCCTTCACAACCCCAAGACCAGAAGAACTGTATGGTGCCTGGCTACCACTGTTGACTGCTCTGAAAGGGATCACAATAGGAGGTCCTGGATAAAGTGGGAAAAAAAATGCGGAACAATATTAAAAATATTAAAAAAAGACCACACTTACTGGTCTGATAGAGATTAGTGAAACACTTGAGACTGTGGCCATCAGACACCATGCAGGCCTGGAACTCCTCACTCCCATGACTTAACATTCACCCAAACAATAGACAGACCTGTAAGGTGAACAATAACATCAGGTAAATATGCACTCCTTAGAACAATCAACCATACAAGACCAAAAGGGCAGCATTTGCCCAGGAATAAAGCTCAGAAGGCAGGAACAGATAGGAAAGAGGGTGAATGGAAACAGTAAACATAGGGAGGAAGTGGGAAGAGTACTGTTACATTGTGGGAATTGCAGTCAATGTCAGAAAACAAAACGTGTGTGAATTGTTGAATGGAAAACCAATGGGCTCTGTACTTTCACCCAAATCACAATAAAAGTTAAACAAAAAAACACAGTGCTGAATTTATTAACTAGATGCCTTGACATTTTGTGCCTTTAGCTGTGTTTGTAGGAGGAGTCACTACTTGGAAGAGAAAGGAGATAATTGTAATATTTGGGCTTGTATAATATTAGTAAAAGTTATCCTTGGGCTAGGCTTTATAGGCATATTATTGGATCAACAAGATATGGTAGATCCATTCTCATGCATTCATTTAATAATCAAATATTTATTATTGTAAATATTATATGTAATATTCATTTGCCAATTAAATATTTTTCACATGTACTATTTAATGACACCAATGACATTAATCATGTTGTACAGTCATCACCAGTATCCATTGCCAAATTTTTCATCATCATAAATGTAAATTCAGTACTTCCTAAACAATAATGACTCCCTTTTCTTTTGTCTTCCCACCCCAACTCCTGATAGCCTGTGATACACTTTGGACTCTATATATTTTCCTATTTTAGATATTCCATATACGTGAGATCATACACTATCTGTTCTTTTGTGATTGACTTCCTTTATTGTGCATACTGTTTTCAAGGTTCATCCATGTTGTAGCATATATCAGGACTTCATTTCTCTTTATGGCTATGTAATAGGCCATTAGGAGCTCTGGTGGTGTAATGCCTAAGGCATTTGACTGCTAAGCAGGCTGGTGGTTCAAACCCACTAGCTGCTCCATGGGAGGAAGGTTGGGCAATCTACTTCTGTAGTGATACAGCCTCGGAAACCCAAGGAGGGGTTGCTATGAGTCGGATCTGACTTGACAGCAGTGTTTTTTTTAATAGTCTGTTATATGTGTATGCCACATTTAATCATCAGATAATTACTGAACATGGACTGGGCGCGTGGGATAAAATCCAAATAAAATAGGCTATCGGAAAGGTGGGTAAGTGGGTCTGAGAGCCATCACCCTGCCATCAACCCCACCCTTGTGGCACTTCCATTTCAGTGCACGTGCATGTGTCAGCTCTGAGGAGAACTTCTTCCTCAGTGCTTATCTTGGGAGGCTGTTTGTTCTTGCTTCTCTGCTGCCCCAAAAATGACATTGAGATTTGTTTAGAATTCGGATGTGTGAGCTCCTTTGTGCTCCTTAGGGCAGCCCCAGAAGTGATTTTACCTTCAGGATGAGTGACTCTGTGTTTCAAGTGATTCTAGTTTGGGTACCATTTTTGTTTGCATTTCACCTTAAAATTAATTTGCTCTATGTCTCATAAAGTAGATCAGGGCTTCCCAACCTTTGCCTTGTCTGTATAAATAATAGTACCTGTTTGGCACATTGGGGCAAATGACCAAGGCCAGAGGTAGGGTGGCCAACTTGTCCTGGTTTTTCTGAGACATTTCTGATTTTAAAACTCAAAGTCCTGTGTCCAGGAACCTTTCAGTTCCCTGAGAGTTCTGGCTGCCCCAGGCTCTGCTTCACCATTGGATTTTGTCAGTAAAATGTTTATGAAAATTTGTTTTCTCTCATGTTATTTTACTACCCCCACAATATCCTCTCTATTTCTTATTGGCCTCCAAAGCCAAAATATTTACTATCTAGCTCTTTATGTGGAAATTATTGAGCAGTATCATTAATATCACACAAAAGTAAAATGTTGCTGAAGATAATTAAAAAATGGTTGCAGCAGTATATTGACAGGGAACTTCCAGAAATTCAAGCTGGATTAGAAGAGGACATGTAATGAGGGATATCATTGCTGATTGATCTTGGCCAAAAGCAAAGAATACCAGAGAGAAATTTACCTGTGCTTTATTGACTATGCAAAAGCATTTGTGTGGATCACAACAAATTATGGATAACATTGCAAGGGATGCAAATTCCAGAACACTTACTTGTGCTCATGAAGAACTTGTGCATAGACTAAAAACCAAAAACCAAACTCACTGCCATAGAGTTGATTTTGACTCACAGCAAGCCTGTTTGGGTTTCCGAGGCAGTAAGTCTTTACAGAACTAGATTGCCCAGTCTTTATTCTGTGGAGTGGCTGGTGGGTTTGAAAGGCCAACCTTCTAGTTAGCAGTCAAATGCCTTAGGCATGACACCACCAGAGGTCCTTGAACATAGACCAAGAGGTTGTTATTTGAACAGAACAAGGGGAGATTGCATGGTTTAAAATCAGGAAGGTTGTGTGTCATGCTTGTATCCTTTCACCATACTTATTCAATCTGAAAACTGAGTAAATATTCTTAGAAGCTGGACTATATGAAGAAGAATACAGTATCAAGATTGGAGGAAGACTCATTAACAACCTGAGATATGCAGATGACACAACCTTGTTACTGAAAATGAAGATAATTTGAAACACTTACAGATGAAGATCAAGGACTACAGTCTTCAGTATGGATTAACACCTCAACATAAATGTTGTGTGAGTTTTCCAAGGAGGTTAAAACTTCCTCCTGAATAGGTAGCAAAAGTCTGAAAAACTCCCCCAGAGGCATAGTCAGAGACATGAACGTCTAATCAGAAGAGAAACAAAAAGAATAGGGAGAGAAAAGATTAAAAAGATAAAGCAAGCAAGCTTACAAACATTGTTTGCAATTCAGCATCCAGTGGCAGCAGGCTGGAGTGGATCCTAGATGACTGCTAACCCCCTCCCACCTTGCAAGAATACTTATACCTGAGTTTGAGGAATTGCAGTTGGGGGCTATGTGACTGGGAATGGAGGGCTTCAGACTTGGTGGCATTGAGTCCTGATTGGGAGGGGGCCCCAGGACAGTGCCCTATGACCACCACTTGTGTATGCTCTGATAAGACACTGCTGTTAGCAAGCTTTATGGCTTAAAACTATCCCAAGGATGGGTTAATATGTTACTGAGAAGCTGGTTAATACGTGATGGGGGTGGGGGTGGGGAGAGGAGGGGAATTCTTGACAAGGAGAGATAGGGGAAATGGCTTGTAGTTCTTACAAGTGTGGCTAAACTAGATGGAGTCTGGGAACCATTTTAGGGGGTTGCAGTTACTGACCATACAGTAAAGAAAACAAAAATCCTCACAACTGGACCAATAAGCAACATCATGATAAATGGAGAAGAGATTGAAGTTGTCAGGGATTTCATTTTACTTGGATCCACAATCAACACCCATGGAAGCAGCAGTCAAGAAATCAGATGTAGCGCACTGGGCAAATCTGCTGCAAAAGACCTCTTTAAAGCGTAAAGAAGCAAAGATGTCACTTTGAAGACTGAGTTGTGCCTAACCCAAGCCATGGTCAATTGCCTCATATGCATGTAAAAGCTAGACAATGAATAAGGAAGACTGAATAAGAGTTGATGTCTTTGGATTATGGTGTTAGCAACTAACTCACTGCCGTTGAGCCGGATCCAACTCATAGTGACCCCTCTTTGGGTTTCTGAGGCACTGTTACTACAGAAGTAGATTGCCCAACCTTCCTTCCGAGGAGTGGCTGGTGAAGAGTACTGAAAATACCATGGATTTGCCAGAAGAACTAACAAATTTGTCCTGGAAGAAGTGCAGCCAGAATGCTCCTTGGAAGTGAGAGTGAGCAGACTTCATCTCACCTACTTGGTTATGTTTTGAGGATGGCACATGAGTAGGCAGTGTGTTGTTCTGTTGTACATAGGGTCGCTGTGAGTTGGTGTCGAATCAATGGCCCATAACAACAACAACAGCTCTTTATAGAAAAAGTTTGCCAACCTTTGTTCAATACTCATTAGGATTCTATCCCACTTTATTTTGTTTTTGTACTTTCGAAGGAGTAAGTAGTAACCTGATACCAACCAACCAAGTAGTCGCCATGGAGTCAATTCCATCTCATAGTGACCCCATGTATGTCAGAGTAGAACTGTGCTTCCCAGGATTTTCAGTGGTTGAGTTTTTTTCAAGTATATCACCAGGCCTTTCTTCTGAGACACCTCTGGGTATATTATTGGTTAGTAGTTGAGCACAAGTCATTTGTACAACTCAGGGACCTTCTAATAACCTGATTATTATTGAGTGGATTCTCACTCATAGTGACCCTATTTGACAAAGAAGAACTTGCCCATAGGATTTCCTAGGCTATAATCTCTGTGGGAGTATATCACTAGGTATTTTGTCCCACTAAGCCTCTGGTGGGTTTGAACCACTGACCTGTTGGTTAGCAGCTGAATGCTTAACCACGGCACCAACAGGGCTCCTTCAGTAATTTGATCCAAAACCAAAACCAAAACCAAACACTGCCTTGGAGTCAGATCAGACTCATAGCGACCGCTCCTTGGGTTTCCGAGGCAGTTTCACTACAGAAGTAGATTGCTCAACCTTCCTTCCTAGGAGTGGCTGGTGGGTTTGAACCGCCAGCCTTCTGGTTAGCAGTCAAATGCCTTAGGCACTACGCCACCAGAGCTCAGTAATATGATAAGAGAGTAGAAATCATGAAGCTCTGAGGGCTTAGAGGATCAATATACTGGCATCCATGTAACCCATTTGCTACAGATCAGTGTTTTGTAGCACAGGTGTTGGGAAGTTCCAGACACTAACAGTTAGGAGTCCCCTTAAATCAGAACAGAAAGAAATAATTAAAAACAATGATGAAAATAGTCTTTATTCTATGTCCACCTTGAAATACCTGGTTTCTTTTTTCTTTGCTTTTTGGTGTGACTCACAGGTCCTCAGCAACGTTCTCACTATGATGCTAATGACCTTAAAATAAGGCTGGGAATTCTAGGGTTTTGCTGTTGTTTATCTCTTCTGATGGTGTGAGCTGACTGGACCAGCCCCTTTGAGGTTTGTTGCCCCCCAGTCTCTCTGTTGTTAGTCTGGCTATTGGAATTAGGTCATTATTATTAATGTTACCCCTTATATCCTGGCCTCTTTCTGTCCTAACTTACTAGTGAGTTGAGGTGGGAAAGGAATCTTCTTCACCACAAAACCAAAAACCAAACCCAATGCCATGGAGTTGATTTCGACTCATATCAACCTTTTTTTAAGACAGAGTAGAACTGCCTCACAGGGTTTCCAAGGCTGTAAATCTTTACAGAAGCAGACTGCCTCATCTTTCTCCTGGTGAGCTGCTGGTAGGTTCAAACTGTTGACCTTTTGGTTAGTGGCTTAATGCTTTAACTACTATGCCACTAGAGCTCCTTTCCTCACCACAACTCTAATATTTCTCAAACCAAAGGCTTTGCTTCATCACTAGACCTATTATTCTTGTTTGACCTACACCTCTAGTTTGCTAAAATGTCTGTGGCATCTGCCACAGGTACCTGGGTACCTGGCTTAGAAGAAGCATAAATGATAATCCACAGGGAAAGCATTTTAAAATGTCCATGGACTGCGTTTGAGCTTTGGATGGGTGGGAGCTCATGGGACATAATGAAAATGATGCAGTTTTTATGAAATTGGAACATCTGGTTGTTTGAACATCCAAGCTGCATCTTTTGCACTCAGCTAGAAGTACATTTGATCACTCTTCTTTTATGGGAGATGAAGATGTTTCTGTAGTAACGGCTGCCACTGTCCAATATTGCCATACACTGTCAAAATGGACCAGAAAACCTGCTGATGTGCTGTGCTGATGAAAATAGTGGCTGTCATCAGCTTTTTAGAACATCTGCAGGGAGAAGCATCTCCATTAAGGGTTTTAATGTTCAAGTCAAGTTTAGAATCTAAAAATTCCACGAGCCAGAGGTTAAAGTCAAGCAGCTGGTGGTTACAGGTATTATGGCACAGACCCAAGGAGCCTGTGCAGTGAGAATGAGCAGCAGAAGCTCAAGACTAAGCTTGCTTATTGGTACTAAAGATGTTGATGAATTAGCATCCTGATCTTGGTGAAGGTGAAATATGACATAGAACTACTGGAATGTGGCTTTGGAGAATCTTAAAATTGTTTAAAGAAGAAGGACCACTTTTTAGATGTTCTTAACAAAATTAGTTTAATGATAGCATTTTTCTTGTTTGAACACATCTCATTTCTATATATATATATATATTTAATTGTGATTTGGGTGAAGGTTTACAGAGTAAATTCACTTTCCATACAGCGATTCACATATACTTTGTCTCATGACATTGACTACAGTTTACCACAATGCAACAGCTCCCCTCCTACTTCCTCCCCATAGTTACCTCTTCCCAGTGCCCATCCCTCCATACTCTCCTGCCCCCTGAGCTCTCTCCCTGTGCATAAGCAGCCCTTCTTTCTCCCATGATTGTTCTCTCCAAGGAGTGTATCTACTTGACGTAAATGTTCAACTCATATGCCTGTCTTTTGTTTGGCTGGACCACAGGTGTGGGTTCAATTCCAGATCTGAAGGGCAGCTAGGGGACATAGTCTCAGTGGTTCCAACAGACTCTTATCGGACCAGCAAACCTGGTCCCCCCACCCTGCCTTTTTTTTTTCTCCAAATGATTTTGAGTTTTGTTCCACATTGTTCTCCCTCTCTATCCAGGATCTCTTACATAGATCCCTTTCAAGTGGATGACCATGGTAGTCGGGCGCCATCTAGTTCTTCCGGTCTCATAGTTGTATAGGCTACAGATCAGATGGTGTACCAGTCGCTAGGACTAATTGTTTCCATGAATTTTGGTTTTCCTCATTCTTCTTTGCTCTGGATGAGGAGAGATCCATCATTGCCTCTAGATGGCAGCTTGCTAGCTTTGAAGATCCCAGTTGCTACTCGCCAAAGTAGGAGGTGGAACAATGTTTTGTACAGTATTTTATACCAATTGAGTTTGATGTCCCCTGCGACTATGTTCCCAAGCCTGCAGATTCAACTACTCGGTCCCTCTAGGTGGCTGGCTGTGATCAAGCCGTGACCACAACCTTGCCCCTTGTCAGCTCTACTATACACCTGGGAATTCTGATCATTCACATAAACTTATAGGACCATTGTCTGCCAACCTTATATATGTTCTTGGATACACTCCCCATTTCACATACAAACCTAATCGTTCAGCCTGTCCACCCATCTATCCACCCATATAGTCATGTTAGTCTTCACTGACAATGCAGTACCGTATGTGCAAAAGGGTTCATATTTGTTGTCTGTACCTCCCATGTACCTCTCTATGTCTTTCTCATCCTCAATGCTGCCATATTGGTCACTCACATTT
>NW_006921613.1:1704921-1749233 GCF_000298275.1 Orycteropus afer afer
GGGGGGACACTTAAATTAAAAAAATAACAAAAAATTTCAACCAAGAACAGGGAAAAGAAGAAATGTTGAAAACTGTGACCTGGGAGGGGAAGATTAAGAATAATAGTAAAAAGGACAAAAGTATTAATAATAATACATTTTTTAAAACAGACAAATACAAGCAAACTAATCACCAGAAAAAAGAAAGTGAAAAAGAAAAAAATAAAGAGAAAAGAAAAAATCGGTGGAGGACCAGGCAGGCACCTAGCCTCCGTCTGAGCACACAGACTGTGATGGAGTTCCTGTGGGCCCAGAAGGTAGGTGGGAGTGGGGGATGGCCACACCTCCGTTCATCAAGTGGGTGTGTGGTATAAGAGGAATGTGGTACCTTTTTAGTCTTGCAAGTCCGGAGTGACCTTGTGGTTGCTGGAAAGTAAAACATGTTCTTAAGCCCCAGGAATCTGCGAGCGTGCTTTCTCTTTAAATATCCAAAACAGTCAAGCTGTTTTTAAACCTTCAAAATGGCGGTGCCCTCTTTTTCACCAACCTTCTATTTTCACAATCATGATGTCCTTCTACGGGGATTGGTCCCTTTTAATAACATGTTCAATGTACGTGAGATGAAGTATCACTTCCTGACTTTTAAGGAACATTCTGGTTGTACTTCTTCCAAGACAGATTTATTCAGTCTCTGGCAGTCCATGGTATATTCAATATTCATGGACAACATAAAGATTCAAATGCATCAGTTCTTAATTTACATGTAAACCAAACAACAACCCTACAGGGATAGATAATAATATCATTCTCTTTTTATAAATGAGGAAACTGAGGTGCATAGAGGATAAATAACTTGTCCAACATTCTACAGGAAGTGACTGGGAGGGCCAGGGTTTGAACTCCCCAGTGTGGCTCCAGAACCTGAGCTATACTACGCTATAACGTACTGTACTATCCTGTACTGTGGGAGCTCTGGTGGCATAGGGCCTAAGCCATTTGACTGCTAATCAGAAGGCTGGCGGTTCAAACCCATTAGTCACTCCTCGGAAGGAAGATTGGGCAATCTACTTCCATAGAGACACCGTGTTGGAAACCCAAGGAGGGGTCGCTATGAGTTGGATTTGACTCAGTGGCAGTGAGTTTGGTTTTTTGGTTTATCCTGTACTGTCTACTCATTGCAAGAGTTTAGGGTGGAGCTAATGAGGCCCTGAACCAAGGCAACAGAAGTTGGAAAGAGACAAGGGGATTGATATAGTGGATATTAAGGAAGTTGAATTCACAGGACTTGGTTGATGTTGGATGTTAAGGATGAGGGCAGGGTAGTTCTGAGGGTGAGTCAGAGGTTCAGGCCTATGAGGATGTTTGTGCTATCTTATCATAAGGAGAGAATACACAAAGAGGCAACTGGTACCAGATGATGAGTTCAGTTTTGGGCATGTACTGAGTTTGTGTTACTTAGGGGACATCTATCTTGAGGTTTCCCAGCAGGCAGTTGAGAATACAGGACCAAGCTCAAGAAAGAAGATAACAGCAGGATATGACTATTTAGGATACATTAGCATATAGGGAGGAGATGAAGCTGTGAATATGAATATTAGCACCCATGGAGAGTGAGGAGCTTGAGAGTAGTCTTCCAATAGCTATCTTAGGTTAGGTTCCCCAGAAACAATCTCAGAGATAAGAATTCATGTAAAAGTGATTTAATAGACAAGTAGGAGAAGAGGAAAGTGAGGCAGGAAAGGGAAGGAAGCCAAGCAAAGGTACTTTTTAAACAGAGCTCCACAGAGGATGACTTTGCCTTAAACCCCAGCTCTGGAGACAATGCAGGTCCCATCCCAGAGATATTGAGCCCCTGATTAGGGACAAGGAAACTAGAGTATTTATACTCTTGTCAGCTATGGCTAATGGCTGCCCTTTGGGGGCTATGAATTCCCAAGCACTTTCAGGTTTGAGTGAATCAAACAGTGGATTACAGCACCCTGAAGCAGCCCTAGTCAAATAGAAGCAGGAGCAGGTTGTTGAGAGTGTGTATTAAATAAGGGAGTTCAGTGGATCATTGACATTGTTGGCTAGAATAACACCCTCCCTCCAAGAAAATGTCAATTTGCAAGGGTGGCCGGAGGTAGAGAAGTTGAGTTGGCAAATGAAGTGGAGAAGATGCAGACAGCAGATGAAAAGAGAAAGCTGTGATCGAGAAATTAAGAAATAATAGTTTCAAGGAGAATGAGGTGGGCGGTGGTGTCACACGTGGCAGAGAGATCTAGAATTTTAGCAAGGCTGTCAGTGTGTGCATTTGATTTGACAGTGGAGGTCACCTTTGTTAGAGTGGCTTGGGAGTTTGGGGGATGGAGTGCCTGAATCTTTACTTCAGTGAGATAAAGAGTGAATTGTCATAAGAAAGTTGCTATTGACAGGTGCCTTTGAGTTTCGACAAACAGTGACCCTGCGTACAACAGAATGAAACACTGCCTGGTTCTGTGCCATCATCAAAGTCATTGCCACGCTTGATCCCACTGTGCAGCCACTGTGTCAATCCATCTTGTTGAGGGTCTTTTCCTTTTTCATTGACTCTCTACTTTACCTGGCATGATATCCTTCACCAGGGACTGGAGAAAGTAGAGGTATTTTAATTCTCTTGATATTTGGAACTTTATTTTTCAAACTCCAAGAATCGTACTCTAGTTGGGATTATGATATAAGAAGCAGACTATTTCCAAAATTTTATTTCGTATAATAATCTGCTGGTTAAAAATTCAATAAATGTCAAAGGAGTAGAGTGTTGTAACACTCAATTGTTATTAATGGGCTTCATTATATAAAGCAAAATTGTTTTACTAAAACGCCTATTTTTTTAAGGCCCTTATTTTTTATTTGTTTTGCAAAGGTTTTCATATATACATGGAAATAAATGATCACCCACAGTAATATTTAAATGTAAGGATTAATTTTGGATCCTTGGTTTTTTAAAATGTAATAAGCCAGTGAAACCAGTAGCTTCTGATCATAGAACATCTGCTGTGCTATGTGCAGTGTTAAGTTCTTTATGTAGCATCTTTAAGTCTCTTTGTAAGATGTTAGGTAGGTTCTGTTATCATTGGACAGAAAATTGTCAAAGGTCACAAGTTGTAAGACTTGGGGCAGATGGATCTTAAAAATATTTTCATTAAAAAAAAAAAAAAAAGGGACCAGATTTGTTGGTTTGATAGAGCCTGATGGAACCACTGAGACTATGGCCCCTAGCTGCCCTTCAGGTCTGGAATTGACCCCACTCCTCTGGCTTCCAGCCAAGAAAAAGACAGGCATATGAGGTGAACATTTACATTAGGTAGATACATTCCTTGGAGAGATCAATTGTGGGACAATAGAAGGGCTCTGTATGCACAAGGAGACAGCTCGGGGGCAGGAGTGCATGGGAGAGAAGGACACAGGAAAGAAGTAACTATGGGGAGGCAGTGGGAGAGGAGCTGTTGTATTGTGGGAAGTTGAAGTCAGTGTCATGAGACAAAGCATATGTGAGCTGCTGTATGGAAGGTGATTTTACTCTAAACTTTCACCCAAATTGCAATAAAAAAAATTTTTTTTTCATAGATTTGAAAAAAAAAAAAAATAGTACTTGTTAAAAAGAAAGAAAAGAAACGCCTCTCCAACTATAAAAAAGTATTGAGTCCTTGTCTGGTGCACTTGACTGCTAACTTAAAGGTTGGAGGTTTGGGTCCAACTAGAGACACTTTAGAAGAAAGGCCTGGCAATCTAATTAAAAAAAAAAAATCAGCTATTGATAGCTCTGGGGAGCACAGTTCTGCTGATTCTGTGGGGTTGCTATGAATTGTGTCACCATGAGTTGCAGTTGACTTGATGACAACTGGTTTATAAAGAAGTAAACACACTAGAAGTAACTTTTATTAAGAGTTCAATAAATATTGTTCTAAGCCATTGTCAATTTCTCTCTCTCTAAAGTTTTTAGAATGTTTTAATGTTTCAATTCTGTAATCTGATTTTTAATTCAGTTTTCATAATTTGATTTTACTTTTTGACAGTTTAAAATAGAAAAAAATTTGTCTATTACCATATATATTTTTTTAAAATTGTGATTTGGGTGATCCAGGATCTCCTACATAGATCCCCCTCTGAGTGGTTGAAGTGGTAGCTGGGCACCATCTAGTTCTTCTGGTCTCATATAGGCTGAAGATGATATGGTGTATCAGTCACTTTAACTAACTGTTTCCATGCATCTTTGGTTTTCTTCTCTCTTTGCTCTGGATGAGGAGAGACCCATCATTATATCTGGATGGCTGCTTGCAAGCTTTTAAGATCTCAGTCGCTACTTGCCAAAGTAGGATGTGGAACAATATTATGTAGTATGTTATGGCAGTTGAGCTTGATGTCCCCTGTGACTATGGTCCTGAGCCCACATGTTCAACTACTCACTCCCTCTGGGTAGCTGGCTGTGGCCAAGAAGTTACTACAACCTAGTCTCTTGTCAGCTTTACTATATACCTGGGAATTCTTACAGAACATACAAATATACTCGCAGAAACATTGTCTGCCAGCCTTATACACAGTCTTGGGCACACTTTCCCCTGCATAGACATACCTAATAGTTCAGCCTGTCCACCCATCTGTCTACCCATATATCAATGTTTGCCTTCACTGACAACGTAGTACTGTATGTGCAAAAGGGTTCATCTTTGTTGTCCGTACTTCCCATGCCCCTCTCTATGTCTCTTCCTCAATGCCACTGTGTTGATCACTCACATTTGGTACATTGCCCTTCTCTTCACCCAAATCAATATTTGACTCTACCTACCAAGTCTATTACCATTTCTTGCAGTCATTAAATTCTGACTTTTTTATGCATAAGATTTCCATAGGATTCAGAGAAACTAATCAGCTGGACCAAGGACAATTTCCTAAAAAATCTTTAATGATAAGCCAGTGGTTTGATAAGTAATATTTTTTATTAGTAGAAACAGTTTTTGTCACTTTTTTGAGTGCTATTTTAAAGATGTTCTTTCACTATAAGTAACCAAATGTGTCAAATTCAAACCATAATGGAGAGGTAGGTGGGGGATGATTTGAAAATAAAACAGTGAATATAGACAAAGTAACTTGGTTTTGTTTGGAAGGCCATAAATTTTCATAACATTGTGACTTTCATTGTTCATAGTTCCCTGGCCTGTGATTTATGCTCTGCTCAGTCAACAAAGTTAGGGTAGTCAGGTGTCCCAGACTGAGATATAAATAAATGGTGAGGTTTTACCTATCACCATAACAAAAAACCACTCCATGATTTGCACTGTAATTATTAGGGTTACAGCATTAACAATTTTCTATAGCAGAGTTAGCATAACCATCTCTTTCCAAGTTTCTAATGTTCTGAAATGTTTGGAGACTTTTAACAGTCTATTGTTAGGTGCTGTGAAGTCAATTCTGACTTATAGGTCGGACTTAGAAGTCCATGTGACAGTGTGGAACTGGCCATAGTAATTTCCTGGCTGCAATTTTAACAGAAGCAGATCTCCAAGTCTTTCTCTTGCAGAGCTGGTAGGTGGGTTCCAACCTACAACCTTTCAGTTAACAATTGAAGTGCTTACCTTTTGTGCCACTAGGGCTCCTACTTAACAGACTAGAGCTAAGTTCTCCTTCTAGGTTATTTTGAATAGATAAAGAACAGCTGTTAAACTGTGAACTGTGATCTATTAGTTAGTTAGGATTTCAAGAAGAAATAATGAGAAACATTCAGAACCTTCACATAAGATCATAGTAGTTTACTTATATTCTAAGGAGCTCTGATGGTGTAATGCCTAAGGCATTTGACTGCTAACCAGAAGGTTGCCAGTTCTAAACCCATTAGCTGCTCTGTGGAAGGAAGATGGGACAATGTACTTCCATAAAGATTTTCTGCCTTGGAAACCCAATGGGGGTCGTTATGAGTTGGAACCAATTCTATGGCAGCGAGGTTGGTTAGGTTTTGTTTTATTTATATTCTAGAACTTACAGAAACCCTCTAGTTTGCCCTTCAATCTATTTCTTTTTAAAAATCTTTGGCTTTTGCAAATTTATGTTAATAGAGGAGGAAGAACTCAGAAAAGAAGGTGAGAATGGTTGCACAACTTGAAAAATGTGATCACTGTCACTGAATTGTATATGTAGAAACTGATTGGTGTTTTTTCTGTGTGTAAAATCAACAACAAAAAAAATAAAATAAATTATTTAAAAAATACCCTATGGATCACAATAGAACATTGTCTGACTGGTTTGCTTTGGACACATCATCAAAGGCATCACTTGCTAGAGGAAGACATCTTGTGCAGTATATTAAAGGGCTGGTGAGAGCAAGGGAGACCTTTCGTGAGGTGAATTGACTTAATAGCCTTAATGATGGATTCGAACATGCTAGTGGTCGTAAGGGTGGCACTGGGCCAGGCAGTGTTTCGTTCTGTTGTACATAAGGTTCCCATGAGTTGGAGACAACTCAATGGCGGCTATTCCATACACATACACTCTCTCACACACACACAATTATATTGGTCAGTTGTTATCAAATAAACTAGTTATGTTTCTTTAAGTCAAACAAACAAGCCAATTCTGTCTTTATTTCTCGTTTTCTCCTCTTTCACTTCAAATCCTGAAAGTAAGTTGATACTTTTTATTTTTGTTCTCTTGACTCTTTTCAAAAAAATTGTATTTATTTTTTGTTGTCAAGAATATATGAGTATATACACAGCAAAACCTACACTAATTCAACTGTTTCTACGTGTACAATTCAGTGACATTAATTACATTCTTTGAGTTGTGCAACCATTCTCACCCTCCTTTTTCTGAGTTGTTCCTCCTCCATTGTCATAAACTCACCACCCCCTAAGATTCCTTTCTTTCACGTTGTTGTTGTCATTTTTATTCCATGTAAATAGAGCTTGAAAGAGCACAGTGCTTAAGGCAGACATTCTTTACTAGTTAAACTAAAGTACTGTTTGGTTTTAGGAAGATTTAAGGGGAATTTTTGTTTAAGTTGTAAAGATTATCTCAGAGCAATAGTTTCATCCAGCCTCCTGGATTAAGAAAGTCTAGAGTCCATGAGAATTTGAACTCCTGTTCTGCATTTCCCCCTTTTGATCAGGATTCTTCTATCAAATTTTTGATCAAAAGGTTCAGTAGTGGTAGCCAGACACCATCCAGTTCTGGTCTCATGGCAAAGAAGGCAATTGTTCATGGAGGCAGTTAGCCACACATTCCTTCTCCTTCCCCTATTTCTGACTCTCCTTCCTCATTCTCCACGTGAGTAGAGACCAATTGTTGTGTCTTGGATGGCTTGTTCTCTTGACTCTTGATTATATTTTTCCCTTTCTTTTCTTATCGACTTTCCTTCATCTGTTATCCTTATTTTTCCCTCTGTTTTTGTCCTTTGTGTAGAAATTTTATCCCCTTAGCTATTTCTTAGAGTTTGAATCTGAAACCCCAAGTCCTGGCACAAAACCCTAACACTTGACCTTTTGCCATGTGGGAATGTTTACAAATTTTGTTTCCCTTCTCACTGTGACAGTTCAGGACAAAGAAAAGAAGAGGTTCTTCTCTAGAACTTATGGTGGAGCCTCACACAACTGCTGACATCTGGAGATTGTGGCAAAGGAAGAGAACGTCTTCCCGTTCTCTTCCTTTATCTTCTCTTGTTGCACTCAGTCTGTGAGTTGATACGTTCTTCTGCTACTTCTTGTGCCATTCTCTATATCTTGATATAAATCATTGAGAGAACCATCAATTTAGACAAGTGGAAGCTCAAATTTCTTTTAAGGTCAAAAAGAAAGTAGGATTTGGAAATGAAACCCAGCACACTTCATCTGTCTTTTAGTAGAAGTTATTTCTATAGCCCTTAGAATTTGAGAAGACTGGGTGAATTTTGTTGTTAATCAGTATGTAACTGGTAGATTCAACTAGCTGGTGTGTAGAATGTGGCCTGTGACTGAGACACAACTTTATTTTTCCTCCCTTTTCCCTTATAAAATTTATTCAGTGGAAGTAATCTTCGCTGGCTACTCGATGAAAACTTTGGCTGACTCATGGCTCTTTTGCTACTCTAAGGTAATAATAGTGTCATAATCGCTTTAAGTTGCAAACACAATCTCACTTCAGCAGTTAGAATGCCTACTCTTAGGGAATGAATCAAAGTTCTGGCAATTTAAAATATAATTTTACCTATTACCTTTAAATTATTACTATAGCATTTCATTTTCTCTCCCCATCTCCCAGGCTGGCTGTTTATAAGGGAAAAAGTGGACATGATTCTTCACTTTTCCTCTATCTTGCATTCTCCCTCTTCTCAGCTTGCTAAGCAAAGTTTGGGTCTGGAGGTGGGTTGGATGATGATTAGGGGGAAAGAGAATCAGGAACTTCTGTTATCTAGAATCATGCCTTTTGTGTAGAGGTGTTTCAACTTGCCTTTTTCTCTCATAGACTCTTTAGAGGTGCCCTTTCCTGGACTCCCCTCCTGTCCTTCTTTTCATCTCACTGGGCCCTGCCAATGCATCTGTAGTCTGGGATCATGTATACCTCTTCCTACTGTCCCTAAGAAGCCAGTGGGCATGCCAGCCTCTGGCTACACAGGTTCCTTCCTTACACTTAGTGACTCTGTTGGGCATGACCCAAGATGGGGCCACACTAGTTCTCTTGCCTGTGGCTGATCTCTGGTTAGTGGGGACATTCGTTCCTTTTTTTTTTTTTTTTGCCCCCAGTAAATTCTATTAGCAAAATAAAGCCAGTCTGTTTACTTAGATTTCATAGAGCAGGAACCAAAAACCAAAACCAAACTCACTGCCATTCAGTCGGCCCCGACTCATAGCGACCCCTCCTTGGGTTTCCAAGGTGGTATCACTACAGAAGTAGATTGTCCAATCTTCCTTCCAAGGAGTGGCTGGTGGGTTTGAACTGCCAGCCTGCTTTATTCTGCTGGGCGCCAGCAGGGAACACATACTAAGTCAACTCTTCCTGTGTTGTGCTAAACCTTCTGCTTTAACAGACCTGATGGGTGGGCCCAGCTCACCACTAACACATCTTACCCTAGGTAGGGAGCAGCTTCACAGCAGCTTTCTCCCAGAAAATCTTCACCAAATCTTCTAAATCTTTTCTACATTTTTATACTTTCCTTGTTTTGAGAACATTCAGGTTGGCAGTTCAAACTCACCAGCCACTCCATGAAAGGAAGACTGAGCAATCTACTTCTGTAAGGATTTACCACCTTGGAAACCCAAAGGGGGTCTCTATGAGTTGGAATCAACGCAATGGCTGTGAGGTTGGTTTGGTTTTATCATTTTCTATGAAAAGTCTGCCTTTTGGTGTGGCCTTTCCTTGGCATGTAGTATGTGTTGTATTATGGGGCCTCTGGTGACACATTTAGTACTTGGCTGCTAACCAAAATCTTAGTGGTGGAACTCCCAGGCTCAACACAGGACAAAGATGAGGCAGTCTGCTTCCATAAAGATTTACAGCCCTGGAAACCCTATAGAGCAGTCTTACTCTGTTCTAGGGTCACTGTAAGTCAAAATTGACTAGACAGCAGTGTTTTTTTTTTTTTTTGGTAGAAATGTCAATGTAAACTTTGATTATAAGAATCTTGGGAGAGATTGGTGGCTGTAAATGGACCAGTTCCCAAAGTTCCTGTTTATTTGTTAAACTGATTACATTAATCAATGTCAGATACATACACATTCCTGGATAGCTGAATATTTTGAAGGGTACTGCGGTGTAGTAAATTACTTAGTGTGGCTTTTCTACCCATAAGTCTTTGTAAACTCCAAGGTGGGATTTTCTATGAGCAACTGAGGAGCTCCTGATTGCTGAAGTTGTCCACCTGGAGTATTTCTGTTGGGCATGGCACAAAACAATGTTCTGGGAGGTGCCCACTCTCTCTCAGGTGCTTAGAGTTCTGATGCTATGATTGGCTAGTTTGGCTACTCTGCCGGGCTCAAAAGGAGGTCTCCTAGAGGCAGAACTCTCACTTTCTCTGACTGCTGGTTGAGGAAGGTGTGCTGCCGCAAGAGACACGTACCCTGGAAAGAGACACGTGCTGCTGAGAAAGAGGCACAAGAGACACGCATTGCTGAGTGAGAGGCTGAGGGACCAGCACTGCTGGGAAAGAGACTGTGAGAGACTGTTGGCTGAGGGACGGTGGGCTGGGAGAGAGACTGAGCATTCTTCCTGAACTTGAGTTGTAGCCTGGTGCTTCCCTAATAAACCCCGTAATCTGTGAGCTCTGTGTGGCCACTGCAGTGAATTATCGAACCCAGGAGAGAGGTGGTGGGTGCTTTGGGAGGAAAGGTTGGTGAAAGGGCTGGAGGGAGGCAGCATGTCTGGCCTTGTAGGAATAGGCCTTGGGTTACTGCTGGTAATCCTGTCTTCCTCTTGTAGGGTTAGAGGAGGTCAGAACATGGGGCCTCCTCGCCGTTTTTGCAGGTACATTGGTATGTTATTATGTGACCATTATTAGGTGACCAACTTTTACTTTCTTAGTAGAACAGATTCCAAATGAACCAAATTAATAAAATAAACACAACAACAAACCTCTCAGCCCAACAAAAATGAATGATGTTTAGCTTTGCTTCCAAGACTTACTAAAAATATTCCTTTTCTATGAGGTCTATGTCTTACTCTAGAGAGGTGGAATAATGTGGTCTGGTTAGGAGTTAGACCTTGGTGTTAGATTTAAGTGTCAGCTGCTAACTTGTGAAAGTTTCCCTCCTTTAAATTTCAGTTTCTCACCTGGTAAGTAGAAATAGCTCATAGAATTGTTGTGACGATTAAAGGAATTAATGAATGAAAAGAGCCCAGTGGAATGTCTGGCAGATATTATTCATCCTGTAAGTATTTGCTATATGGCTACTAATAGCCTTGGTGGCACAAAAATTAAGCACTTGGCTGCTAACTGAAGGTTTGTAGTTCAAAACCATCCAGCAGCTCCCAGCACATCCCATAAACATTATAGCCTAGAAAACCCTATGGGAAAGTTCTATTCTCTTACATAGGATCACTCTGAGTTGAAAATGGACCCAATGACATTTAACAACATATGACTACTCTTTGTGTCCTAAACTCTAATCGCTTCCTCATTTGGTGGGTATTTCTGGTGTTCTTCCATAGCTAGTTTTCCTCCTTTTCTGGGTACATGACATCATTACTCTACATGATGATTTCCTTCAGACCTAAATTGATGGTGGCTAAAGGCCAACCTTGTCAGTCTACTCATAGCCCATCAGCACCTCTCACTTCCATGCACTGTAGCACTGTAGTCCAACCCCAAACAACCAACCCCATGTTTCGTTGCCAGGTTTTATCTGGCTGCTCTGCCTGTGTATGGGGCAGGCAGGTTGTGCTAGGGAGTTATGCCCTCAACCAGTGAATACCTCAGCTCATCACCCCATGGATGGGATAATTCTGAGGCAAATGTTCTACCTGATTTCTCAGTTTTCTAGTAGGATCAAGCTCCAATTACTCATAGTCATAAATTGCTTGATAATATACACTATATCAGTTTCTTTCACTTTACTGTTGTTGCAGGTAGGGCTTGTCAGGAAGAAGACTTCTTGCCATGTGGGAGGTTTATTAGGGAGTTCTCTTGGGATCAGCTCTGGTAGTATAGTACCTAAGGCACTCGACTGTTAACCAGAAGGCAGGCAGTTCAAACCCACCAGCCACTCCTTGGAAGAAAGGTTGGGCAATCTACTTCTGTAGTGATACCACCTCGGAAACCCAAGGAGGGGTCGCTATGAGTTGGGTCCGATTTGATGGCACATAACAACACAACAACAACTTGGGATCAGCATGTGTGGAAGGGAGAAGAAGGAAGTAAAGTGGCAGAGGGAGAAGTTGGGCTGCAATACAGTCCCAACAGAGGTTTCAACTGACCCATTGGGGGAACTCTAGAGCTGGAATGGCCCTTCAGAATTGTTCCCACAATGGTTGGTCATTGGATGTGGGCTGTACCTGGAAGGAGGCATGACCTTGGGAGGGGCAAGTTTCTTCAGCCAAGGCAATCTCTGAAGAGGGCTCAGAGCTCAGAGCTCTTCTGGTAACACACCTCACCTTTATTCCTTGGAGTGACTTGGGCAGTACATCACAGTATCCACCATACTCAGGCTTCCTACTTTTCTACTGGGTTATCCTGAGATCATCTCCTAAGATGATCTCCCAAAATACTTGCTTATTTATTTATTTATTTTTTTGAGTTGTGATTTGGGTGCAAATTTACAGAGCAAACTGGTTTTCCATTCAACAATCAATACATTCTATTTTGGGACAATTACTACAATCCCCATTCTGTAACAGCATTCTTCCCACTTCCTCCCTGCATCCACCCCTTCTTCCTTCCTAGCTTTATTCCTGGGCAAATGCTGTCCTCTTGATCACATATGCTTGATTGTTGTAATGAGTGCATTCTCTCCTGATATTACAGTTCACCTTAGGCCTATCTGTATTTGACTAATAGTTGAGTCATGAGGGTTAAGTTTAGTTCCTAGCTTGGAGGGTATCTAAGGGTCATAGTCTCTGAGCTTCCACCAATCCTCATTAGACCAGTAAGCCTGGTCTTTTTTATGATTTTGAGTTTATTTCCACATTTCCCCACACTCTATCAAGGACCTCTTATTGTGATCACTTTCAGGGCAGTCGGTAGTGGTAGCCAGGCATTATCTAGTTCTTTTGGTCTCAAGGTCATGGAGGGTGGGTTCATTAGCTCCATTGTGTCCTCATGTCTTTGATTTTCTTCACTCGTCTTTGCTCCAGACAGGGACTGTATTAGGCTGGGCTCTCTAGAGAAGCAAAACCAGTGAAGCTTATATACATAGAGAAAGAGACATTTATCTTAGGAGAATGGCTCACACACTTATAGAAGCAAGTTCCAAATTCTTGGATCAAACATCAAGCTGGAGGCTTTTACCAACTCACACAACTTCAGGGGCTGACGAGCTCAAGGTTGGCAGGCAGTATACCAGCTGTTGACTCCAACGAATGACGAATCCAAGATCTCCAGGCTGAATGGTGGATTGTTCGCTCATGGACAGTTGTAGGCAGCACAGCAGATCCCAATCCACAGAAGAATGCCTTTTTTTCCCAGGATGTCCATAAATATATTGGAAGAAGGCCTCACCCCTAGCAAAACTCTCTTTCAACCAATTGGCTGCTCAAAACATATACATCTGATCTTATCGTGGGAATAACCCACATCACAACTGCTCAAACTACACAGAATTGTGGTCCAGCCAAGTTGACACACAACTCCAACCTTCACAGGGAGAGACCAACAGTTGGACCTTAGGTGGCCGTGTACAACCTTTTAAGACCCCAGTCTCTACTCACCAAAGTAAGATGTAGAACATTGTCTTTGTGGACTATGTTATGTCAGTTGGCCTTAGTGTATCCTGAGACTATAGCCCTGAATCTACATGTCCAGCAACTCATTCCCTCAGGGTGTTTGTCTATGATTAAGATGTTTGCATAACTTTGTCCCCTATATCTTTACTACATTTATGGATATATTTGCAGCACATATAAATACATTGTTATTTGTTATGTGCCATTGAGTTGGACTCGACTCATAGTGACCCCTCCTTGGGTTTCTGAGGCAGTATCTCTACAGAAGTAGATTGCCCCATCTTCCTTCCGAGGAGTGGCTGGTGGGTTTGAATCGCTAGCCTTCTGGTTAGCAGTCAAGTGCCTTAGGCACTATGCTACCAGAGCTCCCATATAAATAATAGGTAGAGATAAAAACCAAACTCACTGCTGTTAAGTCGAATCTGACTCATAGCGACCCCTCCGTGGGCTTCTGAGGTGGTATCACTATGGAAGTAGATTGCCCAGTCTTCCTTCCGATGGAGTGGCTGGTGGGTTTGAACCACTAGCCTTCTGGTTAATAGTCAAATGCCTTAGGCACTATGTGACCAGAGAGCCTCTATCAAAGCTATATATATTCATAGTGTACTCCCATTTGCCTTTCCACTCCTGTTGAGATTGAGTGTCTATCATTGTATCCACTCGTAAATTATCATTATGACTGTTATTGTATGTAACGATATTCACCTTTGTTGCCTTTAACTCTTGTCCTCCTCCCTATGTCTTCCACTGCCTTGATCATTTTGTACTGACTTCCCTCTTATTATATATTGTCTTTCCCTTCACCCAAGTTAATGTGTCCACCCTCTAGTCGGTGATTTACCCACTCTTCCCCTCCCACCTCTGGTAACTCTCAAAGAAAGATTCTTTTCTTTTTTAAAGTTTTTATTGTGATTTGTGTGAAAGTTTACAGAGCTAATTCATTTTCCATACAGTAGTTCATACACATTTTATTTCATGACATTGCTTGCAATTCCCCACACTGTAACAACTCTCTTCCCACTTCCTCCCCGTAGTTACCTCTTCCCTGTGTCCTTCCCTCCCTCACACTCCTACCCCCAGCTGTTTCCCTGTGTAAACATTGCTCTTCTGATCTCCCACAGCTGATCATTGATCACTCCAAGGAGTGTATCTACCTGATGTAAATGTTCAAATGTTCATATGCCTGTCTATTTGACTGGAATCCACAAGAGTGAATTCAGTTCCAGACCTGAATGGTAACTAGGGGCGATAGTCTCAGAGGTCTCACCAGGCTCTATCAGACCAGCAACACTTGTCTCTTTTTTTTTTTTTTAATGATTTTGAGTTTTGTTCCACATTATTCTTCCATTCTATCCAGGATCTCTCGCACCAATCCCCTTCCGAGTGGTTGACACTGGGAGCCAGGCACCATCTAGTTCTTCTGTTGTCATGGTCAGAAAGATTCTTTCTGTGTGTAAATGTTTTCTTAACTTTTTAAAGTGGTGGTCTCATACAGCAAATGTCCTTTTGTGATTGACTAATTTCACTCAGCATAATATTCTCTAGGTTCATTCATGTTATGAGGTATTTTGCAGTTGTTGTTGTTGTCATGTGCCGTCGAGTCGGCCCCAACTTATAGCGACCCTTCTTTGGGTTTCTGAGGCAGTATCACTACAGAAGTAGATTGCCCAACCTTCCTTCCAAGGAGTGGCTGGTGGGTTTGAACCGCCAGCTTTCTGATTAGCAGTCAAGTGCCTTAGGCACTATGCTACCAGTTCTCCTTTGCAGGTTCACAGTTATTCTTTAACATTGGGTAAACTACTTGCCTTTGAAACCTTGTCTGAGAGTCTGTTTCTGGGGGAGTCCAAACTAAGCTGATGGAAGTAGCAGAAGGGTTACTGCTTAGGAATTAGCCTGCACTCCAAATTTTTTTTTTGTAGAAAAAGAGAGTGAATGTGAGTGTCTTCAGTGGAGCAGAGATGGACCTTGGGCGAGAGAGATTGTGCATGGTCTTGCCTTGGTTCCTGTCCAGCAGGTAAAGGATCCCCTGCAGCAGGAAGCTGAGAAAGGAGCCAGATTCCTGGGGTCTGTGGAAGGAGGCACACACGACCACCCAGTACAATAAAACCAGGAAGATTTTAAAAATGCCAAATCCAATGCCTTCTACCTACATTAATTATAGAAAACCTAATTTATTTGCACTGTAAAGTAATAGTGTCCAGGGGTTTATCTTGACTGCTAATCTTTTCACATTCATCACTCCAGCTATTTGCATTCTGGCAGCCAATCCAGACAATTTATGTGGAAGATTAACTATTCAATCTCAGGGTTATGCCTCCTAATTTGTGATTAAACCCACCAATGGGGAATAATAGGAAAATCAAAGCTGTGCTACCTCTGGCCATGACTGTGCTATTGTCCTCAATCAGGGTGTCACAGAAGTCCATATGATTTATGTTTTCTAAAGTAGGTGTCACAAATAAAAAATTTAATAACAATCCAATATTTCTAATTTCATTATATCCAATCAAGTATCTGGTGGCCTTTTACTTACCTTGATTGGCCAAGTCAGATTAATTGGAGTCCTAAAGTGTTCAATCCTTGTGGACAATAGTGTTCAACCTGGTTGGGACTCCATTTGGCCAACAGTACAAATGTATTAATTTGGAACACCTTATAAAACCCAAATTCAGCAATGCCTCAGAAGAATTTTTAAATTTTTAAATAAAAAACTCTGTACTCCTTCTCCCCAACTTTACTATTAACCAAACCCACTGCCATCGAATCAATTCCAACTCATAGTGACCCCCATTGGGTTTCCAAGGCTGTAAATCTTTATGGAAATAGATTGCCTCACCTTCCTCCTGCAGAGTGGCTAGTGGATTTGAACCATTGACCTTCTAGTTAGCAGTGAAATGTCTTCCATTATCTGTGATTTCCAGAGATTTTGATTTCCATGTACAGTTACAGCAATCCCCAAATACACAATAAATCTTCAAAGATTATAAAGCATCAATGTAACCCTAGTTTTCCATGGTATTTCTAATGAAAGAATAAATCTAATTAATTTTGGTGAGTAGTTAAAGAAATGAATGCAAATGTCCAGTTACATAGTTATCTCCAATAGTAAACAAAACAGCTAGAACAGGGCTTCTCAGACATGACTGTGTACAAAAATAACCCTGTTGTTGTTATGTGCCGTCGAGTCGAACCCGACTCACAGCGACCCCTCCTTGGGTTTCCGAAGCAGTATCACTACGGAAGTAGATTGCCCCATCTTCCTTCCGAGGAGTGGCTGGTGGGTTTGAACCACCAGCCCTCTGGTTAGCAGTCAAGTGTCTTAGCCACTATGCTACCAGAGCTCTAGATACTTCATTAAAAATAAAGATTCAGGTTGGACTGGTTTGGGGTAGAATCTGATATTCTGCATTTCTAACAAGCTCCCAGGTGATGCTGATGTTGATGCTGCTGCTGGTTTGTGGACCATATTTTGAGCAGTAAGGACCCAGAAGTTTTTTTTTTTTTAAACCCCTGTGAATTTAAGCACAACATTCACTTTAACATTTCTTTATTAGCCAATTTGCATAAAGCTTATCAAGTTACTCAACTGCTTCAGGGTTAAGGACTAACTCACTTCTTAAATCGCAGATGTCAGTGATTGGAAGATGATTCATGATTTTATGTGCTGGTAAGAGGGGAAAATTAAAATAGGAGTTTTAGAAATGAAGAAATATGGCGGTTTCTCTGACTGCATTCCAGGTTCTACACTGAGTGTTTTACTGTGTGTAGGGATTTTTTTCTATGTGGTAGGTGCTATGATTATCCATTTTACAGAAGTTTGGACTGCCTAAGTTATCTCACGTGGCTCAGCTGGAACTTGAACCCAGGTCTCAATGACTGGAGAGCCTACACTCTCAACTCTCCCCCAGAGGCTATTGTCCTTGAGGAAAATGATTTCTCCCTTGATACTTACTTCGGGTGACTGTACCTGTAATACAAAACATCTGTACCTGCTGTATTTATTTCCTTTTTACCCACAGCATCTTTGAGCCTGGCCTTCCTGTTTTCATTACTCTAGTGAGGTGGCTGTCTCAAAACTCAACAATGACCTATTTTACTGCCAGATCTAGCCATCTTTTGAGTTTGCCTTTCTCTTGACCTTGTCTCTGACAGTCTGACATCCCCTGCTTAAAACTCCCTCTCCTATTTTTCTGTGTAGGTTTCCTTTTATCTTTGATGCTTCCCGGATTATATCATATTTCAGTTAATATATTTATCACCAGCTCTTTCCTTCGCAACCATGTATCAGAAGTATACTAGAGGAATCCAGTCTATCCCCAAAACCCTGAATGAAAGTGATGAATTTGAGGGTGCACTAAAAACTACTCCTTTGCAATTATTTGTCTTGCTAGAATCTTCTCTTCTTTGCTCCTAGTCTGCATATTTTTATCATTGAGTTTACATTGTTATATTCTAATAATCTTCACTTGTCCATGGACCCTACTTGACTGAAATCCTTGTGGGCAGGGACTGTGTTTTATTTATTTTTGTTCCTCCAACTCCTGTTCAATGTCTGGCACATAAATGATCCAACACTGGAGGCAGTGACCACAACTTGCTATTTTTGTAGCAAAGGAAGCCATTTTTAGATGGCTATTTTGTGTTGCAAGGGAATTTCACTATGAAGTTTCTAGGCCTAGGGACAGATAAACCTGACAGGGGAGTTGGGAGGATACCCTTTCTCTATTTTATATGGAGACCTCACTGGTCTCAGATTGAAATTGGTGTTGGATTATTTTATTTATTTATTTTTTTGTGGGGAGAGGGGTGAATTTGGAACTTCTGATTTTCACATATGGGTTAAGATGAGACTTTGTATGGAGGACTAAGTCTTCTAATGTGAAAAATGTGTATCAACTCAAAGCAAACCAAACTCACTGCCAACAAGTTGATTCCTACCTCATAGTGACCCCCACTGGGATTCTGAGGCTTTAAATCTTTACAGAAGTAGATTCCCTATCTTTCTTCTGCAGTGGCTAGTGGGTTTGAACCACTGACCTTCTGGTTATCAGCCAAATGCTTTATCCTCTATGCCACCAGAGCTCCTTATATGTCAGCTAGGGTCACCCTATTTTTTTTACTTGCCATTGACTTGATTCTGATTTGTGGTTACCCTATAATGCCATTTAAAAGCAATTGGATCAAAGATTGGTTAAAGGATTCCTGTCAAAAATTGCTTCTCCAGGGGTTGAGTTGGTTGATTTCTGAAAGTTCCAGTTTGTCCTCCATAAGGAGCTTCTTCACCTCACAGCATTTGACTCTGTAAGCTCAGTGTTAAAATGATGTAAGCCGGGACAAAATTGAGTTTTCCCTTCTATATGCTAGAATGATTGTCTCTTCCTCGGTCACTTTGGTTAGATTTAATTCTGTTCCTATTCTGGTATGATAATGTAAAGCCACAATTATTGATAATTCAGCTATGTAGCAAAGCTGTTTTTAAGAAAAAGCAAATTAAATCTTTTTTAAAAGAGGAAAATGACATCATCATATCATTGACATAATCATAATCTTGACCTCGCCATAAATAATTTTCCAGTTTGCTTTTAAAATCCATTATACCTATTTCTCCTTTTTAAATCAAATGATTTGTGTTCAGTCCAAACAGTACTTAATCCACTAAATTAACATTTGTGGCAGAGCTGTGACTGCAGAGTGTTGAATAACGCTGGTAGCTGCACAGGCCATGGTGAGGCAGTGTGGCAGGCAGGCCAGCAGAGGGCACTGGGCCATTTGATATAACTTTTGAAGTGCTGCCTAAAGCTGTTGACCAGCCTACAGGTTTGAAAAACAGAAGGCGGGGGGGGGGGGGGGTTGGGGGGGGGGGAGGCAGGCAACAACACAGTACTTTTTTTTTTTTTTTCTTTTTAATCTCACTAATTCTGTTGGAAGCACAATGAAATTTTAAAAAGTGAAAATGGAAAATTTCATTAGCTATTTCTTGAGGTCTGAATTCTATGCAGTGAAAGTTTTTGACTTTGGCTTCTTATCTGTTACATAGCACTTAAACAACCTAATGTGCTGGCACATGCTCTTTCCCTGATATAATTCAGTTTGCCTGGGGGTGATGGTAAAAGAACTTAAACTGTCTGAGGATTGGATTTTGAAAGCAATATGAGTCTTTTAACTGTGTAGAGGATGTTTGGAATAAAAGAAATGCTGATTATACAGTATGTAGCTTCTAAAGAATGTTTTGTTTTTCCCCGTGGAACGCTGATTTCCTTCGTCCCTTTCTTCCCCTCTTCTTTCTTCCTTTGGAAGTTGAAGTCTGTGCTTTATTTCTACCATATTCTTCAGGGGGAACTGTTAGACATTCATTACCTTGGGATCCTTGACAACCAAGATGGACTCTTGTCCCCTGTCTTATCTCCTCTCCTTGCTCTAGAGACCTCAGTTAGAAAAAGTTAGGAGGAAGACAGAGAGGCAGGGAGTTGGTACAGTGAGTGTTGCCTGAGTTTGGAAGGCATCTTCAGTGGCCTTCTTGTTACTTGGGCTCCTCTCATCCATCTCCCTCCTTCTAGGGCACCTGCTTTTGCCATGTGGCCACTTCTATGTCTTTTTCCCAGCCCTCGGAGCTCTCTCCTTACTCATACCACATATCTCTCCCAAACAGATTTTTAGGCCTCTAATATTTGTCTTCTCCTGGAATTGTTTCAGATTTATACCTTAGCTAATGCATCACTGTTAAAGCTGACTGGGTAAGTAGGCGAGTTTTATTGGCACAGGTCTAAAGCATCTCATGAAAACAACTTGCAGATATATCATCAAAGAAAAGCAAAAAACTAGTAACATCCTAGAACTTCCAACTTTGTTATCTCCCACTGCCATCAAGTTGATTCCAACTCATAGTGACTCCCATAGGATTTCTAAGGCTGTAAATCTGTACAGAAGTAGATTGCCTCATCTTCCTTCTGCAGAGCTGCTAATGGGTTTGAACCACCAACCTTTTGGTTAGCAGCCAAATGCCTTACCCACCACTCCACCAAAGCTCCTAACTTTGTTATAGAAATAAAAAAGTGCTCTGGAGTACAGAATGGTGAAACTTTTCCCCCTGAGTTTGTCTGTACTTTTTTATTAAATGAAATTCACCTGCTGTGAAATAGTTACCATTTTAGAAAACCACACTCAAGTTACTCTTAAGTGGAGGCTTGAATTTGATTTCTTTAGGAATAATAATAACTTTTCTATCATTATGAATAGTTATATGACTTCAAACTGGAAGATCGCCAAGTAATTTATTCCTGTGGAACTAGTGGCAAGTATGTTGGCCAGAGCAAGCTAGGTGGGACAGAGGTGGAGAAGGCTGAGAAAAGGTAAATGAGACCCCAGAGGAACTGTCAGAAACAAGGAATGAGAATGGGGAAAAGCAAATCAGAGACATAGAGTAAGATTTGTTTTTAAGAATTTATCTTAGAGTTTATGAAATTATTATAAGCAAGATAATTTATAGCACATGTAAATGAATATAAAGTTTCCAGGAAAGATGATAATTGTTTCCTTTTCCTAAGAAGAAATGGATAAAGGGAATTAAGTAGTGTTAAACTCTTTGTAAATTTCTGCTATTTCTAACCCATATCTACACTTTACTCTGAAAACCTAACACGTTTCATCTGTCAAGCTATAAATGCCTAAGATTCAAATTGCTGTATAATGAATTTCCAAAGGCATCCTTTACTGCATGTTGTAACAATAGAGCACTGGATTTGATAGGCAATCAAAGCATTGTTGGTCAGATGATATACAGAGGGCACCTCTCCCTATGGATTTATGCATGTTTGAGATTTGATGTAAATTCTTAAAATCTGAATTCTCATTCTTAATAGAATTTTGTTCGTAGTGCACCTTTTTACTAATAATCACTGGGTGCCATTTATGTCTGGTCTGGCTTTGATAGTAGAAGGGCAGGACATGGAAAGACTGTTGTGACTCGAGTTGTTGGCTGTGAGACAGGTGGAGACTTAGGTGTTCCTTTGTTGCACCAGGACCTCTTGGCCTGTTTAAAGCATGGTTGTGGCAGACATCACTATTGCATAGATGGCATGAGAGGAGCATTGTCCTGCACAGTGGGCACGCACCAAGACCTAAGTCCTAGGATGTGCATGGTTCAGTGATAGAAATGTTAGAGTCACCCATGACTTTAGCAAGACGTGTGTTTAGAGACCTAGGAGGAGAGTTGGCCCTCAAAGCATTGGAAGGTCAAGACTAAGCATCATCAGGTAATTTGCATATTGTCTTTTGGAGGCTGGGATACTGAGGGGAGTGGTTGTGGGTAGAGGTATAAGGAAGCTGGTTGCAGGAATTAGAACGGATTTCCATCTTGGTGGAAGACTGGGAAGCTATGACAGATGCTTTAGCTTTGGAAGGAAGACCTTCCACCTAGATGGAACTGACAACAGTCAAGAAAGCTGAGTGCTGGGGAGGATGGGGTAATTAATTGGAATTTTTGTAGGGGTGTGTAGGCAAAGGAAAGAGAGAAATGCTAATAATTTCATTCTTGGACCCCTTCCTTCTCCTCAACATTTAGGGAAAGGTGCCTTGAAAGTGCACCAAGAGATGAGTAGAGCAGCCTTTGAATCTGTTGGTTCTGGTTCGGCCCTTGCTGAGAATTTGTATTTCCACCCCAGATACACTGAATTAGAATCTACATTCTAGCAAGCTCCCCAGACTCTTCTGGGGATCTAAAAAAAAGTTTGAAACCTTGGATAGAGCCGAGTGTTCTTCTGCTAAAGGTGACAGAGAAGAAGTCTTATTGAAGAGTCTCACTATTTCCAAGGAAGTCATGAATGGCAGAATGATAGTGACTGTGAGAAGATGCCTAAAAATAGAACAATAAGTATCTTTGGAGGTTGCTGGTACTGGTGACCTCCTATCACTTGGCAGTGTGCATGCCTTTGGTTGCAGCTGGGACTAGTTGGCAGCAAAGAAGCAATAGAAGCCTGCTGGGCAGCTATAAGCAATCTCTACTTTTTGTGCCAGAGGACCTGACCTTCAATTACTTAGGGGTTCTTAGCTTCAACCCAGATGGCTGAAGCCACTTTACATATGACCTTTGCATAAATGTGGTGTTATTGTGAATATTTTAAGAATTTTTAAGGGATTTGGTAATTAAACTCCATAAATCTATATCTACTAGGTAATCAAACTTATTACTTAGGATATAGATTGAAAGATAAAAGTTGACACAATCAAAAGAAATATTTGATTTTGTATTAATTGAATGGAAGCTAGAAAGATGAAAATGCTTTAACAATAGCTTTAAACAGAATAAACTATGGACTTTTCAAAGGATTATGATTATCCTTAATCATGCCAAAATGTAGCTTGAAGCAATTATGAGTAGTACAGATGTATTATTAATACCAGCTTTACCAAGTTTTTGATTATATAAGGAAATAGGCTTAAACTTTTGGCAGATAGCAAACCTAAAAGTTCAAGTAAATCGAATTTTTTAAGTACTGAAGCTAGTGGGAAGCTTTCTGTTTGAGGAACCCAGATTTTCCCTCCACAGGGAATATACTGAAACTGGAATTATCCCAGTGATTGCCAAATTGTGACTTTGTGTTTTAGAAACTGCTTGTGCTGTTATGGTTCTGAATCCACAGTGCATTGTGCTTGTTACACTATGGCCAGGAAGACTTTTGGACTCATGCAGATTCCCATTAACCTTTCTTCTCCTTTCTCAACTTTTCTTGATTCGCCTATGAGGAGTCCCTGAATTGTCATAGTGCAAATGGGCACCATGTGCTTGGTAGGCTCCTTATTGCTACAGCAGTGTAGTCCCTCTTCAGATGGATCTGGAGCATGGAAGCAGGACAAATGAATGGGCTCAAGTTGGTGGAGCTGGTAGAACAGTTCCATATAGCTTCAAAAAGGGCAAGAATGAACCTTGCGCTTGGCTGGGGCACACAGGAGGACTGCACACAAGAATCAAGAATGTATGTCTAAACTTCATGCTTCAGTATTCTAGAGCTGAATGGCTGACATACTTGTTTTTATTCCTGCTGATAAAAGGAACAGCATTCTGACACATTGACATTCTAAAGAGAGGGAGGAATGGAGCAGCCAAGGCCTTAACTTTACATTATCCTTCATTAATTAGGCATTTATATGTAATGGGAGAATGTGATTTGAGTTTCATATGACTACACAATCAACTGTTTTAAACAGTTTGCTTGCAAATATCCACTGCAACTTTTTGGAGTAGGTCAATGAAGTCAAAGATGACAGCAAGGTGGAGAGAAAGAGAGAAAATAAAGCACTGATAGCAATTAGAATATTTCCTGAAAATAACATACAGGTGCATACTAACCACCTGGAAACTCATGAAGTCTTTTTAATAGCTTCACAGCTGGATGCAATCCTCACAAAAATAAAAGATTACTGATCAGGAATAAATGGAATCACGTGAGCGTGCACTTTGTTCAGAACATTTTATCATTGTCAAGGAAAAAAAAGACATGTTTTATTTATTTATTTTTTCTATTAAGGAATTTATCCTGTGAAAGGATAAAAGCATGAATATAAACAAATGGGAAAAAAAAAATCTAACACTCACTTAACACTTATCATTTGGTACTAAATACTTTGCGTATACCATTTTCATTACAATAAGGTCACTGAGTAGCACAAACAAGTAGTAAATACTCAATTACCAGCGAAAAGGTTGGCAGTTCAAACCCACTCAGAGCATCTTGGAAGACAGGCCTGGTGTCCTGCTTCTGAAAGGTCCCAGTCTTGAAAACCCCATTGAGGAGTTCTACCATGCAAACTTAGGTCACCATAAGTCAGAATCAACTCCATGGCAGTTAACAAAAACATACTTAATTTTTTGCATATACTATATTTTTTATAATATTATAAGTAGGTGTCGTCATTATCTATATTTTACTGGTAAAAACATGGAGACTTTAAGAGGTTAAATACTTGCCAGAAGTCATGTAGTAATTAAATGACAGATCCAGGATTTGAATCCAGAAATCTGACTTCAGAACCTGACCTCTTAGCTATTGTGCTTCGTTATCTCATGGACACATTCAGTGTTCTTTGGCTGTTCATTAAGGAATAAACTCATCTTCATGTGTTCTTAATGATTGAACAGCTGGAACACAAGGCTAGTCAGTGTGGCTTGGCTGATAAGAGTCAGATGGTGCCGAACAGGGGTGGCTTTATGGCCAAAAGACATTTAAAGAGGAAGGGAGAAAATATGAATTGGTCCTATAGAGAGGCAATTGAATAATTTCCTAGATTAATTCCATTCTTCATTTCTATTTTTTAAAAAATAATTTTCTTAATTTGTTAGACCATCCTCTAATTATGGGGCTCACAGACATTTATTCATTATATTAAAAATGCAAGTTTTAGTGGTGCAGTCTTAGGAGGCTCAAACAACAAGTCACAATTAGCTCTGTGGCTCTTGGCCAAGCTGTGCTATTGCCTCAATTTAGTCTAATATTTCACTTGGCCAGACTGTAGGATGGTGTTCTCCTACAGTAATTTTCTTTGCGTCTTGACTCTGCAGCACATCGCTCAACCAAGGAAATGAGCAACTATCTGGGCCTCTCTTCTTCCTTGCACCATTTGGTTTTAATGACACTTGCAGTCTTTCTTACAATTTCCCAAGGTGACATGTTGTTTATATAGAATCTGTTCATTTATTCGTTCATTTGGCCTTTAGTCCTTCCTTCCTTGTTCTCCCTAATCTCTACTGGTCGTGTGCAGACTGCAGAGGCAGTCCTTACAGAACGACCTCCTCTCTCTCCTCCCCCACCCCTGACCTCCAAAATGGGCAGAAATCCTGTGGATGCCACTGTATTTTTCTACAATCCGTAAAATGGAGATTTGAATCTCTCTTTATCTGGCTATTAAGAAATAGGGCAATCCAGCTAGTATCTGGATTACAGTATTTTAAAAATGATTATACATTTTCATTAGGATGTTAGTGAATCAGAACTTTAGAGGTGAAGATGAAAGCTGAAACTGCAGTGTTCAGCATGAAGGGGAAGAGGATGTTTGAAGTGTATCACTAAGTAGTTCTTCCTTTTAATAGATAAGAATAAAGCTGTCTTTATTCAAGAATTATCTTATTTGTCTGTATCTCAGGAGGGTCTCTCTCAGAAGTGGGTTTTTGCTAGAGGGGACCCTGGAAGTGAAGGTGTTTTACTCTATTATTTCTTTTCATATCCCTGAGAGCACATTTGATACCTTTGAGTGCCCTATTCAATTTCCCTGCTTTTGAAGCTGTGGAAAACCCAAACTTTCAACAGAAGTGAAACTTGCATTAGACTGAGCATGGAGATGACTGAGTTATTACCACGCTCTTTGATTTTAATACTGCCTAGCCAAGAACAGTGTGTGTATAAAAATCTCCTAGTCCTGTTTGGAGACTTCTGATTTCTGGCAAGATGATTAACTTAGCCTGGGCTGCTGGATCTCTCTCCTTAACCCAAGTGGCTAAGTCACTTGCCTGCTAACCAGACGGCTGGCGGTTCAAACCCACCAGCCACTCCTCGGAAGGAAGGTTGGGCAATCCTACTTCTGTAGTGATACTGCCTCGGAAACCCAAGGAGGGGTCGCTATGAGTCGGGTTTGACTCGAAGGCACATAACAACAACAACAACAACATGTCTCAGAAGCCAGAGGGACACGCCTATAACAACACAAGCTCTGAGAAAACCTGAGGCAAAGCTTGTGGGTGGGTTTCACTGTGTGGGAAATAACAGACAAGTATGGAGAAGGGCTGGACACAGTTGTTGCTAGGTGCCTCCTCATAGTGACTCTATGCACAGCAGAATGAAATGTCCTGCACCATCCTCACAGTTATGTCAGTCCATCTAGTTCAGGGTCATCCTCTTTTTTCATTGACCCTCTACTTCAGCAAGCATGATGTCCTTCTCCAGAGACTGGTCTCCCCGATAACATCTCCAAAGTACATGAGATGAAATCTCACCAGCCTTGCTTCTAAGGATGGCTGTACTTCTTCCAAGACAGATTTGTTCATTCCTTTAGCAGTCCATGGTATATTTAATATTCTTCTCCAATACCATAATTCAAATGCTTTGGTGTTTCTTACTCATTTCCCAGCTTTCACATGCATATGAGGTAATTGAAAATACCATGGTTGGGTCCGCTACACCTTAGTCCTCATCTTTGCTTTTCAACACTTTAAAGAGGTCTTTTGCAACAGATTTTCCTAATGCAGTGCATCAATTTCTTGACTGCTGCTTCTGTGAACATTAATTGTGGATCCAAGTAAAATGGAATCCTTGATACCTTCAATATTTTTTCCATTTATCATGATGTTACTTATTGGTCCAGTTGTGGTTTTTTGTCTTCTTTATGTTGAGGTGTAATCCATACTGTAGGCTGTAGCCTTTGACCTTCATCAGTAAGATCTTTAAGTCCTCTTCATTTTCAGCAAGCAAAGTTGTGTCATCTGCATGTAGACCTGTTCATTGTGGTAGCTGCTAGGCTTAGGTGGCTATTGAGCGGCTGAACTGTGGCTAGTCCTGAATTGAGATGTGCTACAATTGTGAAATATGCACCAGACTTTGAAGTTGTAGAAGAAAAAATGAGAGTAAACTACCTCATTAATACATTTTTACATCGATTACATCTTTGGGTGGTACCAGTGGTTAATGCTTCCCTGTTTTTTCTGACTTTTATTTTATTCATCTACCCAGTTGTGCCAGATAAGAAGGCTCCCACTGTATTCTTTTGAAAAACGACACTGATGGATACCCAGTATATGCGAACCCCTTCATCCTTTTAAACTTCTCATTTGATTATGAAGAGGACCTGTAAATGAATTAACATGCTTTCATTCTAACTAGCCAGCTGTGACACAGAATGTGTAGGAAAGGAAATTTGCTGGACTTCCTATGTTATTAGGATTCCTTTCTTTTTTTTTTTTTTTTTTAAATTAATGAAATCTACAAAAGCTCAGAGACTTAAGAATTCTAAACTCTCCTTCTTCTTTTTGTTACTTCTGAAATTATTTGCTTCCCCTCTTCTCTTTTTATGCTTTCCTGTGCCTGACAAACATTATATTTGAAATCTTTTTAAGCTTCTTCTCTGCCTATCTTTCAGCCACTAGAACTGTTGGTGTGTGTGTTGGAATGAACTGGCATACGATTCTAAACTTTTTTTTTACATTGTGCAAACTGAACTGGCATCCCAGAATCTGTATTTCTTGGAAGACAACAACAACAAAAACAAGACAATAATGTTACAACTCTTTTTATTACTGGAGGAAGAAATTAGGAGAACATTATAGAAAGATGCTAAATATGACTCATGTATGGAATACTTTATGTCAAAATTATATATTTCCCTCTTTAACAGTACAGAGAAAATCAGAAATGGGTATTAAATGAGAAGATGGTTAAGTTGCAGAGTTTTTTGTAAGGACCTTCTATTTCCTTTTATGAAAAAATAGGACTTAGGCACTTGGTAGTTACCAAAAATATATATTTTGTACTTGTATTTGTTTTAAAAAAGTCACTTTTATCGCAATAATTTACACACAACAGATTTCACAGTGTTTAAATCAACACTTCAATTAGTTTTCACAAATTTATATTGCCATGTAACCATCAACACAATCAAGGACATTTCTACTTTCTTGTGCCTCTTTTCAGTCTAAGCTTTCTCCTCTCCTAGGCCCTGTCAACCACTGATAGAATCTCTGTCACTATACTTTTGCCTTTTTTAGAATGTCATATAAATAGAATTATAAGGTGTGTGTGTATGTGCACTGTATCTGTCTTCTTTCTCTAGCATAATGCTTTGAATAGTCATCCAAGTTGTTGCATATATCAATAGCTCATTTTTATTGCTGAGTATTAATGTACCACAATTTACTTATCAGTTTACTAGTTGATGGACATTTGAGTTGTTTCCAGTTTTTGGTTATTAGGAAATAATGCTGATATGAACATTCACATGTATGTCTTTGTGTGGATGTGGGCATACATTTTCAATTTTCTTGATTCAACACATAGGAGTGGAATTGAGTCATATAAATCTAGATTTAACTTTATTAGAAACTGCCAAATTGTTTCCCAAAGTGGGAGTACCATTTTGTATTCCTATCAGCAACATATGGGAATTTTTAATTTTAGCTATTCTAGTAGGTATGCCCACCACCTGTTGAAGATAAGGAGCTCTAGTGGTGCAGTGCCTAAGGCATTTGACTGCTAACCAGAAGGTTGGCAGTTCAAACCCACCAGCCACTCTATGGAAGGAAGACTGGGCATTCTACCTCTGTAAAGATTTACCACTTCAGAAACCCAAAGGGGGTCCCTATGAGTCTGAATTGACTTGATGGTAGTGACTTTGGTTTTTCTTTCTTTCTTTTTTTTTTTCCTGTTGAAGATAATTAGCAAATGACTGCAGCTGTACTTTGTCAGAGAATTGCCAGAATTTCAAATTGGATTCAGATATTTTAAATCAATGCATTGAATTAGTCAGTTTTTATTTCTCTGAAGAAGAAACTCTCTATTTTCCTTTTATTTTGAAAGATATTTTCTGGTTAGCAGTCAAAAATTCCTTAGGCACTACACCACCAGAGCTCCTTATAGAATTTCTGGTTGACAATATATTTTCTCTTAATACCTTAAAGTTGTCAATTTTCTTCCATTTTGCATATTTTTAACAAGAAATCTGCTTGAATTTTTATTTTGTTCCACTCTATGTAATATTCTTTGACTGCCTTTAAGATGCTCTGTTTCTCTTTGATTTTCAGTGTGACTATGATATGTGTGTATGTGTTGTTTGTCTTCATCATACTGGGGTGAGGGATGCTTGTGAGCTTTTTGGATCTGAAATTTATTGTCTCTTACTAATTTTGAAACATTCTTGGCTATTAGCTCTTCAAATCTATTTCCTGCTTTGTCCCTTTCTTCCCTTTGTGGCATTCCAATGACACATACATTAAGCCTTTTGATATCAATGTGCAGCTTTTAAATGATCTACTGTGTTTTGCTTTGCTCACTTTTTTTTCCTTTAGGTTTCAGTTTGGGTAATTTTTTGACTTCCTGCTTACTGATCATTTCCTCTGTTGTGTCTATCTGCTGAAAATCTTATCAATGTAATTCTTTATCTCTGTTACTCTGTTTTTAATTTGTAGCTCCTTATTTGACCCTTTAAAAAAGGGTTTCTGCTTGAATTTTCCATTTGTTTATGCATGTTGTCTACATTGTTATACTAGTTCTTTTAATATAATAATTTTCAAGTCCTTGTCTGATAACTCCAACATCTGGATTATCTTTTGGTCTGATTCTGTTAATTATTTTACCTCTTCCCTTGTGTTTTTGGTGTGATTTATAATTTTTGATTGAATACTAGATATTACTTGTAAAACAACAAAAAAAGTAGAAACTGAGGTAATATTTTTGCCTGGAAAGTGGGCACGCCTTTTCGTTTTATCAAGTAGTTGAAGTAAAAGGTGTGTCAGTCTCATGAGTAGTTGAAGTGGGTTTGGATTTTGTTGTTGCCAGTGTTACCTTAGACGTCCCCAGGTGGTACAAACAGTTAACACATTCGTCTGCTAAATGAATGGTTGGAGGTGCAAGTCCACTGAGAGGTGCCTTGGAGGAAAGGGTTGGCAATCTACTTATAAAAAATTGGCCATTGAAAACCCTGTGGAACACAGTTCTACTCTGACACACGTTGGGGTTGCCATGAGTTGGAATTTACTTGACTGCAACTTGTTTGGGTTGTAATTATCTTTGGTGGTTCAAACCTACCAGCCACTCCTTGGAAGGAAGGTTGGGCAATCTACTTCGATAGAGAAACTGCCTCAGAAACCCAAGGAGGTGTCGCTATGAGTTGGAACTGACTTGACGGCAGTAAGTTTTTTTTTTGTTTGTTTGTTTATACCATACTTACCAAATTGGTCCAGTGTTGGAATGTCACTGCTTTGCGCTTAGTATTATTTCTGGTATAGTCCCCGCGGGTTGTTTTTATCCTGGCTCCACCTTTAACTTTCATCTTTAGCCTTGTGTTCCTATGTAATGGAGTGACTTCTTTCTTAACACTCTTCCTGTCTCTAGAGGTAAACTGCTGTTGCTTGTTACTCAATGCAAATCTTATGGTGGAGTCATTGAGCGTTTACCCCAGAGGCAGGCAACCTTTGTTTCTTACTTAATGCAGGATCTAGAATGCAGGTGGGTTTCCTGTCCCTCTCACCCTTTCATGGCAGTTGAATGCTGTCTTACTTGGGTGAAGGGTCTTGGATATGAGGGAGTTTCCTTCCCTTCTCCAGCAGGGCCAGACCTCTGTTTTTTAACAGTGCGGGATCCTGGGCATATGTGGGTTTTATTCCCTTTGCAGTGGCAGTTGACTTTTGCCTAGTGTTAGTATAGGATGGGTTTTGGGTTTTCTACCCCTCCTTCAGAGCCAAGTCATGTATTAATTATGATCAGGTCTGGGGCAGTTCTCTTGTTCCTTCCCCAGTAAAAGATGGATTTACTCTGTATCAGAAAATATCAAAGATATAGGCAGACTTTGTTCTTATCCTCCTGTGTCAGCCAATCACCTATGCTCATGCAGGGACCTGAACAAGGTTGGGTTTCTCCAGTACTCCTATTAGCCCTCAAACCTTGGCAGACCCTGCAAGCCTGTGCCACAGAACAGGGTGGCTCTCTTAGGTCTCCTGCTGTGCCCCTGATCTTTCTCAGTAGCACTCTGTGGAGGTCCTTGGAAAAAGTAGGTCAGTGCGTATTGTCTCCCTTTGATTCTGGGGTTCGCAGAGATCCAAAACTGTCATACTAATTGAAACTCATCTGTTAAGAACTTATGTTAAAAGTCATACATTTTCTTCTTACTTTTTTTCAAGCTGCTACCTCTTCTGCCTATGCTTTGCTAAAGGTGAAACTGTTCATGTATGTGTCCTCTCTCTGATTGGAGCCATTATCACCTTTGAGAATCAGTTGCCTTGTGACCCTAGCTCTCTGATGCATATGATTTTATAGGTAATCCAGCTTTTTATCATTTTTTGGGGAGAAATGATGTTGCCTTTTCTATATCTTAAGTGTAGAAAACTCCTAGAACTTCCAGAAGTTTCCATGTATGTTTATTAATAGACAATGTTAAAATGCAAAGTCATTATCCTTAAAAATGCAAAAAAAAAAAAAAAAACATTTGACCAATATAAATAATTTAATCTAATATAATAGAGAAGGATCTTGGCAAGCCATGACTTGGGGAGTGGCAGTGGGAGTCAGTACATTCCAGAATTCATAAAAAGTGAACAGGGTATTACCAATTTCCTTTCCAGAATTGAGGTGGACAAGAAAGAAAGAGCTGTAGCTAGTCCTTGACAGACTCTGGCTACACATCTTTGGGTCTGATGGAATTTGGGGCCTCAATTCCACATGTGTAAAAGGGCTTCACATTTAGAATTTTGATGTTATTTTCAAATAAATTTATTTACATAGTTTCAGAAATACTTGGACAGGATTGAAATAAGATGTTTATCTGCAGCTTTAATCGTGCATTTCATTGTGGGATGACACTATGTATTATATACTAAAAATTGACTCAATAATACATTTTTAATTTTATCATTAATTTCTTCAATATGATCACTTAATATACCATAGTCTTTTGCAACTTATTTAATAATTTCTTCATTTTTAATGAATCTTCATAAATACTAATGTAGAATGTAAGTAGCCAGGCATTAGCATGTCTAAGATGGAAAGCTGTCAGTGTAAAATAACCTTGAACACCCACACAATTGTATATCACAGCTGCATCTGATATCACAGGTAGACTAAAGGTTGTGATGTTCATACTTGAAGCAGCTGCCACATTACTACTACCCCTAAGGCTTAGATAGGGAGCTCTGGTGGCGTAGTGCCTAAGTATTTGACTGCTAACCAGAAGGCTGGCGCTTCAAACCCACCAGCCACTCCTTGGAAGGATGATTGGGCAATCTACTTCTGCAAAAACGACAAGGAGGCCACATGTTCTGACCTCCTCTAACCCTACAAGGGGAAGGCAGGATTACCAGCAGTAACCCAAGGCCTAATACTGCAAGGCCAGACATGCTGCCTCCCTCCAGCCCTTTCACCAACCGTTCCTCCCAAAGCACCCACCACCTCTCTCCTGGGTTCGATAATTCACTGCAGTGGCCACACAGAACTCACAGATTATGGAGTTTATTAGGGAAGCACCAGGCTACAACTCAAGTTCAAGAAAAATGCTCAGTCTCTCTCCCAGCCCACCGTCCCTCGGCCAACAGTCTCTCACAGTCTCTTTCCCAGCAGCACTGGTCCCTCGGTGTCTCACTCAGCAATGCGTGTCTCTTGCGTCTCTTTCCCAGCAACGCCTGTCTCTTTCAGGGGCGCGTGTCTCTTTCGGCAGCACGTCTTCCTCAACCAGCAGTCAGAGAGAGAGTTCTGCCTCTAGGAGGCCTCCTTTTGAGCCCCGCAGGGTGGTCAAACTAGCCAATCATAGCATCAGAACTCTAAGCACCTGAGAGAGAGTGGGCACCTCCCAGAACATTATATTGTGCCACGCCCAACAGAAATACTCCACTTGGATAACATTTACAATCAGCTCCTCAGTTGCTCATTCCACCACTGAGTTTACAATGACTTATGGGTAGAAAAGCCATACTAAGTAATTTACTACACTGCAACTTCCATAGAAATACTGCCTCGGAAACTCAAGGAGGGGTTGCTATGATTTGGGACTGACTCGATGGCAGCGAGAAGGCTTAGAGAAGGAGCCCTGGGTTCTTAACCACAAAGTTTGGGGGCTGGAACCCACCAGCCACTCTGTGGGATAAAAGACATGGTGATCTGCTTCTGTAAAGATTACAGCCTAAGAAACTCTGTGGGACAGTTCTAGTCTGCTCTGTAGGGCTTCTATGAGTTGGAATCAATTCAGCAGTGCACAGCAAGGCTTAGGGAGGCTAAGAAACTTGCCCACGATTACATACTAAGTAAGCAGTAGAGCAATATTGTGTATGAATCCTTATGTTTTATCTAGGAGTCAAAAGACCTTGGGTCTACTCCTAATTTACTCCTAATTAGCTGTGTCATTTAAGCTCTGCAAGTCTACGTGCTTATTTTTAAAATATGAAGTTGGAAAACTAAGGGTCCTTTGCATGATAGGGAGTCATTAAATGTTTAAAGTAGTAGAATCTAGAAGGCTGAATAATCATGGAAGAGTTTTGTTTTTTACTTGAATAGAAAGAATATTTTCTAGCAAAGTCCAAATGATTTTCCATTTCAAACAGAAAGTAGATCTTATCAAGTATTTATAGAAATTGCAGATCATTCAGAGACAAAATCCAATATCTCATTTGATACTGGCAAGAAGCAAGTGACACTTTGAAGCTTAATAAGTACTTAAGCCAAGTCAATGAATAAAAGAATATCTGACAATGGCTGAAGTTTTTTTTTTTTTTTTTTTAAATAGCCATACATAACTTGAGTGAGTTGATGACTTTGGGGCTACTTGAAAAAATCAATATACCTTTCTAAAATCATAGTTAAGGTCTAAATTATACTCTTCTAAATGTAAGTTACTTTATTCATTAACAGATAAATTTTGGATCTATAATAAATACGGAAGGAAGAGAAATGGCCAACTGGAAATTGTTTATATCAGGCCATGGCAAGGACCCATTACCATCATGGAGTTCTGTGATCTTGTTTTCTTTTCCAACTCTTTCTTTTGAAAAATTTCAAAGACCAGCAAAGTTAAAATAGTGCATTGCACATCTGTATGATCTCCACCTGTGTTCAACAATTGTTAATATTTTGCCATATTTACTATCCCTTTCTATCTTTAATTTTTGGTTGAACCATATCATAAGTCACCCCTATACACATCACCAAGTATCAATCTAAGAGTAAGAACATTCCTCTGCATATGTATGATGTTGTTGTTAGTTGGTACTGTTGAGGCAATCTGGACTCAGCAATCCCATGTGACAGAGTGGAATTGCTCCACAGAGTTTTCTAGGCTCTAATCTTTCCACTCCTCAGAAGGAAGATGGGCAATCTACTTCCGTAGTGATATTGCCTCAGAAACTCAAGGAGGGGTCGCTATGAGTCGGGTCCGACTTGACGGCACATAACAACAATAACAATCTTTAAGGAAGAGATCACCAGGTTTTTCTTCCATGGAGCCACTGAGTATCTTTGAACTACCAAGCTTTTGGTTAGCAGCTGAGTAATTAACATTGTCCCACCAGAACTTATTAGTTTCTTTCTTTCTTTTCTTTTTTTAATGTTATTGTGCTTTGGGTGCAAATTTACAGAGCAAATTTGTTTTACATTCAACAGTTTGTGCACATTTGATTTCATGCCCTGATTACTATCCCTGACCATAACAAACTCTCCTCCCCTCCTGCTAAAGGGGCAGGGAGGCAGTATCTTTTGAGTTCCTTTAAGTTCACAAGAAGACAGACTCACCAGTAGCCCAAGGCCTGTTCTTTTTTCTTTTCTTTTCTTTCCTTTTCGTTTTTTTTTTTTAATTTTTATTTTTATTGTGATTTGGGTGAAAATTTACAGAGTAAATTCACTTTCCATACAGCAGCTCACATACACTTTGTCTCATGACATTGACTGCAATTTCTCACAGTGCAACAGCTTCCCTCCCACTTCCTCCCCATAGTTACCTCTTTCCAGTGTCTTTCCTTCCATGCACTCCTGCCCCTCAAGCTGTCTCCCTGTGCATACACAGCCCTTCTACTCTCCTTGATTGATCTCTCCAAGGAGTGTATCTACCTAATGTAAATGTTCAGCTCATATGCCTGTCTTTTGTTTGGGTGGAAGCCACAGGAGTGGGCTTGAAGGGCAGCAAGGGGCCATAGTCTCAGCGGTTCCACCAGGCTCTATCAGACCAGCACACGTGGTCCCCCCCTTTTCTTTTTTAGTGATTTTGAGTTTTGTTCCACATTGTTTTCCCACTGTATCCAGGGTCTCCTTCATAGATACCCCTCTGAGTGGTTGATGGTGGTAGCTGGGTACCATCTAGTCTTCTGGTCTCATAGTTGTATAGGCTTAGGATTGCACAGTGTGCCAGTTGCTTGGACTAATTGTTTCCATGTATCTTTGGTTTTCTTCATTCTTCTTTGCTCTGGATGAGGAGAGACCCATCATTGCGTCTAGATGGCTACTTGCAAGCTTTTAAGATCCCAGTCACTACTCACCAAAGTAGGATGTGGAACAATGTTTTTGTGTAGTATATTATGCTAATTGAGCTTGATGTCCCCTGTGACCATGGTCCTGAGCTCACAGGTCCAACTATTCGCTCCTTCTGGGTAGCTGGCTATGGCCAAGAAATGACTACAACCTTGTCCTTTTACAGATATACTTGTAGAAACATTATCTGCCAACCCTGTACATGGTCATGGGCACACTGCTCCCTGCATAGACTTACCTAATAGTTCAGCCTGTCCACCCATCTATCCGTGTTTGCCTTCACTGATGATGCTGTACTGTATGTGCAAAAGGGTTCATCTTTGTTGTCTTCCTTTCTCTGTCTTCCTCTTCCTCAATGCCACTGTGTTAATCACCCACATTTGGTACATTGCCCTTCTCTTCACCCAAATCAATACTTGTCTCTACCTATTAACAGTGTTCCCTCCCCTTCCTTCCCACCTCTGGTAACCAACAAAGAAAATTTCCTTCCATTTATAAACCTTTTCTTGACTTTTTACAATAATGGACTAATACAACATTTGTCCTTCTGTGATTGACTTATCTCACTCAGTATAATGTCCTCCAAGTTCATCCACGTTATGCAGTATTTTGCAGATTCTAGGTTATTCTTCAGGGTTGCATAGTATTCCATTGTGTGCATGTACCATAATAGTTTGGTTATCCATTCTTCTGTTTATGGACACCTAGGTTGTTTCCATCTTTTTGCTATTGGAAATAGTGCTGCAATGAACATGGGTGTGCATATATCTGTTCTTGTCCTGGTATTCACTTCTTTAGGATATATACCTAGTAATGGGATTGTTGGGTAAAATGGTATTTCTAATGCCAGCTTTGTAAGGAATCGCCATACTGCTTTCTCCAGTGGTTTTAACATTTTACAATCCCACCAGCAGTGTATGAGAGTCCCAATCTCTCCACATCCTTGCCAGCATTTGTTATTTTCTGTCTTATTGATCTTTGCTACTAGTTCTGGGGCCAGGAAAAAAAAAAAAAAAAGAAAGAAAGAAACCAAACTCACTGCTATTGAGTCAGATCCGGCTCATGGTGATCCCTCTTCAGTTTCCGAGGCGGTATCACAACAGAAGTAGATAGCCCAACCTTTCTTCTGAGGAATGGCTGGTGGGTTTGAACTGCCAGACTTCTGGTTAGCAGTCAAATGCCTTAGGCACCACTGTTGTTTTGATTTGCATCTCTATGATGGCTAATGATTATGAAAATTTCTCCTTACGTTTGTTGGCTGCTAAGTCCTGTTCTTATGAGGCCAGACATGCCACAACCCTCTAGCCCTCTTACTAACCTTGATACCAATGGTTCTTCCTGCAGCACCCACTACTTCTCTGCTGGGTTTGATAATTTGCTACAGTGGCCACACAGAACTCACAGATTATGGGGTTTATTAGGGAAGCAACAGGCTACAATTCAAGTTTAGGAACACAGTCTCTCTCAGTCTCTCTCAGCTGGACAACTCTCTCAGTTGGTTGTCTCTCTCAGCCGGTTATCTCTCTCAAACAGCTTTCTATCTCTGTATCTCTCAGTAGCACATCTCTCAGCAATGTATCTCATTCTCAGCAGCACATGTCTCTCACATCTTTCTCTCAGCAGTGGGTCTCTCTCAGCTGGCATCAGAAAGATTTCTTTCTGCCTTTAGAAGGGCTCATTTTAAGCCTGGCAGAGTGGCAAAATTAACCAATCACAACATCAGAATTCCATACACCTGAGAGAGAGTGAACTTCCCAGAAGATTACTTTGTGCTGCCCCAGGGGGATAACTGTAACAATCAGCTACTCAGTTGCTCACGACAAAGTGAGAGTTACAAAGACTATGGCTAGAAAAGCCATACCATGTAATTTACTACACTGCACCTTCCATCCCTGTGACTACCCCCTCCCTGTGCCCTTCATAACTACGCACTCCTGTCTGTCCAGCGTTCCCTCTGTGTGAATGCTGCCCCTCTGGTGTGTCATGGCTGATTGCTCTGACGGGTGCATCTCCCTGGAACGTATTGTTCTGGGGTAGGTGTTCTGCATGTAGGTCTTTCTACTGTTGGGCTGAGATCCAGTCCATGGGAGTTAGTCCCTTTCTAGGCCCAAAGGGTAACCTGGGGCCATAGTCTAAGGGGTTCCACCAGACTCTATCAGACCAGTAATTCTGGTGACTTTTGTGTTTTTGAATTTTTATCCACATTTTTCCTCCCACTTTATCCAGGATCTCCAGTTTTGATCCCTTTCTGAGTGGTTGGCATTGGTAGACTGGCACCATCTAGTTCTTCTGGTCCTGGGGTCATGAAGGCTGAGGTCCTCATGATCCATCTTATCCTTGGACTATTTCCAGATATGTTTGATTTTTTTCACTCTTCTTTGATTCAGATGAAAGGAGACCAAAAATTGCATCTTAGATGGCCACGTGAAAGCTTTTAAGACCCCAGTCTCACCAAAATAGGTTGTAGAACAAGATTTTTATGTACTGTGTTGTGTAATTGAGCATGATGTCCCCTGAGACTATGGTGCTGAGTTAGCAGGCCTGGTGATTCTCTCTCTCAAGGTATTTGGTTGTCTCTGAGAAGTTACTCCAATTCTGCCTTCTGTTGCTTCTGTAATGTATGTGGCTAATTTTGTAGCACATGTACATATGTAAGATTATCTTCAGCCAAATCTATCCTTAGTCTAGGGTATATTACTGTTCACTTACCTCCACCTGATTGTCTCACCTGTTTATGCATTTATCTGTAGCTTGGTGTTTGGTGTTAGTGGTAATGCAGTATTGTGCATATACTAGTATTTGCCTCTGTTACCTATATCTTGTGTGCATGTTTCAGTGAATTTAGAATATTTCTCCAATTTTTTTTTTAAAGTGACATTGGTTTTAAAGAATCCAGGGTAGAATTCTTGATTCTTTCCAGTGTTTCCTTATCTTGTTATTTAACTTTTACTTCTATTTCCTGTATTATCTATAAATCAAAAGTTAGGTCTAGATGCTTGATTAGATTTAGGTTAACCTTTTTGGTAAGAATATTTCATACATGTTATATACTTCATATTGCATCATATAATGAAATACTCAGTGATAAATTGTCCTGGTATTAGAAAGGCAAGATCACTTGGTTAAAATGATGACTTCTACTTTGCTCCATTGTAAAAGTGTATTTTTCCCTTTGCAGTTTGTAAGTAATCTGTGGGGAGAGACTTTGTCACCATGACACAACTTTCATTCGATGGTATTTAGTATTCATTGAGGATCCTTGCCTAAATCAATTTTTATATTAGAGGTAGTAATGTGGTGATTTTTTAACTCATGAAGTCATGAGTTAAGAGCTTTCTTCTTTTTTTCCCTCACCTCCTTTGTCTCTCTTGAATTTCATTATGGGTTAATAGATGTTTGTTTATTCAGTGTGTTACAAACATACAGTTAGTATTTTTTGATGCTCACATTTGTTTCAAAGGTCAATGAAGTCCCCTTCATGTTTGCTTCTGGGACTTCTTGCCATGACTATTAGTCCTAGAGAGCTTCCTTGCTTTTTGACATGATAAGATGCCCTTGATCCATCTTGTACATTTCCTGCCTGAGATTTAAAATCAGCTGCATCTTCAATGAACCCCAGTGTATATATTCCTGGAGAATTAGACATCAGGATCTGGGGCTACATGTCTTCATTCCTATTAGATTGTAGTTGCTTTTTGACCTTTTTCAGTGGCCAAAGATAGGAATATATTTTTAAAAAATCATGAGTTCATGTTGATGTTTGCAATTAAAATATAATATTACAGGGTTTTCTCTCATTGTATTTCTTTTATTACCACTTCCTTTTACATGAAAAATCTTGGTTCCTAATAACATTAATGAATTCTTTTACTTGCTTCACCTAAAATACACACAGTTTCAAAATACTATTTCAATATTTCTACTAACAACAAATCTACAGAGTGAAGCTTAAGGTTTTTCTTTGCACTTTTTCCCCCTGATCTTTAGACTATATCCCACTAAAGGTGTGTAGTCACAGAACTGCATTGACAAGTTACTTCAAGTAACTGTTTTCTCTGGGTAGAGATTTTATCAATTTGAAATACAATTTGGATCATTTGATTTTACTTGAGTTGTTTTAGGGAGTACTTCTTTCCGTTTTATTTAATTTTTTGAATATGTAAAAAACATTTACATTTTTCAAAAGTAAGAACTGTATAACAAGATACACTCAGAAATACTATTCTCATTCTTATTTCTTCTAATGTTCTCCTCATTTTCATTAGTTTCTTTTTGTAAAAATAAGCATATAGATATAAACCAAACCCATTGTCATTGTGTAGATTTTGAATCATAGGTAGATATATTTGTATATATGTAACAACAACAATGTGTATTTACATATTTTATAACATATTTATACATAACATGTGGTAGTCAAGTTTGTGTGTCAGCTTGGGTGGGCCTGGTTGAATGGCTGGGCAGCTGGATGTAGTATTTCCCATGATGAGACTGGCAATCAACTTTATGGTGGAATCTACTGTGAGCAGCTAGGGATGTGGTCTGCTTCTTGTATATAAGAAGCAGCTTTGGGAATGGTCTCTAGCTTATGACACCCTTGAACCTTGCTTGCATGTAGCTGTGTCATTGTTCAGCAGCCTGCCATGCTTTGCTGACCTTAGGACTTTCAATGGACTTGAATCAATGGCCTGCTGTGTTGTTTGGTAACATTGGGACTGTGCCTTCTCATTTGTTGACCTTGGGCTTGTCAGCCTCAGCATCCAGTAGCTGTTTGAGTGAAGAAAAGCCTTTAGCTTCAGTGGGCCAGGAGCAGGAGGCAGAGCTGAATCCCAAGGTTGAGGGGCTTTCACCCAGCCCCTAGAGCCTGGCATTTTGAACTCAGACTTCTAGCATCCCAAATTGTAAGAGAATAAACTCCTGTTTGTTAAAGCCATCCCATTTGTGGTATATTTCTGTTAGAGTGGCACTGGTAACCAAAACAGAATATAACCAAAAGTTTGGCTGTTCAAACCCACCAGCTGCTCCATGGGAGAAAGAGGAGGCAGTCTGCTTCTGTAAAGATTTACAGCCTTGGAGACCATATGTGGTAGTTCTGTGCTGTCCTATATGGTTGCTATGAGTTAGAATTTATTCAATGACAGTTGTTATTTTTTGTTTTGTATGAGCGAAGGGTGGTGATGTACTTCTGAAAAAGCTTCCATTGAAAACTCTACTCCTACTCTGAGGCACATTTTTTTTTGCCATGAGTTAGAGTTGATTCCACAGCAACTGCTTGGTTGGTTGGTATGCATATACATATATACATACGAATGTATACACATATATGAGTGTCTATATAGATGTATGTACATTTTCCTTTTTTCTGTTATACAATACATGGCAAAAAGTAAGGAAAGGATCATTGTCTCTATTTCTGTCTGGGACCCAGCTATACTCTGGTTCCTTGAGGACTGGAAGGTTGGGGCATGTGTAGAGTCAATTATCTTGAATGGATAATGGTGTTCTTCTGAGGGTGGCTTCTAGTGTGGCAGCTAGTGTGGACGAGAGGTGGGGTTGAAATAGTACAGGCCAAAGCACCTCAGTGGCTGCAGCACCAAACTTGACTCTGCTTATCTTGAAAGGGGGAGCTCTGGTGGCATAGTGCCTAAAGCACTTGACTGCTAACCAGAAGGTTGGTGGTTCAAACCCACCAGACACTCCTCTGAAGGAAGATTGGGCAATCTACTTCTGTAGAGATACTGCCTCGGAAACCCAAGGAGGGGTCTCTGAGTCAGAGACGACTTGACGGCACATAACAACAACAGCAATATCTTGAAAAGAGCTGTTATCTGGCCCTCAAACCAGTGGTTTAAACTCTACAAAAGTAGAAATTATGTTTGTTTGCCTTTATATATAACCAGCTCCTAGCACAGTATATCTAGTGAATAAAAGGAGACACATGCTATAATTTGGGGGCTATAAATAGTGTAATTTTATCTTGTGGTCAGTAAGCTAGTAAGGCCTAAGACATGTGGGGTACACTTCTCTATGACTGGGTCTCTGAGAAGCTGACATAGAGAGAGGATTTATAAATTAGTGATTAATTCCAGAAGTTCTGAGAAGAAAGTGGAAGAAGAAAAACAAGGAGGGGGGTAGATGCAAATTAAGGGCATTATTTCATACAAAGAAGGAAGCTTTAGCCAGATCCTGCTGGGTAACCTTGGAGTTTAAGTTAAATTAACCCTGGGAGTAGGAGCGTCACCAGCTCCCACTTCCAGCCCCAGGCAAGGGTGCTGGACTTTCATGCTTCATGTTTGCCAGTAATTAGTCAAAGGCTGCTCCAGGGAGAGTAAATTCTCAGGTACTCTGGTTCCCTGCAAATGCAGGCAAAACATCTGCCATTGCTACAAATTATAACTCTGGTTTAAAATGCAATTATTTTTCTAACCAATATTTTATAAAACCAGTCATAAACATGAATTGAATCAACTATAATAGATTGTTCCATACAAACAACTTTCCAAAGTGAGTTTAATAACCAAGTAGCCACATAAATATGTATTTCATATGGTTATCATTGTGTGCAAGACAAAGTTCTTTCTAATATCTGCTTGACTTTTACTGCACCAATCAGACTTCACCTTCATTAAGGTCATTATATTCATAAGGAGTTCTTATGAAAAATTGAGAAGTTTTTGGGAGAGGCTTAGGTCAGCTTGGTAGGTTTTGAGAAACGGACTTAGAAATTTGTTTGGTTGTCCTATTCTCATTGCTGATTTCCCCGTAGAAAAGAAGCATCAAAGATTACTCACTGGCTTCTCTGTATTGCCTTGGAAACAGCCTGTTTCCTTGAGTTGCCATCTCATCAGCAGTGGCAGCTTCACCTTGTTCCTGGACATGATACAAGCAGATCTGTCTTCAATTTACACGAGCCGACTGATTTGCATTGACTTTTCTCCTCCTTTGCTCCCACCATATGCAGTTGCTTTATAGCTGGAAAAAGACTCAAAATTCAGGGCAAATTCAAGTCATAAATCTCTGAATCAGAAAGCTTTCCTTTTCACCCACAAATGCTGCTGTTTGTCCCATAATAGAGAATTACTATCACTTCCTTAAATGACTAAAGTGCATAAAGTATGAAAGCATTTTTTCTCCCCCAACCAATGTAATAGGACTTACCCTTCCTAGTGAGCATTGTTTTTTAAATATACTCCTCTTGGGAGGCTATTTATTTATTCTAAATATTTTGGAACTCATTCTCTGGTATCATCACATTAAAATGTCATAGATTGGATTCTGTGGAAGCAGATGCTGAGTTTGGGGTGACAGATTTTATTAGAGCTCAATACTAGTGAAGGGGGGGCGGAGAACAGGCCTGGGCAGATGGAGAAGTTGTCAGTGATGCAGTCCTGGAAAAGCTTCTATCAACTTGGGGCAGGAAGCTGTGGGGGCAAATATTACCTGTTAGGGAGTTTGGCTTCAGACCCCAGTGGCTCTGCTCAGTCACTAGAAGCATGCTGTCCATGGAAAAGCATGTCCTTGGGTGAAGCTGCTCTCTGCAGTCGTAGCTGACCCTGAAGTAGGTGACAGCTGGAGGCTGTCCTGTTGATCACATTCCCCAAGCTGGACATCAAGTCCTTCTGCGAAAGAGTAAGTGGGGTGGAGAATGTTGCTTCATGTCTAGCAGACCAGTTACAAGTCCTAGGAAAGATTCAGTCTTACTGTGATAACCTTAAACAGCACACTCAACTTTACAGAGAATATTAATATTGGAAGGGTTTGAGAGATTTTTCTGGTCTAATCCCTGCCCCATCCCACTTTTACAGATGCCTGACCTTTTTTCACCTAAACTATCACATTGAACAGACGTCACTGAAAAGTCCACTACCTTCCACCTATTGAAAACACTTGTCAAAATTACATAGTGATTTGATTGGAGAAGAATGTCTTAAAGGGCCTTCTTAACTAGTGTTAATGGCCAGATCTATGAATAGGTCATCTTTAACCCCCGTTCTCTCAACAGAGTAGCTGTATGATGGTTCTCATTATTACTCATTCATTCATTCATCACCAAGTGTTTTTTGAATGCCTATCATGTGGCATAGTACGTAAAGCATCTGACTGCTAACAGAAGGCTGGCAGTTCAAACCCACCAGCCACTCCTTGGAAGGAAGGTTGGGCAATCTACGTACATAGTGATATCACCTTGAAAACCCAAGGAGGGGTTGCTATGAGTCATATCCGACTCCACGGCAGTGAGTTTGGTTTTTGTTTGGTTTACCATGTGCCAATCTCCATGCCAGGCTCAGTGGAGGACTGCATGGCATAAAGCGGTTCACAACCAAGACTGCCTGAGGATTTCAGGTAGCACTCCCGGCTTCTTCTCTCCTCTCTTTCCAGGTTGTGCTAAACCTACTAACTTACATGAAGGTGCTCTAAGACTTATTGTGGTAGTTTTCTTTTTCTTTTTTTAAAAATCCATTTTTCCTCATCTTACATCTCTATTTCGTGGTATAAGAGAAGCTGAACACTGGCTTTGTTGATCCCTTCTTTCTTATTTTCTGCCCTATCTGCCCCACTCTCCTTCCTTTGCTATCTATCTGGGCTCACAAGCCAGGATTCTTAGGAGGGACTGATTGGTTTGAAGAGTGAGAAGCAAGGAAGGGAAAGGGAAAATTAGGTTATGTTTTGAGGCTCCCATCAGGAAGTTGGTAGATTAATTAATTGGTAGTGTAGGGAGCTCTGGTAGCATAGTGCCTAAGACACTTGACTGCTAACCAGAAGGCTGGTGGTTCA
>NW_006921613.1:1749488-1750399 GCF_000298275.1 Orycteropus afer afer
GGATTTAATTTAGGTTCTTTAGTCTGCACTCTTAATCATCACACCAGACTGCTCTTTGAATGGGAAAGAAGCTGTCTGCTGACACTTCTAACTCAGTAGTTCTCAAGTAGGGGGTGATTTTGCCTCCTAGGGGACATTTGTCATGTCTGGAGACATTTTTAGTTGTCATGACTCGTGGGGGTGGTACAGATGTTACAGGCAACCAGGGATGCTACTAAACATCCTACAATTAGAAGAAATCCCCTACCACTAAGAACTACCTGGTCTAAAATGTCAATAGTGCCAAGATGTGTCCTAACTGGATATATACCCTGGATGTAGATGTAGTCTAAACAGAATGAAAACATCAGTGCTGTGATGATTACCCTTCTTTGTCAATAAATAAGGATGGTTATTAATGCAGCCAAATACTTCACACTGTTGGCTTATATGGAGCTAGTGGTTGCCTAAACTCCCCAGGATAATTCCTCCCTCATTAATTACTGATGAAGATGAAGCCACACCTTCCCTATATTTTTCAACATATTTTATCTTTGGAATCAAAATGCAGAATTTTAGATTTAGCTATTGTTTTATCTTGTCTTTATAAACCATTTTTCCAGTCCATGGAGATCTTTTTCTACCCTAATTTTACTTTCCAGTATATAGACTGGCACTGTCAACTTTGTGCCAGTGGCAGGTATAAAAATTATGACCTCTGAATCTTTGTTCACATTGCCAATAAACTCTAGGAGGGAGCTAGGTGAGCCCTGGGCATACAGCAAAACACTCTCCTTTAAAGCACTATTTCATGAATACCAATTATTTATTTTATTTTTGTAATGTTCCCTCCCTTACCCTCCCACCCTTGGTAACCAAAAAAGAAAGTTTCCTTCCATATATAAACCTTTCCTTGACTTTTTACAATAATG
>NW_006921613.1:1751619-1808974 GCF_000298275.1 Orycteropus afer afer
TGAGACCTCCTACTTTGTTCTTCTTCTTCAATAGTGCTTTGCTTATCTGAGGTCTCTTTCCTTTCCACACAAAATTAGTGATTGGTTTTTCTATATCCTTAAAGAATGATGATGGGATCTGGATTGGGATTGCATTGAATATATAGATTGCATTGAGCAGTATCATGAATGCCAATCTTAAAAAGATATCATTCTCAGACCCTACCTGTAAACATTTTGTTTCATGTGTTTGGGGTAGGACCCATAAATCAGTATTTTAAAAGTAATTTTTAAAATAGTTATTTTGATAAGCAATCATAAAGTTGTTCTAAACTGGCACACCAATTGCTACTTCTGACTCAGAGTGAATCTATAGGGCAGAATATAACTGCCCTATAGAACTTCTAAGGCTGTAATGTTTACAGAAGCAGAGTGCCATCTTTCTCCCACACAATGACTGGCAGGTTTGAACCACTGGCCTTTTGGTTAGCACCTGAGTGCTTAATCACTGTGCCAACAGGGTTCCTTTCTAAACTAGCACAACTCCATAACTTCAAATAGCTATGAATTTCCCTTACTCATTTTATCCACGTCTCCTTCTTCTGAACAAGAATATATGTTGAAAGAATGTCCATATTTTGCTGAAATCAGGATGCATTATATGTAAATGATTCTGTTTATGTATTTTCTATTTTTAAATTTTATTTATTTTGTTGTTGTTGAGAAAATATACACCAAAACATAAACCAATTAAATAGTTTCTACATGTAAAATTTACTGAAATTGATTTCATTCTTCAAGTTGTGCAACCATTGTCACCCTCCTTTTGTGAGTTGTTCCTCCCTCATTAACATAAACTTACTGCCCCCTAAGGTTCGTATCTAATCTTTCAAGTTGCTGTTGTCATTTTGATTCCATATAAATAGTTCTTTTTTCCTTTTATTGTGATTTGGGTGAAAGTTTACATAGAGAATTGATTTTCTATTCAATAATTCATACACATTTGATTCGTAACATTGATTGCAATCCCCACAATGTAACAGTACTCTTTCCACTTCCTCCCTGTGTTTACCATTTCCATCTGCCCTTCTTTCCTATCTCTTCCTGCCTTCTGAACTTCATCCCTGGGCGAATGATGCCCTTTTGATCTCATATGCTTAGTTGGTCTAAGGAGTGCATATATCCCTGTTGTTATTGGTCACCTTATGTTGTTGTTGTTGGGTACCATTCAGTCTGCTCCAACTCATAGCAGCCTTGTGAATGAAACACTGCCTAGCTCTGCACCATCTTTACAATCCTTGCTATGATTGAGCCCCTCATTGCAGCCACTGTGTCAGTCCATCTCATTGAGGGTCTTCCCCTTTTACGCTGACCCCTTACTTAACCAAGCATGATATCTTTCTCCAGGTAATGGTCCCTCTCACAACATGACCAAAGTAGGTGAAACAGCCTAGCCATTCTTGCTTCTAAGGAACATTCTGCCTGCACTTCTTCCAGGACAGATTGATTTGTTCTTCTGGCAGTTCCTGGTATTTTCAGTATTCTTTGCCAACACCATTAACCTTGTCTATTGTTTGGCTGAATGTTGAGCCACAGGTGTGAGTGTGGTTTCAGTCCTGGACGGTGTCTAAGAGCCACAGTCTCAGAGGTTTCACCAGTCTCTATCAGACCAGTAAGCCTGGTCTTTTTATTTTTTTGAGTTTTGTTCCACATTTTTTCTTACTCTATTCAGGACCTCCTATTGTGATCCCTTTCAAAGTGGTCAGCAATAGTAACTGGGCATCATCTAGTTCTTCTGGTGCCTGGATTGTGGAGGCTGGGGTTCACATGGTCCAGTCCTTTGGACAATTGTATTTTTGCATTGTTGATTTTCTTCACTCTTCTTTGCTCTGGATGGGGAGAGACCAATGGTTGCACCTTGGATGGCTGCTTACGAGCATTTAAGATCCCAGTCACTACGCACCTAAGTAGGATGTGGAGCATTGTGGACTATGCTATGCCAGTTGACCTTGATGTCCCCTGAGACTGTGGTCCTGAGCTCCTAGGCCCATCTACTTCTTCCCTCAAGGTGTTTGATTATAGTTAAGACATTTTGATAATTTTGCCCCTGTATGGCATACTATAGTGTTGGATTTATTTGTAGCACATATAAATACATATGTAGAAATATCCTCTGTCAGCTATATATATTCATAGGTGTAGACCCATTCACCTTCCTACTCCTGTTCAGCTTGCATGCCTATTATACAGATATTTCTTTGTTTTTATTGTGATTTGGGTGAGAGTATATAGATACTTCTTAAAAGAGCATAATGCACAAGGTAGATCTTTTTTTTTTTTTAAACTAGTTAAGCTAAACTGTTGTTTGGTTTTAAGAAAACTTCAGGGGATATTTTCAGTTTAAGATTAAGGATTATTTCAGGGCATTAGTTTCAAGGGTTCATCTACCCTCCATGGCTCTAGAATGTCTGGAATCTATGAGATTCATAAACTACATTCTTCACTTCCCTGCTTTTGATCAGGTTTCTTCTGTGGAATCTTTGACCAGAGTGTTTAGTGATGGTAGCTGGGCACCATCCATTTGTAGTTTTCATGGCAAAGGAGGCAACTATCGAGGAGGCAATTAGCCGTACATTCCATATCCTCCTTCTATTCCTGACTTTCCTTCTTCCTCTTTCTCCAGGGAAGAGACCAACTGTTATACCTTGGATGACCACTTGTAAGCTTTTCAGTCCCCAAGCTCTATGCCATGAGTTAGGAGGTAGAAAAGAAACACTAAATACTTTGTTAGGCCAATTACCTGGGATAGCCCTGAAAATATGATCCTAAACCTTCAAACCAAGGAACCAAATTCCATGAGTATTTGGTTGTATGTGTGCAGCCTCAGCAGCTACTCTTTATATTTTTGGTTTCTGCTGTAAATATATCTTCACACTTTTGCCAACTCAACTTCTTATAGGTGTACAACTTATTAACAATATTACAATATCAGCTGTGCAATCTTCCCTTAACATAGGCAATTTTTCCATCACTGTTAATCCATCTTTCAGCCCTCTGTTCTGCCTCTGATAACTGCTAATAAATTTTGGTCTCTGTACATTTGCCTTTTTTTTTTTTTTTTGTCTTTTTATATAAGTGAGGTCCTATAGTATTTGTCCTTTTGTAATTGGCTTATTTTGCTCAGCATGATGTCTTCAAGCTCCATCCATATTGTAGCATGTGTTAAGACTTCATTTCTCCTGTTGCCTGTGTAGTATTCCATTGTATATACGTACCATATTTTGTTTATCCATTCATCTGTTGATAGGCATTTAGGTTGTTTCCACCTTGTAGGCTATTGTGAATAGTGCTGCAATGAATTTTGGTGTACAAGACTCTTTTGGAGTACCCTGGTGGCATAGTGCCTGAGGCATTTGACTGCCGACCAGAAGGCTGGTGGTTCAAACCCACCAGTCTCACAAGGAAGATTGGGCAATCTACTTCTATAGTGATACCTGCTTGAAAACCCAAGGAGGTGTCGCTATGAGTCGGATCTGACTCAACGGCAGTGAGTTTGGTTTTTTGGTAACATAATTTTATCCTTGTCTTTTATATGTTTGTTATTTAAAAAAATTAGGAAAAAAACCATTTAAGATTATCAAGCATGAATATCTTAATAATAGACCTTATACTTACCTATACATTTCCCTTTGTTACTTATCTTTCTTTTTATGTATAGTTTTGAATGACTTTCTAATATCTTTTCCCTTCTGTCTATAGTACTTTCATTTCATTATAGTATTTTTTGTAGGGCTGATCTGGTGGATATGAACTCACTGAGTTTCTGTTTAAGAATATTTTAATTTAATATTCATTCTTGGAGGAAAGTTTCACTGGGTATAGCACTCTTGGTTGACAGTTATTATTATTATTATTTTTTTTTCTTTCAGCAGTTTACATATGTGGTGGTTAAGTTGTGTGTCAACTTGGCTGGATCTGGTTGAGTGGCTGGGCAGCTGGATGTAGTATTCCCCATTATGAGACTGGAAATCAACTCCATGGTGGGATCTACCACAAGCAGCTGAGTAGCTGCTGTAGGGATATGGTCTGCTTCCCATATATATGAAGCAGCTTTGGGAATGGTCTTTAGCTTATGGAAACTTGAACTTTGCATTTAGCCATGTTGTTGTTCAGCAGCCTGCCATGCTCTGCTGACCTTGGGACTTACAATGGACTTGAATTAATGGCCTGTCATGTGGTTTGGTAACATTGGGACTGTGCCTTTTTACTGGTCAACCTTGGGCTTGTCAGTCTCAGCAGCCAGCAGCTGTCAGAGTAAAGAAAAGCCTTTAGCTTCAGTGGGCCAGGAGCAGGAGGCAGAGCTGGACCCCAAGGTTGAGGGGCTTTCACCCAGCCCCTAGAGTCTGGCACTTTGAACATGGATTTAAAGCCTCCAAACTGTAAGAGAATAAACTATTTCTTCAAGCCGTCTCATTTGTGGTATAATCTTGTCAGAGCGGCACTAGGTAATCAGAACAACATATATTGTTGCCTTCTGGTTTCCACTGTTTCTAAGAAAAATTGGCACTTAGTAACTCCTTCTCTCTCACAGCTTTCAGGATTCTCTGTTTATCTTTACTTTTTCAGAGCCTAACTATGATGTGTCTTGGTATAGATCTCTCTGGGTTTATCCTGCTTGGAATATTTTGAGAGCTTCTTAGATTTGTAGATTCAAGTCCTTTGTTAGATTGGGAAAATTTTCTGTTATTATTTCTTCAAATATTCTTTCTGTCCCTTTCTCTCTCTGGCTCTTATCTCTTTCTGAAGTTCCTATGACATGTATATTAGGTCTCTTCTTGTCCCATAATTCCATTGAACTGTGCTGAGTCTTCCTGAGCCTCCATTCTTGTTACTCTTCAATGTTTGTAATTTTAACTATCTTCTCCTCCAGTTTGCTGATTCTTTTTCTGCCTGATTAAATCTGTTGGTAAGTCCTTCTGTTGTGTTTCTCATTTCTGTCATTGTCCTTTTCAGTTGCAATATCTCTTTTTCTAGATCCTCATTTTGTTCTTGCATTATTTCCCCTTTCGTTTACTCTTTGTTATGTTTTCCCTTTGTTCTTTATACTTAATATTGTTGTATTGTATGCTTCCACTTTTTTCATTATTTTGATCATCCCTAGATGCACTTTCTCCCCCTTTGTTGTGTTCATTTGGATGGGCTATTGTTTCTGTGTTCTTTGTGTGTTTTCTTGGGCCATTGTAATTTTCAAGGGCACTAATTTTCTCTACTATTTGGTGTTTTTCCCCCACTACTTTCTGCAAAAACTCTTAGGTTGGCATAGTCTTTGACCTTTGCTCACTGCTTCCTCTCCCTCTCTGTGATAGCCTCTTCTCCCTTCCTGGCTTAATGGGGATTTGAAAGTGCCATATATTGTTTCTGTTTACCAGTGGACATTCCCCATTCTGGCAATTTATTATGTACTAATCAATCTATCCACAAGAAGACACAGTCCTTTCTCTCTGGTTATTACTCCCTTCCTTTCTCTGTTTTTGCAATCATGTTTTCAGTCATAATACTGATTCCTAGTGACCCTACTTTCAAAGTTGGATGTTGCCTCCAGTTTTGCCTGAGGTTTCTTTCCCTGCTCTGTGGGGGCTGCTTATATCTGAGCTGGCATTCAGGGGAAGCACAAGCAGAATTTCCTCGATTTCAGGAAGAGGAGGGGCTGGCACTCTCCAGAAGGACCTCTGGAGAGTCTTGTTGGTTGTAGAGGTCCAGCAGCCCAGTGGTGGTTGGGGAAGCAGTCTCTATTTAGGTGACCCACCTCTTGTCTCCACTGTAGTAAACCTTCTGTAGGAGTTCATATTAGTTCTGCTGTCAACAGTTATCAGTTGGGAGAGGGATAGTCACACTCTGAATGGACCCCCAGGGAAGTTGGCCTTATTGCTATTAGAGCCTGTCCAGGAGTATGTTGCCTGTGGGTGTAGCCTTCACTGAAGATACCTGCTTCCTAGAACACAGCAGCCTCTGTCCTCAGTCCTCAGCACCCACTGAAAGGGGGAGCAGACATATCAGAACTGGCTCCCCAGGGGGACTGTTCTGTTGGTCTCAGAGGCCTGAGCCATAAGGTGTGCAGGGAGGCAGGTAGAATGTGAGAGCAGATTCAACTATAATTTGCAGCAGGCTTAAACTGATAGTGTCTAGGTGGGTGAGATTCTGGCATACTCCAAATGAACACCTAGGGAGATGTGTTATTGATTTTAGGGCAGAAGCTTGGCATCCTTTCTCTTTCTACAGGCAGGGCCTGTGGTGGTTAGGGAAGCAGGCTCCTTTCTGGGGCTACTACCCCAATTCACAGCAGCCAGTGGCCTGCATGGTGGGGGAGGGGCAGGGTCTGTGGGAGAAGCAATTTTCCTACCATGTGCGACTCAGTGATTTGTTGATTCTTGCAGTTTCCTGTTGCTTTCCTCTGTTCCTCAGTTCAGAGTCCCTCAAAGCTAAGCACCATTTCTTTGTATTTGTGGGGGGGGAGGGTTGGGACAATGGTTTATTTACCTTGTAATCTCCCCAGAGCTCTGGTAGCATAGTGCCTAAGGCACTTGACTGCTAACTAGAAGGCTGGCGGTTCAAACCCACCAGTCACTCCTCAGAAGGAAGGTTGGGCAATCTACTTTTTTTTCCTATGGTTTGCCAGAGTCACAGGTATTTCCTGGGTGAGCAAGTGGAAAGAAGTAAATGCAACGTCACATCCAAAGTCCCTTTTTGCCAGTTTAAAGCCATATTGATTCATTTCCTTAAAAGAAAAAATAATTTAAAATGATCATTTTAGAGACATTGTTGTTGTTGTTGTGTGCCTTGGAGTCGGCCCGACTCATAGCGACTTTGTAGCCACTTGTAAAACAGCTTAGTGTAGTGTTAAAGTAGAATGCAAATTGTTACCTATTCTGTGATAGCAGTGATGTAAAAGTGATGTCTACGGGAGCTCTGGTAGCATAGTGCCTAAGGCACTTGACTGCTCACCAGAAGGCTGGTGGTTCAAACCCACCAGCCACTCCTCGGAAGGAAGGAAGATGGGGCAATCTACTTCCATAATGATACTGCTTCAGAAACCCAAGGAGGGGTCGCTATGAGTTGGGGCTGACTTGATGGCACATAACAACAACAACAACAATCTCCCCAGAATTCCCTATCTATCAGTATTGATTGGTTATTTGTTTCTGAGCATGTTTTAAAAGGATTTAAGGTAGTTGTTCAAGTATGGCCTGTATAACAAAGGATATATTGTTCATTTACAATGAAAAATGGTACCTAGAACAAAAAAAACAAATTCACTGCCATTAAGTCAATTCCGACTCACAGCGACCCTTCCTTGGGTTTCCGGGGCAGTATCTCTATAGAAGTAGATTGCCTAGTTTACTTCTGAAGAGTGACTGGTGGGTTTGAATGGCCAGCCTTCTGATTAGCAGTCAAATGTATTTTGTAGACATTAAAGTAGTTTCATAAATGAGTGAATGAATGAATAAATGAGCAAATGGTTAATGGGATAATTACTTCCATTTATAGAAAAAAAAGCTTGCTAAAAAATAACCCCAGATTTACTTATGTATAATTTCTGGAAATTAAAAAATTCTCTGCCCCTTGTTCTGATTCTTCTTGGAAAACTGGGACAACATTTCTTCTCTTACACTTTCTGGAAACTTTCCCTGTCTTCATAAGTTTTCAAGTCACTAATGTAAGCACTTTCATTCCTTAGTGTCTTGATTCTTTAGCGCTGCTATAACAAACATACCACAAGTGGATGGCTTCAAAAAACAGGAGTTTATTCTCTTACAGTTTAGGAGGCTAGAAGTCCAAGTTCAAAGTGCCAGCTCTAAGGGTTGGGTGAAGGCCCCTTAACCTTGGGCTTCAGCTTTGCAGCCTGTTCAAGGCCCACTGGAACTAGAGGCTTTTTCTGACTCATGTAGCTGCTGGCTGCTGAAAGCTGATGAACCCAAGATTGATAAGTAAAATGGCACATCTCAAGATTGGCGGGCAACGTGACAGACCACTGGTTCAAGTCCAGGAACCATGTCAAGATCAGCAGGCAACACATCAGGCCAATACTCAGCTATATGCAAGGTCCAGGTGTGCCAAAATCTCAAGACCTCCCTCAAAGCTTCTCCTTACATACTGGAAGCCGGTCATACCCTGAAGGCAACTACTTAGCCTCACTGCAGATTCCACATGATGGTGATTACAGTCTCATCATGGAGAGTAACTACTTCTAGCAGCCCAGCTAAGCTGACACACAATCTTAACTATTGCACTTAGTTTCTTCCAACCAGTATTGGTTTATCCTTTCAGGTATGGAGAGTCTTCTTGCTATTGAGATGATAAATGCAGAATAAGAATCAAATTATGTGGCTTTTATTCTCTGTTTTGACTCTTCTTCTGTAACTAGTGATTCTACTTCACTCAGTTTCTTATTAGCAAAGAAGAAAAACAAACAAAACCAAGCCAAAACAGAAACATAAAACCTTTTAAAAAGCATTGTTCACAAGCTTTATCTCACTCTTGAACAGTTTTGATGACACTATTTTTCCAGATTTGTGGCCCTTACTACTCCCTAATTGTATACTCTTCTTCTGTAGAGTAGGGTTTTTGAAGCTTAGCACCATTGACGCTTGTGGCCAAAAAATTCTTTGTTGTAGGGAACTGTGCTGTGCGTTGTAAGATGTTTAACAGCATATCTGGCCTTGACCTACTAGATGCCACTAGTAGCCCATCTTCAAGTTATGACAAACAAAAATGCTTCCAGACATTGTCAAATATCTTCTGGGGACAAAATTGACCTCTGCTGAGAACCACAGCTATAGATACTTCAGACAAACAAACAAACCCAAACATAGATGCATTGAATAACTTATTTGTTGACCTCTTCTTTTTCACATAATTAATTTTTCACTTTGGAGAGCATTGAATTATTAAAAAAAAAATGGTGGTGGTTGTTTTTAGAGCTGGATGGCAGATATGCAGCATTCTTCCATCTGGTAGTCACTGCAGACCACGAATTGTTTGTGGTCTTTTTTGTCATTGAGCTGCATGTGTCCTCATAATCATTCCTATCACTGAGTTCCAGGCAGCCATTACACATTGATTACCAAAAAAAACAAAACAACAACAAAACAACAACAACAACAACAAAAAAAAACTCACTGCCAATGAGTAGGATCTGACTCATAGTGACCCATCCTTGGCTTTCCAAGGTGGCATCGCTACAGAAGTAGATCGTCTAATCTTCCTTCCAAGGAGTGGCTGGTAGGTTTAAACTGTGAGCTTTCTGGTTAGCAATCAAATACCATAGGCACTATGCCACCAGAGCTCCCGTACATTGATTAAGTGTCAAGTATTAAATGAAGCCCATTTGCCATCTCTCCATTTTAGAGTTTCTTGTAAAACACGTACATGTCTTTTCTCTGAATCTTTTAAAAATTAGTTTCCTAAACTCTGGGGTATAACTTTGCTTATGCTGAATGTTTCGTTCCTTTACCATTATAAAGGGGATTATTTTCTCACAAAATTCCTGTCATTTTAAAACAGTTCTTCCTTACCCATCAGAACTTAAGCCTATAGTAACGTTCCTTATTGTTTCCTAATTTCTGAGAAATAAAGTAGATAAAAACTACCAAACTATTTTTCACCTGTCATACTGGCAAAGATAAGATAATATTGATAATATACAGTGTTGACAAGGATATGATGAAATACATTGTAGTGACTAACACAACCCCTTTGAAAGGCAAATTGTCAATATCAACTAAAATTTTAAAATGTGCATTTCCTTTGATTTAGCTAGTCTACTTTTTGAAAATACACACACATACCACACACACACACACACACACACTCTCTCTCTCTCTCTCAAGTACACAAAGAATAATAGACAAAGATCTTTATTGTAATAGGAATGGGAGGGAACCACCTTACATAGTAAAGGTAATAAGATTACTGTAACTAACAAGTCCATAACTAACAAGTCCCTAACTAGTTTCAACATATTTGAAGTTTATTTTCACTTATGTGATGTGGTCACTGCTATAACAAAGTTGTGGGCAAATCCTAGGTAGGATTCCTATTCCTATTCCATTGGCTGGAACCAGGTCACATGGGCAGGTGAGGGAAGCTGGATAATTAGGCCTAGCTGTGTGCCTAGGAAGGAGCTCTGGTAGCATAGTGGCTAAGGCACTTGACTGCTAACCAGAAGGCTGGCGGTTCAAACCCACCAGCCACTCTTCAGAAGGAAGGTTGGGCAATCCTACTTCTGTAGTGATACTGCCTCGGAAACCCAAGGAGGGGTCACTATGAGTCGGGGCCGACTCGACGGCACATAACAACAACAACAATGTGCCTAGGAAGAAATAATAGTTTTGGTGAACAGGTAGACAGTCCATCACACAACTCCAGTGTCCACCACTTGCAGTACATAGTTGTTGACTCATAGCGACCCCTCCTTGGGTTTCCGAGGCAGTATCACTACGGAAGTAGGATTGCCCAACCTTTCTTACGAGGAGTGGCTGGTGGGTTTGAACCACCAGCCTTCTGGTTAGCAGTCAAATGCCTTAGCCACTATGCTACCAGAGCTCCCAGTACATAGTTAGTGATTAAAAAGATCATGGAACAGCATTTAGCTTTTTAAAAAAGAGACAAACCTGCATGTACTAGAATAGAATGACTCTAAAATATTTTAAATATGAAAAAAATTCCACAGAACAGCATATATACCAAGTTAGCATCTGTTCCCTGCCCCCTCAAAAAAGGATATTCATAAATATTCTGGTAATATGCATGGGATACTTCTGAAAGCAGCCACAAGAAACTTGCATCAGTAATTGCCTCTCGGGTGGGAAATGAGGGGCTCAGATTCAGGGGTCGGAAAGTATTTTTGTATAGTTTGAAGTTTTTCTGTGTATATATATTTCACAATTTAACAAAAGAATTTATAAGATCTTCTGCTTTTAGTGAATGACTTCCATTTTATGTTGGACTAATTGAACTATTGGGAGCTCTGGTAGCATAGTGGCTAAGACACTTGCCTGCTAACCAGACGGCTGGCGGTTCAAACCCACCAGCCACTCCTCTGAAGGAAGGTTGGGCAATCCTACTTCTGTAGTGATACTGCCTTGGAAACCCAAGGAGGGGTCGCTATGAGTGGGGGCCAACTCGACGGCACATAACAACAACAACAACAATTGAACTATTACAAGTATAGAGGGCATAGTCAACTTCCATATAGTTGGCGTGATCAGCCTCATAGTATAAATCTACTGATGTCATTATTTAGATATCCTTTCATCCTCTACCAGTTATCAGCATTCCTGATGCCCCATTTCTGCAGTGCTGTTTCTATTATGCCCCCTTACTTGTGGCGTAACTTTCTCTTCATTTGCTGAGGATTAAGTTTGTGTTCTATTGAAATTGTTCCCTGCTTTCTCCTGAGAATTGATAGATATATCCCCGTGATTTTTTTTTTTTTTTTTTTAACCTATATGACTCAGCTGTTGCTCTCCACATGGCTTTGCATTAATACCTAGGGATCTCTATGACTTTTTCTTGATTTTTAGTTGCCAATGCTTTTAGTCATTCTATCAGTTTTTTTTTTTTTTTGCCAAATGTTCTCTCATCTTTGTGAGATGGCCTCCAATAAGCAGTATCAAAATCATGGGCTTGCTAAGGGACACAATCCAGGCACTCAAATCCCATTTTAGCATGAAATAGACTCTTCCTGTGCACCCAGGCTAAAGTAGCCCCTAAATCACTCTTTTGCACATTACATTGTGTTATTGTTGTTATAGTATTTACTCTGGTGGTGTAGTGGCTAAGGCATTTGACTACTAACCAGAAGGCTGGTGGTTCAAACCCACCAGCCACTCCTCGGAAGGAAGACTGGGCAATCTACTTTTGTAGAGATATAGCCTTGGAAACCCAAGGAGGGGTCACTATGAGTCTGAACTGACATGACGGCAATCAGTTTTTTTTTTTTTTTTCAGATATTTAAAGTATTTGGTAATTACTTATCTCTTGAACAAGCTACATAGGTAAATGGACCTGCTCCATCTATTTTTGGTGTCATATGTCTAAGATAGTATCTGGTACCTACTAGGAGCTCAATAAAAGTTTGCAACACGTCTATATAAATCTCCATAGCTTGTTACTTTTTATTTATTTATTTATTTTACTTTCCTAAACTCACATCCTTAAAGAGAAGAGCCAGTCTTGTATCCTCCAGTTTTGAGTTTCCTACCCAGGATTTGCCCACAACTTTGTTGTAACAGTGACCACATTGTATTGCAGGTGCTAGTTTACACATCTGTCCCTCCAACATGAGTGGAAACATTTCAAGAGCAGGCAACCTGTACGGTCAATCATTGCAGCTGCAGTTCTTTGTATGCAATAGATGACTAAAGCACTGAAGATATGTTCAAGATTTCTTTATGAAATTATGGCAAATGATGACTCTGAAGAATCCCCCTGCTTTGAATCATCTGAAAGATAGTTTTTATTGCTAGTTTATTTGTTATTTGGAATTAAATAGTGTGAAAGGTACTCATTAAGACTACAGAGCTAAGGAAGGTGCAGATATGATAAGCTAGTAAACCAGAGAGAAAAAAAAAAAAGCTTCAGAAAGCCAAGAAAGTAGGAATTTAAAGTGAAATTTGTTGTTGATTCAAGAAGAGGGTGTTAGTATACTATCTGAATCTAAGAATGACTCAAACACTAGCTATTTAGTGGAATAAAACTTGAATAGGCAACAAAAAATTCCAGGGATGAAAGTCTATTGTGAGTGTTCTCAAATCCTGTGTGTCTTCAGGACAGCAACATATGAAGACCAGGTGAATTCACAATTTTCAGTTAAATTGTGAGGCACCCATGCAAGAAGTCAACTCGAGAAGAAGTTTTTAAAATTTTAAATAAAAAACCAGGGGAAAAATAAGATGTTTTTAGTCTTTAGCTTGGTACCAGCTCTTTAGTCTAGGTAGGGATGTCAACTAAAAATTTCCAGTATTTCTGTGGAGGAAACAAACTCCAAGTTTCTCTAAGCACTACTCAACTCCTTTGGGGAGTTGAGGTTGTTACCAAAGAATTTCAGCACAGTAAGTATAGGTTAGTTGTTTTCTGGATTTGCAGCATTTCTGAAGATAATAGAACATTAGTTAATTTTATTTGATGGCAATTACACTTTCATTTTACTGAATTAGATAAGAGATGATGAAGTTCCTTTTGAAAATCTTTTGTGGTTTAAATCTATGTTCATACTAGTGCCATTTGAACCCACTAGGCTCTTGGTGGGAGAAAGATGTTGCAATCTGCTTCTATAAAGATTTATGCTTGGAAACCCTGTGGAGGCAGGTCTACTCTGCCCCATGGGGTAACTGTAAGTCAGAATTGCCATGATGACAACAGCATTTATTTATTTATTGCTTATTATTGCAATTGTTACTATTGTTCTGCAAGTGAACTTGAGGAGGGGAGTAGCTCTATCTAGAAAACAAAGCCTTCTCTTTAAATGGAGTTGGCAGACTTATCTCAGCCTCATGCCTGAGTGAGGAACATGGTTGCTTCTCGGGTCAGTGGAGACTGATCCTGAGATCAACACCTGAGGTGATTCCCACAGAGCCTCTGGACTTGAAGCTGCTACACCACGGATGACAGCCAGGCTGCTGGATCCATTTCAAAGCCACTCAGTGGGGCAGAGAGCTATTAATACATTTATCACCACAGGTATTAGTTATATGTCATTATTGAGAAACTGCTGCAGAGTGTTATTTTTTTATTGTTTAGTTTGTTTAACCATACATTGTCTATCTTAAAAAAAATTTTCTTTTGTGCTCATAGGTAGATGTCTCTGTTTCTGAGAATCCTCCAAATTTTATAGTTTGGAAAGCAGATAGTGGTCTCTAGTGCAAAATTGCCCTTTCCTTTACTGGCCTCTTTACAAATCTAGATACTCCTGGCAGGACTAACGTGTTGAAACCAAATTCAACATGTGTATGTTCATGGCTGTTTCCTTCTTGAAGCCTGAAAGTACTGGGCCATTGTTCTTTGATAGGAAATTATAGAAAAGGGAAATTATATGGAAAGATAAAAAAGAGGTCTATATCCATTTCACAGTTTTGTAGAAGTCTGGTTCTGGCTGAGAGCTTGGTTTTGGACATGGCAGGACACTTGAAATTTTACAAGGACGATATGCTTCAGGAGACAGTATAGTGTGTATAAAAACACAGACTCTGAAGCACAAAGACCCAGCTTTGACCCCTGACTTAGGTTCTCACTAGCTACATGGTCTTAGGGAAGTTATTTAACTTCTATCAGCAGTTAATATTACAGACTTAGGTATTATCTGAATTATCTGCTTTGTTTTATATATTGAATCATGTCTAGCTCAAAATCATGATTTAATTGTATACAAGCCAAAGAATTTTGCCTAAATTGGGATTTTGGCAACAGAAAACATTCTTATTCCAATAACAAAGCCATTAGCTACTAAAATCCTATGTGGCTATCTATAAACATCCAGGTTCAACTGGGAACATCAAGAGGATCTGAACCCTAGGAAAGTAGAATCTTTTCTCCTATAATTCAACAACGTGATGGTTAGTCTTTCCATTGGAATATCGACTTAGCTGAATAGTAATAGCATTTGGATGGATGATTATTTGTTATTCTATAGTTTTCCATTTTCCATCTCATTGATATCTGCCCTTTATTATTTCCATCCTTCTTTTTGCTCTGGGTTTACTTTGATCTTCTTTTTCTAGGCTCTTGAGGTGGGAGTTTAGATTATTGATTTGAAACTTTTCCTACTTTCTAACGCATGCATTTAGTGCTGTAATTTTTTCACTTAATACTTAGCTTTGTCCCACAATTTTTCATCTGTTGTATTTTCATTTTCATTCAATTCTCTTGAGACTTCTTTGACCCATGGATTATTTAGAAGCATGTTGTTTAGTTTCTAAGTGTTTGAAGATTTTTCTTTCATTTATCTGTTACTGATTTTTACTTTCATTCCATTATGGTTGGAGAACACGTTCTATATATGCTTTCTATCACTTTAAATGTGTTGAGGTCTGCTTTATGGCTCAGAATATGGTCTATCTTGGTACATGTTCCTTGGGCACTTGAAAGTAATGTGAATTATGCTGTTGTTGGGTATAATGTTCTATAAATGTTGTTTAGATCCTGTTGGTTGATGATGTTGTTATATCCACTTAGTAATCTATTTTTACGGCTTCAGTCCAATTTTATATCTCTAGCTTAGGTTGCATTTAATTGTATCTTGGCTTTGAGTCTTGCAGGATAGGAAGAGGCTTGCTGTGACATAAGTGATCTGGCCAAAGACTCTATGCTACTTCATAGGTTGTAAGAAGGGATATCTTGATTTGATGTTGAATATATGAGGAATCACACAGGCACACACACAGGCACACACACACATTCATAGTAAATTCTAACTCATCAGTTGGAGCCTAGGGGCATGTAAACAGGCATAAGGAAATACCCCATAGGCTTGCAGGGTGGGGAGAGCTATCCCTCTCCCATGTATTAGCAGAAGTGGCAGATGGCAGCTTTCTCCCCTAATAATCACCAGATGGCATGCAGCTATGCCCTGTGGCACAGAATGTAGAGAACTGGGTTGATCATGTATTTTCTATGTTTAAGCTCTTTTTACTTGATTGCAAGTTGTCTGGGTTATTGCTCATATGCCTATGTCAGAAAAACTTAAAGTAAGTGACCAAAACTTTATTGTGGCTACAGAGAGCATTCATTTTAATTTTACGAAGCTTTAGCATATTTTACCAGCTGGTAACTTGCTAGTTGGCTAAGCAGATCATAGATATCTGTTCAGTTGGATTCTGAGCCGTTGGATTCTGAGCCGTTGGATTCTGAGCCATGATATTGGTTTGTACCCTGCTCTTATTCAGTCCAAAGCCTCCTTTAGCCAACAATTTTCAGGAATGGTAAAATTTCCAAGGAACTGACATTTAATCTTTTGAATACTAGAAATTTATTATAAATAAAAGGCTTTAGACAAAAACCTTTCTAAAATATACACATACACATATATGTCTATATATATCTTATTGAATTATATTCTAAACATAATTTAACTTTTTCCTTTTAAGGATATCAGTTATGGAAAAGGTACAGTTGATAATTGTTGAAACAAAGGCAGAATGAGTCTTAATCCTAGAGGCCATCCTAGAAGAGAAGTTTGTATGATTTTCTTTTTTTTTTAAATTTGTAAGTAGATATCTTTTTAATCAACAAATTAGAATGGGTCTTTGGGAAGCCAGAGTTATAACCAAATGAAATTATAGCAAAGTTAATATGACATGTTTCAGTGGGTTTCAAAATCATTAGGGTCCTGAATGGTAATTAGATATAAAGATTCATCTTCTTTTTTTTGTCTGCATTTGGCTACTGGGTAAATCTCTCTTGACTATCCTCCCTTGGATTAAATATATAATACATTTAATGTATAGGGATGAAATATGGAATATAGAGAGGTTATTGCACCGCTGGCAATGCACTCCAAGCTGATTTTATGTGAAGACTGACCTTTAATTTTGTGACTCCATTCCCTGCTTAGGACTTTTGCCTGGCCATAGCCTTTTTTCCTTAGAAGAAACTCATTTTTCTTATAGCAGCATCATGATTTCTTACTGGTTCATAGATTTTAATGCATATAAAGGTGTTGTAAAAAGGGTATAGGAGCAGTGTAGTCTGACCTCCTCTAACTTCACAAGGGGAAAGGAGAATCACCATTAGCATTACTAGCCCAAAGCTGATTCCTCTGAGGCTGAGGTCAGACATGCTGCCACCCTTCAACCTTTTTATTAGTTCTGACCTCCACCATCCCTCCCATGGGACTCTGTACTTCTCAGCTGGGTTTGATAATTCATTGCAATGGCCACACAAAACTCATAGACAATATTCATGGTTGTGGGGTGTATTAGGCAAGTAGCAGGTTACAACTGAGGTTTAGGAATACTCAGTATACAATTCTTCAATCAGGACAGCCTCTTTTCAGCCATGCCTATAGGCATGCCTCTCTTTGGTCCTCAGCCCCTCGGCCTGGCCTCTGCTCTGCTTAGGTAAGTGTTACAAAGGTGTTTTAGCTTGGCAAATAGGTGCCCAGAGAGGCACTCTACTCTGCCAGCAAGACTCTTGCCTGAAGGCACTCAGCCCTCTCAATCTGTGGGGCAGGAAGCTCACCACTGTGTCTCATGCTGGTCTCTTGGTTCTACTTCCTTTACCCCTATGAAAACTAAGGCACAGGAAGGGGAAAAGGTAGAGGAGGAATAGAGAGAGGTAAATTTAATGACAGTCAACAAAGGAGGAAATGTAAATGTTATTGGAGGCATCAGAGATGCCATCATAGACATGGAAGTGATATTTGAGTTACTTTAAAGGATGAGTGGTAAGATGACAGATAGAAAAAGGGAATAGTAGGAAAAGGGAACAGAATGAATACATGACACAAAGTTGTGGAAGACCACAGTGGATTTGAGAAATGGTGGTGTTCAGAGGGAAGCTTTATTATTAATACTGCCCATATTCCTATTTGTTCAGGTCTAAATTCCACTGAATTTGCACATTAGTCTCTATAATCAATTTTAGATTCTGTATCAGTTTCCTATTGCTGCTACAACAAATTACCACAAATTTAGTGGCTTAAAGCAACACAAGTTTATGTTACAGTTCTGGAGGTCAGCAGTTCTAAAATCAAGGTGTCAGCAGGGTTGCATCCTTCCTAGAGGCTCTGGGGGAGAATCCATTTCCTTGCCTTTCCCACTTTCTGTCAATTGTCTGCTTTCCTTGGCTTATGACATCTTTCTGCACCATTCTGACCTCTGTTTCTGTCATTACGTCTCCTTTTGTACTTAGACTCTCTTATTTATCTTTTATAAGGATCCTTGTGCTTAATTTGGGCCCACCTGGATAATCCAGGCTAATCTTCCCTTCTCAAGGTCCTTTAACTTAATCACAGCTGTAAAGTCCCTTTTCCATGTAACAGATTTATAGGATTTGGAGGTTAGGATGTAAACATCTTTGGGAGCCATTATTCTGTTGAGAGCCACTGATTCTATAGGAGTTAATTATCTTGGGACTCAAAAGGCGAGGCTCAATGAATTTGTACATATAGAGTGTGAAACCCAAATGGTATCTTTCTTTCTATCCATTAGTTGAATTTCTGCAACTCATTATGTCAGTTGCCCTTCATCATCCAGTATTAGGAGCTGTGACCATCAAAATACTTTCTAACAACTTAAAGCTTTTCCATTTCCTTATGACACTAATTCATGCCATGTCATGAAATATTTAAGGAATTACATTGCTTTCTTTCCTTTCTCACCAAAGTTTTGGAAAGAGGAATTGACACTCACCATCTCTATTTTGACCCAGAAAAAGCTGACCCTTCTCTAGGTTTCAGATTCCTCACCTGGTCCCGACCCCTTATTTTGGAAATGTACCTCTCCAGCTTTAAATTCCTGTGACTCCATGCTGTCTGTCCTTCTCAGTCATGGAACATCAGGAATGGGCTGATTCTCTTCAACTCTCTTAGCCCCTACTCAGTTACATTTCTTCTAAGACCCCAAGCCAAACTGTCAGTCTAATCATTGTATTGTGACAAGCTCCAGTTCTGAACTCAATGAAACTTCTTTTTGCATTGTAGAATTCCATTAAGAAACAATGCAGGCTGGCAATGAAGCTTGCCCCTGTGTACCCGGGAGCCTCTTCTCCTGATGCTGGGCCAAATATTGATGCCATTCCAGCTACAGACTGCTTTATACTCAGAAAGCAAAAATATCACCATCTCAGGCTGGAAGGAGATAAAAACCCTAGGACAGATGTGCCTGAGGCAGCTTGACTTCTAAGGGTATGAGTTATTAACAGTATTTATTTTTAGTTATGTATGTATGCATTTATTTTTCATATAGTCAATTACTTCCATTGGGTGAAGAAAAACAACCCACTAACTAGAGAAAGCAAGCAGTTTCCTTTGTAGAAGAGTCCAGTATCCTATTAAATATTTTAAATTGCTTTATGAAGTCTTTCAAGCTTGGATTTTCTATAATTTAGTTCATAATAATCATCGAGGGAGATCTGACAATGGTTGATTAGACTCCAAAAAGCTTTTCCTGAGTGTTCTCAGAAAGACATGATTATCTACCTTCTTCAGAGGGAAGAGATCTATTGGTGAATGCTTCTAAAACATGGTGTGAGAAGGGCAGGGTTACTTCAGGTGTTATATTAAGTGGTAGGAAAGAAATAGCTAATATAACTGCATTCATTTCTTTGTGCATCCAATATATTATGAGTCCCTACCATGTTTAAAGGGAGCTCTGGTAGCATAGTGGCTAAGACACTTGCCTGCTAACCAGACGGCTGGTGGTTCAAACCCACCAGCCACTCCTCGGAAGGAAGGTTGGGCAATCCTACTTCCGTAGTGATACTGCCTCGGAAACCCAAGGAGGGGTCGCTATGAGTCGGGTTTGACTCGACGGCACATAACAACAACAACCATGTTTAAAGTCTGCATTGGGCACTAGTTATAGACATGAATTACACACAATTCAGCTTTAAGGCACTTCCAGTCTAGTAGGGTAGACAGATATTAAATATCATATATAATAATCTCATAAGTGGAACAAAATGTCATGGGTGCTTTTGAGGCATCTACACAGTATACAATCAGGGCAAAATAGGGACAAGTCCGTAATTTTATCATCAGAAAGCAGTGGGGCATCACTTGATGTCCTTGTAAGTTCTACTCATGATGGCAGACACGTGGACAAAAAAGCAGCCAAACCTGTTCCTGTTGACTCTTGACTCATGGTGACCCCTTGTGTTACAGATTAGACAGGGTTTTCTTGACTGTAATCTTATGGACACAGATCACCAGGTCTTTCTTCTGCAGCACTGCTGGATGGATTTGAACTGTTAAACTGTAGGCTAATAGTCAGGCTCAAATGGTTTGCACCCCTAAATATTCGTAGAATATCCAACATAAGCCAAGAACTCCTTGATGGAGTTAATAATTGAATTAATAATTGAATTATCATGCAGTTGATAATGGAATGCAATTCAAATTAGAGAAGGAGAAGATTTTTCTTGTCAAAATAGTAGAAAACAGAGAAGGAAAGATAAAGTGAAATATAAAGGGAGTATCAGATGGACTATATCTGTGGAAGGAGGTGATGGGGAAACTCAATATCTTCAGCCAAAACAAGGCCAGGAGCTGACTGTGGAACAGACCATCAATTGCTCATATGCAAGTTCAAGTTGAAACTGAAGACAATTAAAACAAGTCCATAAGAGCCAAAATATGACCTTGTTTATATCCCACCTGAATTTAGATACTATCTGAAGAATAGGTTTGACACATTGAACACCATTGGCCAAAAATCAGACAAGTTGTGGGATGACATCAAGAACATTATACATGAAGAAAACAAAAGGTCATTAAAAAGACAGGAAAGGAATAAAAGATCAAAATGGGTGTCAGAAGAGAGTCTGAAACTTGCTCTTGAGTGGAAAGTAGCTAAAGTGAATGGAATAAAAAGAAAAAACGATCTGAACAGAAGATTTCAAAGAGCAGCTTAAGAAGACAAATTTTATTATTTTAATGAAATGTGCAAAAACCTGGAGTTAGAAAACCAAAAGGAAAAAACACATTTAGCATTTCACAAGTTAAAAGAACTGAAGGAATAATTTAAGCCTCAAGTTGCAATATTGGAAGATTCTATGGGCAAAATATTGGCTGATGCAGGAAGCATCAAAAGGAGGTCAAAGGGATACACAGGGTCACTGCACACGAAAGAATTGGCCGATGCTCAGCTATTTCAGGAGGGTGGCATATGATTAAGAACCCATGGTATTGAAGGAGGAAGTTGAAGCTGCACTGAAGGAATTGGTGAAAAACAAGGCTCCAGAACCTGATAAAGTACCAGTTGAGATGTTCAAACAAACACCCGTAGCACTGGAGGCACTAATTCATCTATACCAAGTAATTTGGAAGACAGCTACATGGCTGATTGGAAGAGATCCATGTTTGTGCTCATTCCACAGAAAGGTGGTCTAAGAGAATGTGGAAGTTATCAAAATATCATTAATGTCACATACAAGTAAAATTTTGCTGAAAATAATTCAAAACGGTTACAGGAGTATATTGACATGGAAATTTCAGAAATGCAAGCTGGATTCAGAAGAAGATGTGGAGCAAAGGATATCATTGCTGATGTCAGATGGATCTTGGATGAAAGCAAAGAATACTAGAAAAACATCTACCTGTGTTTTATTGACTGTGCAAAGCATTTGACTGTGTGGAGCATAACAAATTATAGGATAACATTGTGAATAATGTTCCAGAACACTTAATTGTGCTCATGAGGAACCTGTACACAGATGAGGAGACTGTTATTTGAACATAACAAGGAGATACTGCATAGCTTTAAATCAGGAAGGGTATGTGTCAAGGTTGTATCCCTTCACCATATGTATTCAATCTGTATGCTGAGCAAATAATCTGAGAAGCTGGGCTATATGAAGAAGACTGGCACATCAAGATTGAAGGAAGACTCATTAACAACCTGCGATACGCAGACCACATAATCTTGCTTGCTGAAAGTGAAGATGACTTGAAGCACTTACTGATGAAGATTAAAGACTACACTACAGTCTGCAATGTGAATTACACTTCAACATAAAGAAAATGAAAATCCTTACAAATGGACCAATAAGCAGCAATACAATAAATGGAGAAAAGTTTGAAGTTATCATTTCACTTGGATCCACAATTAACAAAACAGCAGTCAAGAAATCAGATGTCATATTGCACTGGGCAAATCTGCTGCAAAAAATCTCTTTAAAGTGTTGAAGAGCAAAGATGTCCCTTTGAAGACTAAGGTGCACCTAAGCCAAGCCATGGTATTTTCAACCACCTCATATGCATGTGAAAGCTGTAAAATGATAAGGAAGACCAAAGAAGAATTGATGTTTTTGAATTGTGATGTTGGTGAGGAATATTGAAAGTACCATGGACTGCCAGAAGAAAGAACAAATCTGTTCTGAACGAAGTGCAGCTGAAATGTTCCTTAGAAGTGAGAATGGCTGGACTTTGTCTCACCTACTTTGGTCATATTGTCAGAAGGAACCATTCCCTGGAGAAAGCTATCATGCTTGGTAAAGTAGAGGGTCAGCAAAAAAGGGGGAGACTCTCAATGAGATGGATTGACACAGTGGCTGCAGTGATGGGCTCAAGTATAGCAAGGACTGTGAGAATGGCACATGACCGGCAGTGTTTCGTTCTGTTGTACATAGGGTTGCTATGAGTCAGAGTTGATTCAACGGTACTTAACAACAACAACAACAACATTTTAATAATTTAATATTTACCTGGTAAGGGCTGAAAGTTTTTTCATACTTTGGTCAAGCTTATGAAATTTGATATGGTAATGCCATAAATGCTCAAGTATGAGATTTCTTTTGTGGCCTTTCTTGAAGTGGTTAAGACAGAATATGTGACTTCTTGATAATCTAGGCTATATAAATCCATGGGGGAAAAGCTTAAATTGTCAAGTGGTTTCTATATTTCTTGAGAAAGAAAATATATTGTTTTCTCTAGTACTCAAGTTATGTCAAACAGAGAAGCTCTAGATGATTTAATAAGGAAAAAAACCTAATAGCTCAGTGGAAAAATGAGTAAAGAATAGAATAGGCAGTTCACAGGGAAAGAAATATAAATGGATTATAAAAATACTCAGCATTACTTATAATTAAAGAAATGCAAATCAAAACTACAAGGAGATACCTACCAGATTCCCAGTCTGTAGAGATTTGATAATGCCCAGTGCTAGAGATTGAAGAAAGTATGACTTTGAAACTTTGTGAATGAAAGAAAAATCATTGCATCCATTTTGGAGGACGATTGGATGCACACTAACAAAACTCAAATGCACATAAACCTGGATTTATTAATTCCATAGGTAGAAATTTTTGCTAAGAGAAGTGTTAAAAGAAATTAAGTACAAAAAGTGTCTCTGCAGTCTTGTTTCTAATAGCAAAAGCAAAATGTATGTATCAGTTGAAGGTTTCTTTAGTGATTTGTGGTTGATTCATACTATTTAACTGTTAAGAGAATGATAAATATAAATGATAAAAAAATGATAAATATATTTGAGCTCATGTAGGAAGATCTAAGTTATTAAAAAGGAAGATTCAGAGCAGTGTGTATATTGTGTTCCCTGTGCTGGTAAATGTAAGCAGCTGTGGTGGTGCAGTGATTAAAGCATTCAGCAACTAACCAAAAGGTCAGCAATTTGAACCCACCAACCACTTAGTGGGAGAAAGACAAGACAGTCTGTTTCTGTAAAGACTTCTAGCCTTAGAAACCCTATGGGACAATTCTACTCTGTCCTAAAGGGTTGCTATGACTCAGCATTGACTCAATGGCAGTGGGTAGGTACTTGTAAAGGAGTATTTGTGGCGTAGTGCCTGAGGCATTTGACTGCTAACCAGAAGGCTGGTGGTTCAAACCCACCAGCCACTCCTTGGAAGGAAGGTTAGGCAATCTACTTCCATAGTGATGCTGCCTCAGAAACCCAAGGAGGGGTCGCTTTGAGTTGGATCGGACTGGACAGCAGTGGATTTTTTTTTTAGGTACTTGTAAATAACTCAAAAGTTTTAAAGGTACTCAAGAAACTGCTAACATTGGTTCTGTGGGGAATGGAATAGGGAAAGAGATTTCATTTTTTATTGTATACATTGGATTCTGTTTGACTCTTTTCCCTATGTGCTTGTGCTTTTTCCAATTAAAAGCAAGAAGAGGTTTAAATAATAGCAGAAGAGCTCATTCCATAATTACTGTGGAATTCTACAGTCAAAAACCAAAAAACCGAACTCACTGCCATTGAGTTGGATCCCATCCATAGTGACCCCTCCTTGGGTTTCTGTATCTCTACAGAAGTTGATTGCTCAGTGTTCCTTCTGAGGAGTGGCTGGTGGATTGGAACCACCAGCCTTCTGGTTAGCAGTCAAATGCCTTAGGCACTATGCTACCAGAGCTCCCTCAAGAAACACTTACACTTAAGGAGATCCAAATTGAGGATGTTCTGCAAAACAACTGGCATGGCCTCTTAAAGATATCATGAAAATAAAAAAAAAAAAAAGGAACCTAGAACAAAGATGACTAAAGAGACATGACAATTAAATGTAGTGTATTATGCTTGATTGGACCCTGGATTGAAAAACAAAATAAAACCAGTTGTTTTTTTTTTTTAATTTTATTGTGATTTAGGTGAAATTTTACAAAGCAGATTCATTTTACATTCAACAGTTCATACACATTTCGTTTTGTGACACTGTTTATAATCCCCACAATGTAACAGCTCTCTTCCCACTTCCTCCCGGTGGTTACCTTTTCCTTTTGTCCTCTTTGCCTATGCCTTCCTGCCTTCTTAGCTCCTTAGGTTTCTCCCTGTGCAAATTCTGCCCTTCTCATCTTCCATGGTTTATTGTTCTAAGGAGTGCATCTCCCAGGTGTCATTGCTCAGCTTGTAGGCCTGTGTATGGTTTGGCTGAGAGTGAGTCCAATTCCAGGCTTGAAGACCAACTAGAGGCCATAGTCTCTGGGGGTTCACCTATCTCCATCCAATCAGTAATCCTGGTCTTTTTCTGTTTATGTTTTATAGTTTTGTTCCACATTTTTCTCCCATTCTATCCAGGATCTCCAATTTTGATCCCTTTCTGAGTGATTGGCATTGGTAGGCAGGTACTATCTTGTTCTTCTGGTCTCAGGGTCATATTGGCTGAGGTTCTCATGGTCTCTCACTCCTTTGGACTAATTGTTTCCATGTATCTTTGATTTTGTTCACTCTTCTTTGCTCCAGATGAGAGGAGACTGATAGTTTCATCTTAGATTGCTGTTTGCAAGCTTTTAGACCCCAGTTACTATTTACCAAAGTAGGATGTAGAACAATGTTTTTGTGTATTGTGTTATGCCAATTGAGCTTGATGTCCCCTGCAACCATGGTTCTGAGCCCAGTGACTCATGTCCTCAAGGTGCTTAGTTGTAGCTAAGAAGTTATCCTAACTTTGTTCACTGTTAGCTCTATAATGCAAATGAACATTTTTTATAGCACACACAAATAAATGTGTAGTAGTTATCATCTGCCAGACTTATATATAGTCATGGGTATATTCCTGTTCACCTATCCATACATGATATTCTCATACCTATAACAAAACAGTTTTAATGACATTTTTAGATGATTGGATAAACTTATGTGGATTGTATATTAGATAATCACATTGTATTTATATTAAATTTCTTGAGTGTCATCATTCTGTCATGGTTATATAAGAGAATGTTTAATTTTTAGGAGACATATGCTGAAATATTTACAGATAAAGCATATCTGCCACTTACTCGCCAGGGAATCAACAAAAAATGAATATACATAACTATACAATACTACATTATCAGTAGTAACAAACATTAATCTATGAGTAGATACATGGTTAGACAGACTGAATGACCAAATATATCTAGGCAAAAGGTAATATACCTATGACTATATGAAAGGTTGGCAGAAGATATTTCTATATACATATTTGTATGTGCTGTCCAAATATATAATAGAGCTAACAAAGGGCAAATTTATGGTAACTTCTTAGCCACAGCCAACCACTCTGAGGGAGTGAGTTGCTGGACCTGTGGGCCCAGGACTATGGTTGCAGGTGACATCAAGCTCAAGTATCATAACATACTACACAATAAATATTGTTCCACATCCTACTTTGGTGAGTAGCGACTAGGGTCTTGAAAGCTTGCCATCTAGATGCAACAACTGGTCTCTCTATGTCTGGAGCAAAGAAGAATGAATAAAACCAAAGATGTATGGGAATGATTAGTCCAAGGGACTAGTAGACCATGTGAACCTCAGCCTATATGACCATGAGACCAGGAGAACTAGATGGTACCCAGCTACTACTGTCAACCACTTGGAAAGGGATCAGTGCAGGAGGTCCTGGACAGAGTAGGAGAAAAGTGTGGAACAAAACTCAAAATCATAAAAAAAGATCAGGTTTACTAAACTGATAGAGCCTGGTGAAACCCTTGAGACTATGGCTCACTTCTAACCAAACAATAGGCATATGAGGTGAACATTTACACTAGGTAGATACACTCTTTAGAACAGTCAATCATGGGAGATCAGAAGGGCAGTATTTGTACAGGGAGATAGCTCAGAGGGCAGGATTCCACAGGAAAGGATACAAGGAAAAGGTAATCACAGGGAGAAAGTGGGAAGAGAGCTGTTAAATTATTGGGATTGCAATCAACGCCATGAAACAAAATAAAACCCACCAGCCACTCCTCGGAAGGAAGGTTGGGCAATCCTACTTCCGTAGTGATACTGCCTCGGAAACCCAAGGAGGGGTCGCTATGAGTCGGGGCCGACTCGATGGCAAACAACAACAACAACATAAGGAAAATGAATTTGGTCTTTAAACCTTCACCCAAATCACATTAAAGGAAAAAGTAAAGTATATACATCTACATACATACACATATCAAGAGGGAGATAAAGCAAAGACAGTGAAATGTTAAAAATGGGCGAATCTAGATTAAGGAATGTTACTTTTTTATAGGTTTGAAATTTTTCAAAATCAAAAGCTGGGAAAAAAAAAGATAACCAACCAGATGAATGCTTGTGATTTCAATGGTGCAGGACTTAGAAACACAATTTTTCATTCCTTCTCTCAACGCTGAATGAGATGGGGGCCATTGGGGGATTCTGGATGAGTGGTTCCTTGATCTTAGGCTTTAAACTTATCACTCTGATTGCTGTGTTAAGAATTGACTTTAGGTGGCCAAAGATGGATATGGTGACCCCAGTTATAAGGCAACTGCATACAGGTAAAATATGATGATGGCTCAAAGTAAAGGAGTAAAAATGGTGGTAAGAAGTTACCAAATTCTAAAACTATTACTTGCTGACAGAATAGGCATGGTGTATGAGTGAAAGAGAAGTACCAAGGATGACTCCAAGGAGGAGTCCAGGAGGATAAAAAGATCTTCAACTGAGTTTTGAGAGATTTCAGGAGGATTAGGTTTTGCTGGGGCTCATGGAGCTCAGGAATCAGTTTGAACATGTTAGATTCAAACTACCTTATCTATTAGACATAAAAGTGGAGGTCTTAAATGGACAACTGGATATATGAATTCATTGGAATTCATTGGAGAACTATAGCTAGAAATATAAATTGGGAATTGTCGTTATGGGATTGAGTATAGATAGAGGAGAATGGAGCCCTGGGGAATTTTAGCAGGAAGAGGTCAAGAAGCTAAGGAGGAACTAGTAAAGGAGACTGAGGATGAGCAGCCAGTGAATTGCAGATAAACCAGGAGAGTGTCTTGTTTTAGAAGGCAAGTGAAGACATGTTTCAAGGAGGAAGAGGTGTTCAACCATGCTAAATGCTGCTGTTGGATCAAGTAAGATGGGGATTAAGAATTGACTATTGTAATGGGAGGTCTGGTGAAATAGTGCCTAAGGCATTTGACAGCTACCTCGAAGGCTGGTGGTTTCAAACCCACCAGCCACTCCTTGGAAGGAAGACTGGGCAATCTACTTCCATAGATATATTGCCTTGGAAACCCAAGGAGGGGTGACTATGAAGTTGAATTGACTTGATGGCAGTGAGCTTGTTTTTTTTTTTTTTTTCTTTTTTAGATTAGTGATGGTTGTACAATATGATTAGTGTAATGATAGCACTATGTTGTACATTGAAAAACACTGAACTGGCAAATGTGTTACATATGTATTTATAACAATTAAAACAAAAAGAATTTACCATTGGATTGAGCAATGTAGAGGTTATTGGTGATCTTTCCATGAGCAAGCAGGGTCATCATTTTAGAAGCTTTTGGCTACCAGTAACAGAAAACCTAATATTATTGCCTTAAATGAAGAGTGGATCATTTACCCACAAGAATGATTCCCCTCAAGAAATTAGTGAAATTGTTGCTGGAGTTAGTTCAAGGAGAGCAACTATGTCAGGGTCACCATATCTATAATTTCCTTGGACTTTTCTCATGGTTTCAAATTGGTTATTTTCATATCCACATTCAAGGAAGGAAGAAAAAGGGAAGCACAGTATTATCAGTGTGTGTCCCTTTTATCAGGGAAATAAAGGTTATCAGAACCTATCACCTGCACCCCTCCCCCCCCAACCTAACCCCTTACAGGCTTCTGTTCTAGTCCTGTTAGTCAGAACAGTGTCATATGTCATCACAAGCTCCAAGAGAGATCAGGAATGTGAATTGATTTTGTACGGGAGTATCCTGAAGGTCCAAGAGAAGTTAAATGACTTGATCAACACCATGCTAATAACATAGCAGGACCAAGACAAACACTGTCTCCAAAGTTTGGATTCTTTCTGTTATAGCATGATACTGCAATAGTCCAGGTTGCTGCTGCTGATTATGATCTAAATTAAAGCAAATACAATTATGTAGGAGTGAATTTTAGAGTATGTCTGAGGAAGAATCAAAAGTCTTGTTGACAAATTTGCTATAGGAGATAAAAGAAAGTTAAGAATCCTAAAAGGCAAATGCAACTCTCAGACCACAGTTAAGTCAAAGAAATAGACTCCACTTGCAAATCAGATCAAACCAAAAAATATTTTGAGTGCTGCTTCTTGGGTCTTAGCTATGGGGATCCAAAGGAGAACTGAGAATGAGTTCACAAGCAATGGAGAGAAACTTTTTTTTATTGAGCCCTGAAATATGAGAATATTGCATTAACTAACAAGGGCGGAAGGGCCCACTACAGAGTGTGATACGTAGTAGATTTCAGTAAATGTTTAGTTCTCATCTTTTGTCTTTGCCACTTAGAGGGGGTTCACCTATCTCCATCCAATCAGTAATCCTGGTCCCTCCTCCAGTCTATTCTCTGCTGCCATCAGAGTTATACAAATTTATATCTAATACATTCTTCCTTTGCTTAAGAACTATCAAATATCCCCCACTAACAACAGGATAAAATACAAAATTCTTTGTTTCTACTGGCCCTTACATTCCTATTTGTTGTTGTTGTTGTTATTTGCCCTAGAGTCAGTCCCGACTCATTGTGATCCCTCCTTGAGTTTCCGAGGCAGTAACACTACAGAAGTAGGATTGCCCAACCTTCCTTCTGAGGAGTGACTGGTGGGTTTGAACCGCCAGCCTTCTGGTTAGCAGTCAAGTGCCTTAGGCACTATGCTACCAGAGCTCCTACACTCCTATTTAGTTTTATGTTACTGAATGATTTTATTCCAAAACATGGTGTCTTCCTAGTGTGTTTTTGCTTTTTCTATCTAGAAAATTTCTTCTCATCCTCTAATACTTGGCTTTATGTGATATCAACGTGATATCCTAGTTCCCCTGGCAGAGTTAGTTACTTTCATCTTATCCCTGTAACACATATACCAACCCTTGTTTTATTATGTTATAATTGTTTGTGGGCTTATTCCCCACTAGACAGTGAGCTTTTTGGCACTGGGGATTGCCTTACTCTTTTACTCTTCTCTTTGCCCAGCATGGTTTCTGACACATAGTAGTTGACTGATGAATGAATGAATGAGTGAAGAGGATAATCAGATATATTTTTTCCCTCTGTGTCTTTAGAAGCATAAGCTCCTGTAGGGAGATTTGAACTGAATAGGAACTTTTTCTTCTAGTGGGACTCTCATAGATGGTACAAAGTAATATTGATGGGAATAAACATTTCAAATTAAAATGACTTAGGCTGTGTCTGCAGGGCCATCACTAAACCAAAATGAAAATAAAATTAGTCTAAATTGCTATAAGCCTTTTTAATAATAACAGGATTGGTGCTTCTGAATATCTCAAGCATGGCTTGGCTATATTGATGAACCAGTTGCTTTCACAGCAACAGTTTCATTTTATTTCAATTAACATGAAATTTAGAATACAATCACAATAGCAAGTCCCCTACCCATCTGCCCCTCAAGTGTAGCCAGCTGGCTGGGATCCTACAAAGTGGATGAAAGAATCAGACAACAGCTAAGTCAAAGGAATGAACTCCACTCTGCAAATCAGAACAAACCACAAATATTTACTTAATGCTGCTCCCTGTGACCAGGATCCCTGGTAGCACAGTGGTTAAAGCTCTTGGCTGCTAACCAAAAGGGCAGTGGTTCAAACACACCAGCCACTCTGTGGGAAAACAATATGGCAGTCTGCTCCCATAAAGATTTGTGGTGTTGAATTTCCAGTATGATAGTGGAATAGGCAGATATACCTTTTACAACAAAGATCTGAGAAACCAAATGAAACAGATACAGATGATAATTCTGGAACCTTGAACTTTGAAGGAAAGAATGCAGAAGTAGAACAAATACCCATTAGAAGAAGAAACTGAATGAAAACAGTGAACAAGGAAACATATGGAGTGGTGAATTGTCAACTGGCCTGGCAGTGCATGGCCATTTTGAATTGCTGAAAGCAGCATTCCAATTTATGTACTTACCAGATAATCAGCTCTGCTCACTCAGGACTATACCAGTGCCCACACTGGTAGCTGGTGACCAGAAAGGTGATCTCCCCGTTCCTCCCTACACCCTGCCGGTGACCAGAAATGTGGCCATCTCCCACCCCCAGCCACCTGGAAGCTGGTGAAATCCTTTCCAACACTGTTTGCTGGTCTGCCTGAGACCTGAACTGTACCCTTGCAGAATGGGCACTGCGTGCACACCACTCCCACATTTAGAGGCATGGTTTCTCTGGCTTTTCAGCCCACAGAGTGTGCTGCCATCGACTGGGTGGGCACCCCACCACCCCTGCCTCCATAGTGAGCAGAGCACACTATCCTGAATGAGATGTCCCACCCGCTGCCACCTCCTCAGCCAGCAGAAGTGGCGTCCTGGACTGGGCATGCCATCTCCTGCTGCCACTTTGGCTGGCAGAAGCCCTGTCCAAAAGCAGGATGCCCTGCCCCCTACTACCTCCTCAGCTGGCAGACTGTACAACCTTGGACCAGGTGGCCTCCTTGCCTGGCAGAGCATGCTGACCTGGACCAGGCGTCCTGGCCCCTGTTACCCCAGCTCTCTCTTTTCTTTTTTCCTTTCCTTTCTCTTTCCTTATTTGTGTTTTTTCCTTTTCTAGTTTTCTTTTTCTCTTTTCTCCCCCCCGCCTCCCCGCCCCCTTGTTTTTCTCAATCCATTGAAAGGACTTAAATATAATTCTTTCGAATTCCTTATCAGGTAGTTCCAATACAATTCTTCCTCAGGAAGATTTTCTGGCTCTGTATTTTATTCACTTGTTTGAGCCATCCTGTCTTGTTTCTTTGTGTGAACTGAGGTTATCTGTTGTCTCTGAGACATTGTGGTGGTGGTGTCTTTTATTGATGATTGTATATTGGGTGGTTTGTCCAGATTTTTGGCTTTCTTTTGTTTTGATGTATCCAAGCAAGTAAGGTGAGTGTGCTACTCTGCTTGCTTGTTTGACGTGCACTTAGGTGCTCACCACCCATCTCTTCATGGGTATGGTAGAGGATGGGAGTGTGTGTCCAGTTTTCTATTAGCTGTTCATGTAGAGCAAGGGGGAGTAGGCTGGGGTAGTGTTGGCTGTTCTTTGTCATCAATCAAAGTAGTGCAGGAGTGGGTGGTGACACTCACCTGGTGTGTAGGGCAGCAGGAGGGGCAGGGGTGGCTGCGTACTGTGGATGTGGTTGCTGTCTCTCACCAGGTCACAGATTCTAAATTTATATTTATCACATCACTTAACAAATTATCTTGCATTATCTTTGTGCACCCCTGTGTTTTTTGGTAGGAGCTCTGGTAGTACAGTTGTTAAGGCATTTGGCCGCTAACCAAAAGGTCAGTGGTTCAAACCCATCAGCTACTCCATGGAAGAAAGATGAGGCAGTCTGCTTCTATAAACATGTATAGCTTTGGAAACTCAGTGGGGGTCACTTTGAGTTGGAATTGACTCGAAGGCAGTGAATTTGGTTTGGTTTGGTTTCCTTGGTAGACATTATGCTCTTTGAGGGCAGAACCTCTGCCTTGCTCCTAGCACTTAACCTATTACATGACAGCTAGTGGGTGCTGACTTAATGTTTGTTCACTGAATGAATTGTAGATATCACTCTTGAGTAAGAGATATGCATGGGACACTTCTAAACATAGGCCAGTGTGAGGGTTGATTCTGATGCTCTTTAGTCTTATGTTGTAAGTGATCTGGATATTTCAGGAGAAGGAGAGGATGGTAATGGGCAAGTGGTTTTTAATGTAAAAGAACCAAGAGTTGTATATAGTTTGATCCAGTTAATTTCATTCAAAAGCAATAGCACACACTTAATATACAACTAGGCTTTTCCCACATGCAGAGAAATTTGCATGGGGGAGAGACCTGAAAATAATTCACTTCCAAATTTCATGTACTCTTAAGGTTGCATGTTACTTTAAAGGACAAAGTGTTACGATTTTGCTGTTCACTGCTACATAGAAACAGCTTTGAAGCAAAGAAATTGTGTAATGGGATTTTCTCAGTCTCTGAAAAATTGATGAGTATGTTAAGAACATCATTTGTGGCTGAGTACAATTTGGTAATGCGTAACTGTGGGAGGCAGCATGAGTAGTGGAGAAGGTGCCCAGCTTTGCTTCCAACTAGATCTGTGACTCTAGGAGCTTTGGACGGGAGCTCTGGTAGCATAGTGGCTAAGACACTTGCCTGCTAACCAGACGGCTGGCGGTTCAAACCCACCAGCCACTCCTCGGAAGGAAGGTTGGGCAATCCTACTTCCATAGTGATACTGCCTCGGAAACCCAAGAAGGGGTCACTATGAGTCGGGTTTGACTCAACGGCACATAACAACAACAACAACAACAACAACAGGAGCTTTGGTAGCGTAGTGCCTAAGACATTTGACTGCTAACCAGAAGGCTAGTGGTTCAAACCCACCAGTCACTCCTTGGAAGGAAGGTTGAGCAATCTACTTCCATAGTGATACCATCTTGGAAACCCAAGGTGGGGTCGTTATGAGTTGGGTCTGACGTGATGTCACATAACAACAACAACAACAGGTGAGAGCCTTGGTGTCCTTTTATATGTAATAAAGGAGTGCACTATGCCATCAGAGCTCCTAAAGGAGTTCCAGCAGAAACATTTGGTGATGTATCCATTGGCTATTTGATTACATGATATTTTGTTATCAGAATGTGTGTATGTGTATGTTTCTGTAATGAAAAAAAAAAAAAAAAGGACTTAAGGCTCTAGTATGAAGTTTCTGTACTAACAAAACAGTTATGACTCATTGATTTGAAACCCAGTTATTCAAATTCACAATAATGTGAGTATGAGGCACTTCTCAGTAGCCTATCTATTTGTTTGCGTTTCTAAATGTGAAGAGGAATAAAACAGAATAGATGTTTGTGGACATAGCCAGATCTGGTTTGAGTCTAGGCTCTGCCATTTACTGTGCAATCTTGAGAAAACTACTTAATCTCTTTGAATCTGTTACGTCATCTGTATTGTTGGTAGATGCTGTCAAGTTGGCTCGATTAATGGTAGCCTTATGTATAGCAAAATAAAATGTTGCCTGCTCTGGCACCATCTTCATGGTCATTGATATGTGGGTACCCATTGTTGCAGCTGCTGTGTTAATCCATCTCATTGTGGTAAATATCAGTATCTGCTTCTGTAGATTTCTGAGAAGATTAAATGAAAACATTTTCTAAAATGCTTATCATACTGACTGACTGAATAATATCATTATAATAATACATTTGTATTTCAGTTTGGTCTTGTACATGTAAAATATGGTTTGTAATAGCTTTGTATAATGGAAATTTGGATCAAGGAGAGAGGTTTTAGAAAGCACATGAGGAAAAATAACTTAGGAGAGACTACAGATCTTTTTTTTTTTTTGCTTTTTAAATTGTGCTTTGGATGCAGTTTACAGAGCAGAATTTGTTTTACATTGAACTGCCGCATCCGACAAAACCGCACAGGTCATGAAATGAAGCGACACAAAAGGATTAATGGTTTTCTTTTTTATTTAAAAGGAACGGGGGGGGGGGGCGGGCAGGTGGATGCCTGCGAGAGCGACGCCTGATGCCTTTGTTCTACTTTATTTATATGTTTGTACATGATTACATCATTAGTCTTAGAATCCATACTATCAGCTTATTCTCTACAGAGTTAAAGTTTTACTCCTCTTCGTGCTCAAGGACAACAGGTGGTCATTAAAACAATCACAGAAGTCTCCTCGGGAATAAGGAGTGTAAAATGATAAATGTTTACTAGGGCACAGTGACCCAAAGTATGAAACATCCCAATAAGATAAAAACATGGACTACTGGAATAACATCTACTTTTAATACTTGATGTTTTGCCAATTAAGCATTTAACAGTGAGAGAGACCTTGCCATCTCTTAAAGCAAACATTCAATCACAAGAGAGGCCTTGTCATCTCTTCACTGTAATTAGAACGTGTGCCTTGCAATTATGTTCTTTTGGGGGTCTTTTTCTTGGTCTCCAAGATTCAATGGTTTGTGTACATTTGATTTCACACCCTGATTACCATCCCCAACCATAACCCATTCTCTTCCCCTTTCTTCCCTGTGACTCCCCCTCCCTGTGTCCTTCTTAATTATGTACTCCTGTCTGTCCAGCTTTCCCTCCATGTGAATGCTGCCCCTCTGGTCCCCATGGCTGATTGCTCCAAGGGGTGTATCTCCGTAGACTAGGTGGGTGCATTACCCTGATTTGGGTGTTCTGTATGTAAATCTTTTTACTATTGGGCTGAGGGCCATTCCTTGGGAGTGAGTCCTATTCCAGGCCTGAAGGGTATCCCAGGGCTATAGTCTTGGAGGTCCCACCAGCTTCCATCTGACCAGTTATTCTGGTCATTATTGTGTTTTTCAGTTTTTTTCCACATTTTCTTCCACTTTATCCAGGATCTCCAGTTTTGATCCCTTTCTGAGTGGTTGGCATTGGTAGCCAGGTACCATCTAGTTCTTCTGGTCTTGAGGTCCATCATATTCTTGGACTAATTGTTTCCAAATGCCCTTGATTTTCTTCACTCTTCTGCTCAAAAGCTTTTAAGACCCAGTTGCTACTCACTAAAGTAGGTTGTGGAACAAAATTTTTATGTACTCTGTTGTGCCAATTGAGCCTGGTGCCCTCCAGTACTATGGTTCTGAGTCGGCAGGCCTGGTGATTCTCTCTCCCAAGTTATTTGGTTGTCTCTGAGGGATTACTCTAACTCTGTCTTCTGTTGCTTCTTTAATGATTGTGGTTATTTTGTATCACTAGTATCTATGCAAGATTATCTTCAGCTAAATCTATCATTAGTCTAGGGTACATTCCTGTTCACTGACCCCCATCTGATCTTCTCAGTTGTGTATGCATTTATCTGTAGTCTGGTGCTTGATGTTAGTGGTAAGGCAGTATTGTGCATATACTAGTATTTGCCTCTGTTGTCTATATCTTGTGTGCACATTTCGGTGTCCTCCCTTTCCCAGTGTTATTATCATGCTGGTAACAAACTCTTTCCATACCGTCCCTCCCCTTACCCAAATTAGCATGTGGCCCCCAACTAGTCTGAAATTTTCCTTTCCCTTCCCTCTCATCTCCAGTAACCTACAAAGTGAGTTCTCTTCTCTAAGCAAACCCTTCCTTGACTATTTACAATAACGGACTCATACACTATTTGTCCTTTTGCGATTGGCTTATTTCACTCAGCATAATGTCCTCCAGATCCATCCACATTGTGAGATGATTTGAGCATTCTTCATTATTCTTTAATGTACCACAGTATTCCATTGTCTGAATGTACCATAATTTGGTTATCCGTTCATCTGTTAATGGGAATTTAGGTTGTTTCCATCTCTTTGCTATAGTGAATTGTGCTGGGATAAACATGGGTGTGCATATGTCTGTTTGTGTCCTGTCTCTCATCTCTTTAGGATATATTCATAATAATGGAATTGCTGATGCAAATGGTATTTCTATTTTCAGTTTTTTAAGGAAACGCTATACCATTTTCCACAATCGTTGTACCATTTTATAGTCCCACCAGCAGTGTATGAGAGTTCCAGTCTCTCTGCAGCCTGGCCAGCATTTGTTATTTTCTGTCTTGTTGAACTTTGTTATTATTGCTGGAGTGAGATGATATCTCATCATTGTTTTGATTCATTTCTCTGTAATGGCTAATGATTGTGAACATTTCCTCATGTGTTTGTTGGCTGCCAATATATCATCTCTAATGAAGTGTCTGTTCATGTCCCTTGCCCATTTTTAAATTGGATTGTTTGTCTTTTTGGTGTTGAGGTATTGAAGTTTTCTATAAATTTTGGAGATAAGTCCTTTTTCCAATATGTCATAGGCAAATATTTTCTCCCAATCTTTAAGCTCTCTTTTTACCCTTCTGGAGAAGTCTTTCTATGCACATAAGAATTTAATTTTTAAAAGGTCCCAGTCATCTAGCTTCTCTTCCACTGTCTGTGCATTCTGGGTTATGCTTGATAGTCTACTTATGCCATAAATTAGGGCCTCTAGATTTGCCCCTATCTTATCTTTGAGGAGCTTTACAGTTTTGGGTTTTGCATTTAAGTCTTTGATCCAACTTGAGATTGTTTTTGTGTATGGGGTGAGGTGTGGGTCTTGTTTCATTTTTCTGCAAGTGAATATCCAATTTTGCTAGCACCACTTGTAAAAGAGGCTATCTGTCTCCTGTTTAATGCGTTTTGGTCCTTTGTCAAAGATCAGCTGTCCATAGATGGATGGGTCTATTTCTGGGTTTTCAATTCTGTTCCATTGGTCTATCTGTCAATCATTGTACCAATATCACACTGTTTTGACTACTGTAGCTGTATAGTAGGTTTTGAGATCTGGGAGTATTAGACCTCCCATCTTGTTTTTCTCCTTCAGAAGTGCTTTGCTTATCTGAAGTCCCTTTCCTTTCCATATGAAGTTAGTAATTAGTTTTTCCATATCCTTAAAAAATGTTGATAGTATCTGGATCAGGATTGCATTGAATGTATAGATTGCTTTGAGTAGTATTGATGTTTTGAGTAGTATTGATGTTTTCACAATATTCAGTCTTCCTATCCATGAACAAGTCAGGTTCTTCCATTTATGTAGATCCCTTGTAGTTTCTTGTAGTAGTGTTTTATAGTTTTCTTTGTATAGGTGTTTTGTGTCTCTGGAAAGATTTATTCCTATATATCTTTTTGGTAGCTATTCTAAATGGTATTGTTTTCCTCATTTCCTTTTCAGAGAGAGGCCTCTTTGTTGATGTAGAGGAATCCCAATGATTTTTGTATGTTGATCTTGTATCTTGCCACTTTGCTGAACTTCTCTATTAGTTCCAGTAATTTTTTTTGCTGAGTCTCTTGGGTTTTCTATGTATAGAATTATGTCATCTATAAATAAAGATAGCTTTACTTCCTCTTGAGACTACAGATAGTTATATTAAGAGCCACTCATGTTTTTAATTTGTGCAGATAAGAAAATAATATCTCAGAGTAGTTTTGACATACTCAAAGTCCTACAGATAAAGTTACAGCAACAATGCAATAGAAAAACTGTGGAGGCTGCTGTATGAGGCCGCTAAAGAAACTGATCTGTGTGTCTGAATATGCACCTGAATAACAGTGGATGTGAACTCTGGACCTGGGCTGGTTTACAGACATGCCCAGTTTTGGAATCCTTAGCTCAAAAGCAACAGCTGCCATGAAGCTTCTGGATTCTTGGTTTTTATCCATGCATCTTGAAAGAGCCTACCCATCTTACCTTCTCGGGTGTGAGCTACGTGAGAAAAAGGTTTTTGACCTGGATAGGCATCAAAATCACCTGAGGAAGTTTTTAAAATATGCATATAATCTGGCCTGATCACCAGAGCTTCTGATATTTAGGTCAGAGAGGTGATATCTCAGTATCATGTTTTATTAACAATTTAAAAATAATTGAAAGATAGACATGCACAGGAATAGAAAGCACAAAGAGATTAAATAACACAGCATTTAAAAATGGTCCTGTAAAATTTCAAAACTGGAATTCAAACTCTTCTACATTATTTTCTTATTAACAATTAATTTTCAATAGAAATATTTTGAGGCTACAAACAAATCCAAAATAAGTTTTATTAATCTGTAGAAAGATTTATTTTTAAGACCAGAATTTGCAAAATGTTAAAGCTCTGACACACAATTTATATTGGATCTATAATGTTACAGGAATCCTAAATCCTTGTTGTTGTTGTTGTTGTTAAGTGCCGTCGAGTCGTTTCCGACTCATAGCGACCCCATGCACAGCAGAACAAAACACTGCCCGATCCCGCGCCAGCCCCACAATCCCTGCTATACTTGATCCCATCATCGCAGCCACTGTATCAATCCATCTTGTTGAAGGTTTCCCCCTCTTTCGTCGACCCTCCATCATACCAAGCATGACATCCTTCTCCAGGGAATGGTCCCTTCTTACAACATGACCAAAATAGGTGAGACGAAGTCTGGCCATTCTTGCTTCCAAGGAGCATTCTGGCTGCACTTCCTCCAGGACAGATCCGTTAGTTCTTTTAGCAGTCCATGGTACTTTCAGCATTCTCCGCCAGCACCACAACTCAAAAGCATCAACTCTTCTTCGGTCTTCCTTATTCATTGTCCAGCTCTCACATACATACCAGGCGATTGGAAATATCATGGCTTGTGTCAGGCGCACCTTAGTCCTCAAGGAGATATCCTTGCTCCTCAGCACTTGAAACAGTTCCTTCGCAGTTGACTTTCCCAATGCTACACATCGTCTAATGTCCTGACTGCTGCTTCCGTTGGCATCGATTGTAGAACCAAGCAACGTGAATTCTTTGACAACCTCAATCTTCTCTCCATTTATTGTGATGCTACTCATTGGTCCAGTTGTGAGGATTTTTGTTTTCTTTATATTGAGACGTAATCCATACTGCAGACTGTATTCTTCAACCTTCATCAGTAGCTGTCTTAAGTCATCCTCACTTTCAGCAAGCAAAGTTGTATCATCTGCATATCTCAGGTTGTTAATGATTCTTCCTCCAATCCTGATACCACGTTTTTCTTCATATAGTCCAGCTTCTCGGATTATTTGCTCAGCATATAGATTGAATAAGTGTGGAGACAGAATACAACCCTGACGCACTCCCTTCTTGATTTTAAACCATGTAGTGTCCCCTTGTTCTGTTCGAACGACAGCTTCCTGGTCAAGGTACAGATTCCTCATGAGTACAATCAAGTGCTCGGGGATTCCCATTCTTCTCAATGTTGTCCATAATTTGTCATGATCCACACAATCAAATGCCTTTGCATAGTCAATAAAACACAAGTAAACATCTTTCTGGTATTCCCTGCCTTGAGTCAAGATCCATCTGACAACAGCTATGATATCCCTTGTTCCACGTCCTCTTCTGAATCCGGCTTGAACCTCTGGAAGTTCTCTATCAATATACTGCTGCAAACTTTTCTGAATTATCTTCAGTAATATCTTACTTGCATGTGATATTAATGATATTGTTCTATAATTTCTACATTCTGTGGGATCACCTTTCTTTGGAATGGGCACAAATATGGATCTCTTCCAGTCAGTTGGCCAGGTAGCTGTCCCCCAAATCTCTTGGCATAACTGAGTGAGTGCCTCCAATGGGGCATCTGTTGTTGAAATATCTCAATCGGTATGCCATCAATTCCTGGAGGCTTGTTCTTCGCCAGTTCTTTCATTGCAGCTTTGACTTCTTCCTTCATTACCATTGGTTCTAGATCATATGCCACTTCCTGAAATGGATGAAGATCAGTGAGTTCTTTTTGGTACAGTGACTCTGTGTATTCCTGCCATCTTCTCTTGATATTTCCTGCATCATTCAATATTTTGCCCATAGAATCTCTCAATGTTGCAACTCGAGGCTTCAATTTTTTCTTCAGTTCTTTCAGTTTGAGAAATGCTGAACGTGTTCTTCCTTTTTGGTTTTCAGACTCCAGATCTTTGCACATTTCATTATAGTAATTGGCTTTGTCTACTCGAGCTGCTAAATCCTAAATCCTTGTATGTTAAAATTTCCCCTATTGATGGTGATGTCCACCAGCCTTGAGAATGCTTGGCTTAGGGGATAATCCTTAGGTGTCAGTGTCCATTTATTGGTTCATCAGCTGTTGCAGATTGTTCATGACAACCTGTATTGTTAGTATTTAAGGGTTATCTGCCTCAGTTGGACAAGAAAGAGATTGAGGATGAAAAAACAAACAAACAACAACAAAAACCATAGAGAGAATGCATTCCAATGTCTTAATGGATGCTTGAATAATGGAAAATGTCCATTATTCAAGCCCCTGTGTGTGCTAATCATCAGTGAATGACTGGCCAGAGGATGTTATGTGACATGAAGGAAAGAATACTAAGCTTGGAGTCAGGAGGACAGGAGTCCTGGGTTCCAACTTTGCTGCTTAACAAGCGCTTTGACTTTTGCAAATTATTTTTACCTATTTGAGTTTCTGTTCTTTCATCTGTAAATTGAAGGGGAGTTGAACTAAACTGTTTTAAAGATCTAATCCATCTAAAAATTTCATGATTTATTCATTTCAATTGGTAGTTGTAATTGAAAGCTAAGTTCTCAATTTTACATGTTAGAATTTCACTCAATAATAGTAATAACAGCAAAACCCAAACCAGCTGCTGTCAAGTTAATTCCAATTCCTGGTGACCCATATGTGTCAGAGTAGAACAGTTCTCCACAAGGTTATCAATGGCTGATATTGTAGAAGTGGGTCACGTGATTTCTACTTCTGAGGCAACTCTGGATGGACTTGAATCTCTAACCTTTCAGCTAGTAGTCAAGCCCTTCATAGTTTATGTCACCAAGGACTCCAACTCCTTAAGACCTGACAGTAAAAGCAGATGATCAGATTGATCCAGAGTACCAGAGTATAGTGAGGCAGGAAGTCAAGGGAAAAAGGATGTGAATTGCATGATTCTTGTGATTGGCCATGCCCATGGGAGGACTGAATGGTTAGAAGAAGCTGTGAATCTAGAGGTTGGTGACAATTTGGGAAAAATAAGAAGAATCAAGGTACTAGGTACAGTGAAAAAGTTGAAACATAGGTGTGAAGGGGGATAAAGTAGTGAGGGATATGGAATGGAGTAAAGGTTTCAGTCTGAGAATGAAATAACAGTCTGACTTAAGAGGTTGAAGAATTCTGCATGCTGACCAGGAAGGTCCAGGATTGGCCATGGGATTGGGTACTAGTGTGGAGATGTGGTTAAGGTCACTGGTGCTGATCTAGTCAAGGAACTGTGTGACCAAGCCCTGCATAAGTTGTCCACACAGATGTTAAGATCAAGCAGAATGGTGGTAGCAGTAGGAATGGAAAAGAAAAATATAAACCAGATGCTAGAGTTCTCAGTGAAGGTAAAACCATGACAAGGAGGGTGATGAGTAACTAGGGTATTGATTTTTCTTATAGGAAGAATTGGATGATTTGAGGGATTTCAGCATGAGGGAGGGAGAGTAAAATTATGGAAGTTACAGTGCATGCAAGCTATTATCTTCTTATTTGGTAATAGTTTGGGAGAAAGAGCAGCTCTTATTTTAAGGTCCATATTATGCTGTGATGCTGTTAAAGCTAGAGACCTTTGCTTTGCTCAGGGATCTGCTATCACAGGAAAAATAGATGCTTGACCTCACAGAAAGACTAGGCACTTGAACCTTACAAATAACTTGGCTACCCTTCTTTTAGAAATATTATTTTTTATTCTGATTTCCCTAGAAGTGACTTTCTTTGGGACTTGAATATTCTCTGTAGACCTCAAACTTCTTTTGAAGAGTGGTAGATATTTGATTTCAGCTTAAATAGAAACTGATTTCTTTGAATGGAAAGTTCAGCAAATCATCGTAGTAATGCATATTGATTCCTCCTGCTCCAGCAGCTAGATCAATGTAAGCAGTAAATGTCATTATTTCCTGTGCTGTCTACAATCCAGATGTATTCTCAGAGAATCCAATGGTAAAGACTCTGAAGTTTTATTTGGAATAATTATGAAACAGTTGGTCTCATCTTCTGGAAAATGCAGAATGGCAATATGGTTATAACATTGTCAAAGATCAGAAAGTCTTTGATTCTACTTTGGGTTTTAGTTCTTACTTCCTCATGCTGTACAATTATAAGATAAACCCCTAAAAATCTACTCCAGGCCACTTTGGATTACCTATCTGTGAATATGAAGAATTAATGCCTATACTTTACCTTATTGGATTAGCCCATTGCTTTTGATTTAATTCCTATTTGTGGTGACCATGTATGTGTCAGAATAGAACTGTGTTCAGTAGGGTTTTCTAGTTACAGTGGATGATTTTTTTTTGAATTAGCTCATAAGGCCTTTCTTCCATGGCACCTGTGGGTGTATACAAACCTCCAACCTTTTGGTTAGCAGCCAACCATATAACTATTTGCATCACCCCAGGACTATAAACAAAATGTCTAGGTTTGATAGTAAATAAGTACTAAAATCCAAGCCTTGAGTTGCAATATTGAAGGATTCTATGGCAAAAATATTGAACAATGCAGGAAGCATCAAAAGAAGATGAAGAGAATACACAGAGTCACTTATCATTCAACCATTTAAGGAGGTACAATATAATCAAGAACTAACGACACTGAAGGAAGAAGTCTAAGTTGCACCAAAGTTACTAGCTAAAAGCAAGGCTCCAGGAATTGACAGAATACGTACTGAGATGTTTCAACAAATGGATGCAATACTGGAAGTGCTAACTTGTCTATTTCAAGAAAATTGGAAGATAGCTACCTGGCCAACCAACTGGAAGAGATCCATATTTGTGCCCATTACAAAGAAAGGTGATCCAACAAAAGGTAGAAATTTCAAACTTCATTGATATCACATGCATGTAAAATTTTGTTGAAGATAATTAAAAAAATGGTTGCAGCAATAAATTGACAAGAAACTGTCAGAAATTCAAACCAGTTTCAGAAGAGGACATGTAACAAGAGATATCATTTCTGATGTCAGATGGATCTTGGCTTAAAGCAAATAATACCAGAAAGATGTTTACCTGTGTTTTATTGACTGTGCAAAGTCATTCAACTGTGTGGATCATAACAAATTATGGATAATATTGTAAAGAATAGGAATTCCAGAACACTTAATTGTGCTTATGCAGAATGTGTACATAGACCAAGAGGTAATTGTTCGAACAGAAGGGGATACTGTATGGTTTAATATCAGGAAAGGTGTGTGTTAGGGTTGTATCCTTTCATCATACTTGTTCAATCTGTATGCTGGGCAAATAATCCAAGAAACTTGACTACATGAAGAATAATGTAGCATCAGGATTAGAGAAGATTCATTAACAACCTGTGATGTGTGATGACACAGCCTTGCTTGCTGAGAATGAAGAGGACTTGAAACACTTATTGATGAAGATCAAAGACATCAGTCTTCAATATGGATATTATATACCAACATAAAGAAAAAAAAAATCCTCACAAGTGGACCAGTGAGCAACACCATGATAAAAGGAGAAAAGATTGAAGTTGTGAAGACTTTCATTTTACTTTGAGCCACAGTTAACACACATGGAAGCAGCAATCAAGAAATCAAACTATGTATTGCATTAGGCAAATCTGCTGCAAAGACCGCTTTAAACTGTTAGAAAGCAAAGACATCACTTTGAGAACTAAGATATGCCTGACCCAATTGCCTCATATGTACATGAAAGCTGGACAATGAATAAGGAAGATAGAAGAATTTATGCATTTGAATCATGTGTTGGAGAAGAATATTGAATATACTGTGGACTGCCAAAAGAATCACCTTTTGCCACAGATGTAGTCAATCTGATTCCTGTGTACTCCATCTGGTGAAGTCCATGTGTATAGCTGCCATTTGTGTTGTTGAAAAAAGGTATTCACAATGATTAAGCCATTGGTCTTGCAAAATTCTATCATGTGATCTCCAGTGTCATTTCTGTCAGCAAGGCTAAATTTTCCAACTCCCAGTGAATCTTCTTTGTTTCCAACTTTTGCAATTCAATCACAGTGATAATCAGCACATCTTGATTGCATTTTTGATCAATTTCAGACTGCAGAAGTTGGTAAAAATCTTCAATTTCCTCATGTTTGGCTTTGGTGGTTGGTGCATAAATTTGAATAATAGTAGTATTAATTGGCCTTCCTTGTAGGCATATGGATATTACCCTATCGCTGACAGCATTGTGCTTCAGGATAGATCTTGAAACATTCTTTGTGATGATGAATGGCATGCTATTCCTCTTTAATTTGTCATTCTTGGCATAGTAGATCATATGGTTGTCTGATTCAAAATGGCCACCACCGGTCCATTTCAGCTCACTAATGCCTAGGTTATCAATCTTTATGTGTTCCATTTCATTGTTGACAATTTCCAATTTTCCTAGATTCATACTTCATACATTCCACGTTCAGATTAATAGATGTTTGCAGCTGTTTCTTTTCATCTTGAATCATGCCACATCAGCAAATGGAGGGCCCAAAAGCTCTACTTTATCTGTATCATTAAAGTTGGCTCTACTCTGATGAGACAACTCTTTCCCAATCGTATATTGAGTGCCTTCCGACATGAGGGGCTCATCTTCCAGCACTGTATTGGACAAAGTTTCAGGAATATTAATAAAGTTGTCCAGTAATATAATAGACAGTGTTTCTCTGCTATTCATAGGGTTTTCACTGGCCAATTCTTTAAGAAGTGGATGGCTTCTTCCTTCTTCCAAGTCTGTCTCAGTCTGGAAACTCTGCTGAAACCCATCCACCATAAGCAACCCTGCTGATGTTTGAAACACTGATGGCACAGCCTCCAGACTCACAGCAACACGTAAGCAACCACAGTATGACAAACTGGCAGACAATTTTGTCTCCCTTAGCTTCTTGTACAGACTACATCTGTGGCAAGAGGCAATGGAAAAGCTCAATGTCTTCAGCCAAAACAATGCCAGGAGCTGATTGTGGAACAGACAATCAACTGCTCATATACAAGTTCAACTTGAAGTTGAAGACAATTAAAACAAGTCCATGAGAGCCAAAATATGACCCTGTTTATATCCCTCCTGAATTAAGAGACTACCTAAAGAATAGATTAGCATTGAGTACCAAGGACCGAAAACCAGAGAAATTGTGAGATGACATAAAGAACATCATCCACGAAGAAAACAAAAGGTCATAAAAAGACAGGAAAGGAAGAAAAGACCAAAGACCAAAGTGGATGTCAGAAGAGACTCTGAAACTTACTCTTGAATGGAGAGTAGCTAAAGCAAATGGAAGAAATGACAAGATAAAAGAGCTGAACAGAAGATTTCAAAGAGCAGCTCAAGTAGACAAAGCCAATTACTATAATGAAATGTGTAAAGACCTGGAGTTAGAAAACCAAAAGGGAAGAACACACTTGGCATTTCTCAAGCTAAAGGAACTGAGGAAAACATTCAAGCCTTGAGTTGCCATATTGAAAGATTCTATGGGCAAAATGTTGAATGATGCAGGAAACATCAAAAGAAGATGGAAGGAACAGACAGAGTCACTATACCAAAAATAATTGGTCAATGTTCATCCATTTCAGGTAGTGGCATATGATCAAGAACAAATGGCATTGAAGGAAGAAGTCAAAGCTACAGTGAAGGAAATGACAAAGAACAATGCTCTAGGAATTGATGGATACCCATTGAGATGTTTCAACAAACAGATGCCATGCTGGAAGCACTCACTCATCTATGTCAAGAAATTTGGAAGACAGCTACCTGGCCAACAGACTAAAAAAGATCCGTATTTGTACCCATTCCCAAGAAAGCTGATCTCACAGAATGTGGAAATTATCGAACAATATCATTAATATCACATGCAAGTAAAATCTTACTGAAGATAATTCAAAAATTGTTGTAGCAGTATATTGACAGGGAACTGCCAGAGATGCAAGCTGGATTCAGAAGAGGACATGGAATGAGGGATATCATAGCTGTTGTCAGATGGATCCTGGCTCAAAGGAAAGAATACCAGACAGATGTTTACTTGTGTTTTATGGACTATGCAAAAGCATTTGATTGTGTGGATCATAACAAATGTATGGATAACATTGAGAAGAATGGGAATTCCAGAACACTTAATTGTACTCATGAGGAACTTGTACATAGACCAGGAGGCTGTCATTTGAATAGAACAAGGGGACACTGCATGGTTTAAAATCAAGAAGGTAGTGCATCAGGGTTGTATCCTTTCACCATACTTATTCAACTTGTATGTTGAGCAAATAATCCAAGAAGCTGGACTATATGATGAGGAACATGGCATCAGGATTGGAGGAAGACTTATTAACAACCTGTGATATGCTGATGACACAACTTTGCTTGCCAAAAGTGAAGATGATTTGAATCACTAATGAAGATTGAAGACTACATTCTGCAGTATGGATTGCACCTCAACATAAAGAAAACAAATGTCCTCAAAACTGGACCTATAAGCAGCATCAATATAAATGGAGAGAAGATTGAATTTGTCAAAGACTTTGTATTACTTGCTTCCACAATCAACACCAATAGAAGCAGCAGTCAAGATATCAGATGATATATTGCATTGGGCAAATATGCTGCAAAAGACCTCTTTGCTGAAGAGCAAAGATATATCCTTGAAGACAAAGGTGTGCCTGACACAAGTCAAGGTATTTTCAATGACCTAATATGCATGTGGGAGCTCTGGTAGCATAGTGGCTAAGACACTTGCCTGCTAACCAGACGGATGGTGGTTCAAACCCACCAGCCACTCCTCGGAAGGAAGGTTGGGCAATCCTACTTCTGTAGTGATACTGCCTCGGAAACCCAAGGAGGGGTCGCTATGAGTCGGGTTTGACTCAACGGCACATAACAACAACAACAACAATATGCATGTGAGAGTTGGACAGACTTCATTTCACCTACTTTGTTCATGTTGTCAGAAGGGACTATTACCTGGAGAAGGATATTATGCTTGGTAAAGTGAAAAGTCAACAAAAAAGTGGAAGGCCTTCAATGAGATGGTTTGACACAGTGGCTACAATGATGGGCTCAGGTGTAGCTAGGATCATGGGGCTGGCACAGGACCGGGCAGTGTTTCATTTTGCTGTATATAGGGTCGCTATGAGTTGGAGATGACTTGATGACACCTAACAACAAGAAGCCAAAAGAAAGAAAAAAAAAATCTGTCTTGGAAAAAGTACAGCCAGAATACTCCTTAGAAGTGAGAATGGTGAGACTTTATCTCACTTATTTTGTAAATGTTATCAGGAAGGACCAGTCCCTGGAGAAGAACATCATGCTTCATAACATAAAGGGTCAGAGCAAAAGAGACCCTTAATAAGATGGACTGACAGAAGCAGCTGCAAAAATGGGCTCACACGTAGCAACAGTTGTGAGGATGGTGCTGGACCAGGCAGTGTCTTGTTCTGTTGTACGTGGGGTAGCTATGAGTTGGAGCCTAGCAACAAGAACAAGATGGACACGAAATATTTTGACCTTAGGGCAACCTCATTATTTTGAAACTGAGTAAACAGAGTTAGAGAAGCAAAGAGACTTTCCTAAATTACCACACAGTTAGAGTGGAGCTGAGCCTAGGGCCCAGCTATGCCACCTTTCCGTAGTCGTTTAATAATTCTCAGTGGGGTATACATGTGTGGGTGGAAAGAATGTATACTTTGTAAACAAAACAGTGCTTTGTCTCATCTTTTGTTCTGGTTTTAGACATGGTATTTGATCTATTTTAAATTTTGGATAATTTTTAAGGAAAGAGTAGAGTTGTATATTTATAGAAAAAAGTTAGAAAGACACTGGGTTTAGGTGGGAAAACTTCAAGGTCACTTTGGTAAGGTGGAAAGTGATTCTGAAAGTATCTTTGGTATGTGCAGGGGTGGGGTTAGAGTAGAGACCCAGGACAAATGGGTATTAGGAAGCTACTCAGCAGGCCTTTCTTGGAGAGGGCAAAATATTCATAACCTTTTTAGTTCCAGGGAAATGTTGGAAGATGACATTCAGATTGTGGTTAACTGAGGTGAGGGATACACAATGAGAGATGGAAATCTCCAAGGCAGAGGCTTCTAGACAAAGTGTTCAAGGTTTCCTTCACATAATGATGGTGTAATGTCACAACATTTATGAATAGTCCTAAAAGCTATCTGATGGAATTTTTTTTTCCTCAACATCAATTTCTCAATGTTTTCAAATTCTTCTTTTGCCCAGTGATCCAATATGGTGTAACAGAAGGAAGGTATCTGTTTCACTTCCTTTTCTCAGAATTCTATATATTTTCGCATTCTAGGGATTTTATATTTTTCAGGGAGGAAATAATTTTTTATGGCTATGTGTTTTCTTAGAGCCAGAAACGGTTTAAAGAGTGAAAAATTTACGTCATCAGAAGTCACATATGGTAGAACAGTTTAACATATTTTGATTCATCTTTCCATGATGAGGTTACTGACTTTTAGACAGAACCAGCTGGCTACTTTGGCACAATTCACTCATACTTATAGGTATTCTTCCCAACACCAAGTGGATTACAATAAAATTCTTACTTTTTTTTCAGAATATTTAGAGAATAACCTATTCTGGTTAACTTACAGTTATCACTGAAACTATAAACTGATAAGGTATTTTTAGAGAAATCAGACATTGATATTTACACAACTTAAACTCTATTCTGAAAATAATATGATTTTTCCAGGTTTCAGTACTAGCTCAATCACGGTTCTTAGCAGCAGGCAGCAGAAGCTGACTCTGCATGATTAAACAGAAAAAAAGTTTGTTAAAAGGCTATTGGGAAGTTCATAGAAATGTTGGTCTGACTGCAGAAACAAAGCTGAGGTTAAGTTCCCAGGAACAATGTCCAAAACCACGTCTTAGTACCACTGCTGGTGCTTCCCACAGCATCAGTGCCACTTGTGTACTAGGAACTTGGCCTTGCAATTTTTCCCAACCCTCAAATGTGGACACATTTTCTGCCTTCACACCAGCAAAAATTCAGATGACTTACATAGGATCCTTTCTCATATTTCTCACTTCTGCATCTTAGTCTTAGATGAATATACATAATTGATGGCATCCAGGGTGCATGTCTGTGTGTTAGCTTCAAAGAAGTTTAGGGCAGTGATTTTTCCAGTTTGGAGAAGATTTATATATTATTTGTATATTATCTTGGGGACTTGTAAGGCTGAATGTTCTCCAAGTGGTAGCAAGGGTATTCAAAATATGTTGAGCCTCTAGAAAGCATTAAAAATGCTCCTTACACTGTGTGTCCTTGGGCAGATCATGTAACCTCATTGAGCCTCAGTTTTTTTTTTTATCTGTAGAATGAAATTAGAATTCTTCCTCATATTCTTCCCCATAGCTGGACTGTAAGTAAGTGATTTGTTATGCAAACACAAGTTCAGGGGCCCAGAAGTAGTTTTTAAATTCTGGGGATCCAGTTCTAGCCATGATAGGTCTGATTTGCATATTGAACCCCAAACTTTCTGGAAGGTAAGAATAAACACCTTTGAAAGAAATTCATGATGTAGTCAGTGCCTCATGACTGGGTTTCCCTGTAGAACACTGGCTGCCTTTGTTATTAAGTGCTGCTGTAACAAATATACCAGAAACGAGTGGCTTTAACAAACAGAAATTTACTTTCTCTCAGTTAGGAGGCTGGAAGCCCAAACTGAGGGTACTGTTTCCAGGGAAAGGCTTTCTCTTTCTTTCTGTTCTGAGGGAAGGTCCTTGTCTCTTCTTAGCTTCTTTTCCTTGGATCTTTGGAGATCTTCATATGGCATGTTGTTGTTATGTACCATGGAGTCGGATCCGACTCACAGCAACCCCTCCTTGGGTTTCTGAGGTGGTATCACTACGGAAGTAGATTGCCTGTCTTTTCTCATGTCTACTTGCTTGTTCTGCTCCTTTTATATCTCAAAAGAGATTGACTCTAGACACACTGTATATTACTACTGCCTCATTAACATTACAAAGACAACCATTCCCAAATGGGATTATAACCCACAGGTATAGGGATTAGGATTTACAACACTCAATTTTGGGGAACACAATTCAATTCATAACACTGGCATTCAAGGAATATGTAGTTCCTTTTGGCTTATAGAGGAAGCTCAGGCAAAATGGGTTGTCCTCCTCCACCGAGAAGGGTTTAGAGATCTGTATCCCACTTCATGAATATTGGGAAATGGAAGTTATGGCTCAGTATAACACAGAGCTTTGTTTACTATACTGTAACATCTATAGTTTACTACAGCTTCTGTCAAACTAACTTGAGAGAAATTTGGTTGTGTCCTCAGTGAGGAGAGGGGTAATAAGTAAAGTTTAGGTTGTTTTACAGTTTTATTGAGCATTTGTAGCTTTAGTAAGCATGTGCTGGGAACTGTGGTAAGTGCTTTTCATATGTTATCTCCTTACATTTTTACTAAATTCTGTGATCTTTCTTTTCTTATCCAGTGCATTCCCACCATCCTAATTTCTTCCCAACTCTACTTATACCAATTTTTGGCACTACTCTGGTTGCATAGTGGTTAAAGCATTCAGTTACTAACCAAAAGATCAGTAGTTTGAACCCACCAGCTGCTCTGTAGTAGAAAGATGAGTCAATCTGCTTCCATAAACATTTACAGCCTTGAAAACCCTATGGGGCAGCGCTACTCTGTCCTACAGGGCTGAGTTAGAAATGACTCCATGACAGTGTTTTTTTTTTTTTTTTTATTGTTTGTATTGATTCTTAGGAGTAGATATTTTGAATTTGAATGATTCAGTATTTTTCACAAAAGAACTGTAACTTCATATCTAATAAGATCCATTTCCATCCTTCTTGCCTGAGCTTTGATAAACCAGGCAGTTTACAACAAAAGATGGAGTTTATCTTGGACATTGAGAGGTAGGTGAAATCATAAGGTTCATACCAATGAAACATATCAGAATAGAACAACCAAATAACTGCCGTCGAGTTGAACCTGAATCATAGTGACCCCTTCTTGGGTTTCTGAGGAGGTATCACTATGGAAGTATATTGCCCAACCTTCCTTCCAAGGAGTAGCTGGTGGGTTTGAACCACCAGCCTTCTGGTTAGCAGTCAAATGACTTAGGCACTACACCACCAGAGCTCTCAACTGAGAGGTAGAACATGATCATTATTTTTAAAGATGCATTGCATATAAGCCCCATGAACTGATCTCTGGCCAACATATTTAGTCTACCTCTATTATCCTGTAAAATCAAAGCAGTTGCCTTTTTTCCTACCTCCCTGATTCCAAAATCTCTCATTCTAAGATATCTTTCATCCCAACAGTAAATAATATATATATGTTTTTTCTCCCTTGGTGGGAGAGGATGTTTATCAATATCTTAGATATAAAAAAGATAGGATTGATTGATAGCTTTTAAATGGATTTGTCATCCATCTTGACAGATTCAAAAGGAGATTTTATGACTTTCTTTAAAATAAAGTTCAACTTAATTCTTTCATCATATCTCAAGAGACTTGTGCTTCTGAATTATTGAAGTTTTCCTAACAATCCTATGACATATTATCCCTCGGCTCTGATGGATTGAGATAGGATAGATCTGCTCTTAGTGCCAAAGCATCCCCAAGATACCACTTCAAGTCTGCTTCATGAATTATTGTCTCCTCTTTGAATCCATCACATTATTAATTTTTATCATAAATAATTTAAGTGCCTATTCTGAAATCACAAGTTATCATTTTAGTGTTGAGAACTTATGACATATATATCAAATGACTGTATCATGTGACATGGAGCTTAAATACATATAGAATAGAACTATTTGGGGAAAACAAAATATTTGTGTTGTTTAATGCTGCCCAAATCTCTGAGGGTCCTGGCTAAGTGCGGAAAAGGATGTATTCTGTGATCTTTACTTAGGGGTAAAAACTACCATGTGATGCCTAAACTTAGTGCCTAAGGCACTTGACTGCTAACCAGAAGGCTGGTGGTTCAAACCCACCAGCCACTCCTCAGAAGGAGGAGAGATACTTCCATAGAGATACTGCCTTGGAAACCCAAGGAGAGGTCGACTATGAGTTGGGTCTGACTTGACAGCATATAACAACAACAAATGTCTCTATGTCTTACCAGAATATGATGGAAAAAAAAAAAAAGGGCTCATTTATATTAATTCTCAAATAAAAGTAAAATTTAAAATCTTTTCTGCCAGTAATCCAGCCTCTTGAAGTATTCCCACAGATATTTCTATGAATTCCAAAAATGTGTCTCATAAGTACATACAAACTAGTCCATCAAATGTTATGAGTCCATGGTATTTGCTCCCCCCCCCCATTGATCACATATGCAAATCTGCTTGAGGAAACTTGCCACTCTTTGTGCTGCCCATGTCCACTGTGGACACACCATTGTCGACGCCAAGGATATTGTCTCCTGAAAACACCAGCTCTGAGTACCAGAGTATTACCAGGTTCTTTGCACAAGATGAATTAGGAAGAAAACTCTGGAAATCTACTTCCCAAAATCAGCCAATGAACCACCTTATGGACCACAAGGTCTGATCCATGTGTGATCATGGGGATAGCACAAGACTACGCAGCATTTATCACTGTGCATGGGGTCACCATGAGTTGAGGGCTGACTTGATGGCAGCCAACAACAACAACAACAACAACAACAGAGATGGCTATACTGTGCTAAATTGCACAATAAAATAATAAATAAATTGCACTACTTCTAACCCCTGCTTAGGGAGTAAGTAAGATTATTTTTATGGTAGGTGAATTTATGTGACTTCATTGACAAGTGTCAAAATATGCACCCTTTGTCCTCTGTGTAGGTGTAAAACTACATTTTTGGTTAAAAAGCTGGCTCAGATTTATAACTCATGTAAATGAGATTTGGATCTCCAGAATAGGAATGTCTAAAACACTTATTTTTCTTCAGAATAATTTATTATGACTAACTCCATAAAAATGAATTGAGAAAGAAGGACAATATGCTCATTTCAGCAGAAAAATGCCTTAGTTGAAAGGATGGTATATTGGCATCTGCCTTAGTTATTCAGTGCTGTTGTAACAGAAATATCACAAATGGATGGCTTTAACAAACAAATTTATTTTCTCACAGTTTTGGAGGCTGGAAGTCTGAATTCAGAGCACTGGCTCTTGGGGAAGGCTTTCTCTATCGGCTTTGGAGGAAGGTCCTTGTCTCTTCATCTTCTGCTTCCTCATTCCTTGGAGATTGCCATGTGTGTTGGCATCTATCTTACCCTATCTCTCTTGTTGCTTGGTTGTTTAATTTCTTTTTGTTTCTCAAAAAACACTGAGTCAAGATATACCCTACATTCATCCTGCCTCATGAATAAAAAAGACAACCCATTCCCAAATGAGATTATAACAACAGGCATAGAGGTTTCAATTTACAACACATATTTTTGAGGGACATAACTGAATCCATAACATGTTTCATATGTCATAAATATGATTAGTATTGGGAAAAGAGATTGAATTTGTCATATATATATATGTGTGTATGTGTATAGATATATGTATATGTGTGTGTGTGTGTGTGTGTGTATATATATATATTATTATTATTATTTTTTAAAGATATTGTGGATATTGGTTTGACACATGATTCATCTCCTCTTTTATTGCCTGAAGCACAATCAATTTTGGTGAAAAGATGAAGGAAGCACACAGATCCAACTATTTATCTGTTTGAAATAAAGCCACCAAACTTTATTGCATTTTGGTGGCAAAGGCTGTTCAGATATGGTGCCAGTGAACCAGAAGAAGATAAATGGTTTCTTTTCTTTTAAAGATTTGTTCTAAAAGTGTGTTTGGCACGCTTTCCTCACACACAACAGATTGGATGTACCTCAATTATACCAGATGATTTCACTAGCAATGGCCGCAGCACCCAACTGACCACTGCGCCTGAAGAGCAGAGCAGTCCAAGGTTTAGTTTAAGATGAATAACCTTGGATAGGTCAAAGTCAGCAACATGCCCCAACTTTGAATATTTCAGTTCCCATTGGCCTGAGAGAACTTAATTCAATAAACATGCCTTTGAATTCCTACTGTATGCTACATCTTGTACCAGGCACTTGTTGTTGTTGTTGTTGTTATGTGCACTGGGGAAATGAAAATGGCTGAGACATCGTCCATTCCCTTGAGGAACTCCAATTGCTAGCAGGTGAGGCATATACACAAACAGTAATGATAACATTAACAGTGTTAACAATAATGATGAGAAGTCCTTGGGTGGCACAAATAGTTAAGAGCTCAGCTACTAGTTAAAGAGTTGGCAGTTCAAACCTACCCAGAGGTGCCTTGGAAGACAGGCCTGGCAATCTCTTTCCGAAAGGTCACAGTCCTAAGAACTCTCTAGAACAGTTCTACTCTGCATACATGAGTTGGAATCAACTCAACAGCAACTAAGAATGCCAACAACAATAATAATGATAGCTACTGCTTATATAATGCTTACTATGTACCCATCACAATTTTAATAACTTTATATATAGCTTGACTAATTTAAATGATTAACTGCAGTGAGATAAATTTTATAATAGGGAAATATATAAAAAGCCCTGGGAGCACAAATGAAGGATCAATTAATTCTGTCTGTGCGGATTAGAAGACAAAGCTACAGAGAGGAAGTAACATTTCAATTGGGCCTTGATGAATGCATAGGAGTTTACTTGGTTGATACACAGTTAAGTTGGAGGGGATGGTTTTTTACACAGAGGAACAGTTTAAGCACAGGCACTGAAGTACAGGGTTGGGTTGAGGACATAGAGGATATGCAGTCCAGTGTTGTAAATGACTATAAGGAAACCTGAGAGGGCCTTACAGTGAAACCTGTGAGAGCTGGAACTTGAAGAGATTGCCTTGTTTTTCTGGGTCTTGCAAATTTTCCGCCTTTGAAAAGTGCTGTCTTACACTTTTTCTATTGCTTTCCATTAACAGAAAACATTCGAGCTGTGTTTCTCTGCCAAGTTTCCACCTTACACAGGTTCTGGCTTTTGTAGGTTTTACTGTGCATGGTTTATTATACTAGTGGCCAGTGCTAGGAGTGGGTTGAGGAAGGAGCTAGGGAAGAAGGTATCTCCTTACACAGTATACAATGCAGATAGATTAAATTCTGGGATTCTTAACAGCATTTCAAAATGTGAGTTCTCTTTTTCCTACATTAGCCACACAATGAGCAGATTTCCAGGAGAGAAGGGCTCCCATTTTCAATACTTCCTTTGTCCTCCCTTCAGTCAATGGATGACATTTATTCTTCCTGTGTAAGTAGCAGATCCTCTTTAAGCTCCATTTTCAGAGTTCTACAAGCCTACTTTCTGTAGGTGAAAACTGTTTGAGAGGCCAGAGTCTAAGAAGAGTCTCTCATTTATATAATATTTGCCTGGCTGAATCAGACTGCAGAATCGTTACATGAAGCCCGATTCTGCCTGTCAGGAGAACAGAGAGCATGATATCAGATGGCAAGATTGTCCTCTGTAACATTAACCTGAAAAAGCATGTACTTTATCACACCTATAGTTTTTCTTAACTGACTATGGGATAGTCATCCTAACTTACTTATAGTTCTAGCCATTACTATCCTTTTGAGATGGTGAGTTTTTAGTTTATCAATCATGTAAAAAAGCCCTTTAGTGGAATATTTTCTTTTTTTTTATTGTGATTTGGGTAAAAATTTACAGAGCAAATTCACTTTCCATACAGCAGTTCACATACATTTTGTCTCATGACATTGACCACAATTTACCACAATGCAACATCTCCCCTCATACTTCCTCCCGATAGTTACCTTTTCCCTGTGTCCATCCCTTCATGCACTCCTGCCTTCTGAGCTCTCTCCCTGTGCATAAGCAGCCCTTCTTTCTCCCATGATTGTTCTCTCCAAGGAGTGTATTTACCTCAGGTAAATGTTCACCTCATATGCCTGTCTATTGTTTGGCTGGAAGCCACAGGTGTGGGTTCAATTCCAGACCTGAAGGGCAGCTAGGGGCCATAGTCTCAGTGGTTCCACCAGGCTCTATTGACCAGCAAACCTGGTCTTCCCCCCTTTTTTTCCCAAATGATTTTGATTTTTGTTCCACATTGTTCTCTCTCTCTATCCAGGATCTCCTACATAGATCCTCTTCCAAGTGGTTGACAGTAGTAGCCAGGCACCATCTAGTTCTGGTCTCATAGTCATATAGCCTGCAGATCAGCTGGTGCACCAGTCGCCAGAACTAATTGTTTCCATGCATTTTTGGTTTTCTTCATTCTTCTTTGCTCTGGACGAGGAGAGACCTATCATTGCATCTAGATGGCAGCTTGCAAGCTTTTAAGATCCCAGTCAGTACTTGCCAAAGTAGGAGTGGAACAATGTTTTGTGTAGTATGTTATGCCAATTGAGCTTGATGTCCCCTCTGACTACGGTCCCGAGCCCACAGGTTCAACTACTCGGTCCCTCTGGGTAGCTGGCTGTGACCAAGCAGTGACTACAACCTTGCCCCTTGTCAGCTCTACTATATACCTGGGAATTCAGATCATACCCATAAACTTACAGGACCATTGTCTGCCAGCCCTAAACCTGTTCTTGAGTACACTCCCCACTTCATAGACATCTCTAATAGTTCATCCTGTCCACCCATCTATCCACCCATATACTCATGTTTTCCTTCACTGACAACGCCATACTATATGTGCAAAAGGGTTCATCTTTGTTGTCTGTACCTCCCACATACCTCTTTATGTCTTTCTCTTCCTCAATGCCACCATGTTGATCACTCACATTTGGTACATTGTCCTTCTCTTCCCCCAAATCAATACTTATCTCTATCTACCTAACAGTGTTCCCTCCCCTCCCCTTCCACCCCTGGTAACCAAGAAAGAAAATGTCCTTCCATAGATAAACCTTTCCTTGACTTTACAACAATGGACTAATACAATATTTGTTCTTTTGTGATCGACTTATTTCACTCAGCATAATGTCCTCTGAGTTTATCCACGTTGTGTGGCGTTTTGCAGACTGTACATTATTCTTTAGCATTGCATAGTATTCCATTGTGTGTATGTACCATACTTTGGTTATCCATTCCTTAGCTGATGGACACCTAGGTTGTTTCCATCTTTTGGCTATTGTAAATAGTGCTGTGATGAACATGGGTGTGCATATGTCTGTTCTTGTCATAGCTTTCTTCTTTAGGATATATACCTAGTAGTGTAATAGCTTGGTCAAATGGTATTTCTAGTTCCAACTTTTGAAGGAATCGTCATACTGCTTTCCACAATGGTTGTATCATTTTGCAGTCCCACCAGCAGTGTA
>NW_006921613.1:1809324-1813195 GCF_000298275.1 Orycteropus afer afer
TAATTTTTAGAAAGTCCCAATCATCTGGTTTCTCTTCTGCTATTTGTGCATTTTGAGTTATGCTTGATAGTATATTTATGTCATATATTAGGGCCCTGAAATTTGCCCCTAGTTTTTCCTTGAGGAACTGTATAATTTTAGGTTTCACATTTAAGTCTTTGATCCATCTGGAGTTCGATTTTGTGTATGGTGTGAGGTACAAATCTTGTTTCATTTTTCTGCAAATGGATCTCTTTTGCCAGCACCATTTGTTAAACAAACATTCTCTTCCCCATTTAATGGATTTTGGGCCTTTGTCAAAGATCAGCTGACCATAGGTCGATGGATCTATTTCTGGAGTGGAATATTTTCTTAAATGAATTTTTTTTTTTTTTGGACAGGTGACCCCTTTTAAATCCTATGTTTCAACTCTGTTGAAGAGCATCAGAAGATCTGCATACTTGGAAAAATATCACATTCATGGTTCAACATTTTAATTGGTAAGTTTTGATTCCTCACAGATTAATCTATAAATTTAATGCAATTCTAACTTAAAATTCCAGCAAAATTTTTGAGAACACCAAAAGCTTATGCTAAAATCTGTATGTCAGAATACTAAGTCAGTTTGAATTTCTAAGTTGATTTTGAAAAAAGAAGTACAAGAAGGGGGAACATACCCTACAAGAGCTAAACATACACACCAAATTAATTGCAATAAAAACAGTGGTGTGGCACAGAGACGACCAAATCAATGACAAGAGCTGAGAGTTCAAAGCGTCATATTTGTGTGACCTTGATATGTGATAAAGGCAGTACCACAAATCCATAGGAAATGACTGATTTGTTGATGATATTGAGAAAATATACTCCCTATATAGAGAAAAACAAAATTGGATTCCTAACAAATATAATATATAAAGATGAATCCTAGATGAATTAAAAACCTAGATATAAAATTATTAGCCTAATAGAATTGAATATTGGCAAGAATCTTTGGAATGGAAAGGACCTCTTATCTAGTACCCTTAAACCTAAACCTTGAGGTGAAAAATGGATAGAGTTAGGAATTGATAGGGTCCTAGGAGGGACTAGGAGAAGATATCTTCATAGGAGAAGATATTGTAATGTGTAATGCGTAATAGTGTTAAGAGACTAATATTAAGAATATTCAAATAACTCTTGAAAATCAGCAGGAAGGGGAGGGAACAGTGCTAGATAGGTAGAGACACATATTGATTTGGGTGAAGGGAAGGGCAATGTACCAAATATGAGTGATCAAAATGGTGGAACTGAGGAAGAAGAAGACATAGAGAGGTACATGGGAGGTACAGACAACAAAGATAGGCCCATTTGTGTGTACAGTACTGCATTGTCAGTGATAGTGAGGACTGATCTATAGGATAGAGCATTGATCAAGGATAGATGGGTGGGCAGGCTGAACAATCAGGTATGTCTAGGCAGGGGGTAGTGTGTCTATGACCAGGTACAAGGTTAGCAGACAATGTTTCTACATACATATTTGTATGCACTATGAGAATGTCCCTAAGGGGCAAGGTTGTGGTAGCTTCTTGGCCACAGTCAGCTACCCGGAGGGAGCAAGTAGTTGGATCTGTGGGCTCAGGACCATGACAACAGGGGACATCAAGCTCGATTGACATAACATACTACACAAAAACATTGTTCTGCATCCTACTTTTGTGAGTAGTGACTGAGATCTTAGAAGCTTGCAAGCGGCCATCTAGATGCAACAGTGGGTCTCTCCAGAGCAAAGAAGAATGAAGAAAATCAAAGATGCATGGAAAAAATTAGTCCAAGGGACTAGTAGACCATGCAATCCTCAGCCTATGTGACCATGATACCAGATGAACTAGATGGTGCCCATGATGAACTACTTGGAGGGGGATCAGTGCAGGAGGTTCTGGATAGAGTGAGAGAACAATGTGGAACAAAACTCAAAATCATAAACCACCCCCCAGGTTTGCTGGTCTGATAGAGCCTTGTGAGACTCCTGAGACTATGCCCCCTAGCCACCATTCAGGTCTGGAATTGAACTCACTCCTGTGGCTTCCAGTCAAACAGTAGACAGGCATATGAGGTGAACATTTACATCAGGTAGATACACTCATTGGAGTAATCAATCATGGGAGAACAGAAGGGCAGCATTTGCATGGGGAGACAGCTGGAGGGGTGGGAGTGCATGGGAGGGAAGGACACAAGAAAGCGGTAACTATGGGGAAGAAGTGGGAAGGGGGCTGTTACATTGTGGGGAATTGCAGTCAATGTCATGAGACAAAATGTGTATGAACTGCTGCTGTAAGGAAAATGAATTTGCTCTGAAACTTTCACCCAAATCACAATAAAAATATATTAAAAAAAAAAAGAAAAAAAGAAAATCAGCGGGAAAAATTCAGAAAATCTGATAGAAAAGCAGACAAAGATTATGAATGGGAAATTCATAGGTGGATAAGCCTAAATGCTATATATGATGAGATGTATAATTAAGATTCAGAGATGCTATTCTGCACTAATCATATGGCCAAAAATTAGAAATCAAAGTATGCTTACTCTAGTAATTCCACTTCTGAAAGTATTAAAGACATTTCCTTACAAGTCCTTTACAAGATACACAAAAATATCCATTGTAGTGTTATTTGTAGTGATGGGGAGTTGGCAGCACCTTGGGTGTTCATTCACATATGTAAAATGTGGCGAATGCATACTTTGGAATATAGTGCAGTGGATGAAAGCAATAAACTACGTGTTCATATGTTACAAAAACTCACTGTCATCCAGTCGATTCTGACTCAGCGACCTTATAGGACAGAATAGAACTGCCCCATAAGGTTTCTAAAGGCTAGATCTTTATGGAAGCAGACTGTCTTCTTTTTCTTCCACAGAGCGGCTTGTGGTTTTGAACAACTGACCTTTTGGTTAGCAGCTGAATGTGTTAGCCACTGCACCACCAGAGCTCCTTGCTAATATATTCAGATCTTAAAAACAATATTGAATGAAAACAGTAAAAAATAGAACAGAAACTCTAAGCACATTATGATTTATGTAAATTAATGCATCCAAGGACATCAAATACATTAGACTGTATACCAATGATTCTCAACAGGAAGTGATCTTGCCCTCCAAAGGACAATAGGCAGTGTCTGGAGATATTTTTGGGTGTCCCAACTATGGGGGTTCTACTGTCATATAATGAATGGGTAGAGGCCAGGGATTCTGCCAAACATTCTACTATATATAAGACAACCCCCAAACAAAGAATGATTGTTTTGGTTCTCTTGTGCTGCTCCACCAGAAAATCCCACAAATGTATAGCTTCAACAAATAGATTTATTCTCTTACAGTTTAGGAAGCTAGAAGTCTGAATTCAAAGTGCCAGCTCTAGGGGCTGGGTGAAGGGCCCTTGACTTTAGGCTTCAGCTCTGCCTTTTGCTTTTTGCCCACTGGAGCTGGAGGCTTCTCTTAATTCAGGTAGCTGCTGGCTGCTGAGGCTGACAAACCCAAGGTTGACAAGTAAAATGGCATACTCCCAAGATTATTAAGCAACATGGCAGGCTACTAGTTCAAGTCCAGAAACAGTCCCAAGATTGGCAGGCAACATGGCAGAGTGCTGAATGAAGACTCGGTCAAATACAGGATCCAGATATGCCAAAAGCTAGAGAACTTTCTCAAAGCATCTTCTTATATACTGGAAGCAGACCACATCCCTAAGGCAGCTACTCAGTTGTTGACAGCAGATTCCACCATGGAGTTGATTACCAGTCACATCATGGGGAATAATTACATCCAGCTGCCCAGCCAAGTTGAACATAACCTAAACTACAGCAATGATCTTATCTAAAATATCTATAGTGCCATAATTGAGTAACCCAGGTGGACA
>NW_006921613.1:1813295-1861092 GCF_000298275.1 Orycteropus afer afer
GGGGGGAGGGAATGGGAATTGGAGATGAAGGGGAGAAGTAAAAGAGAGGGGTAACAAGAATGTTGACGATAGAATGCCATGCATTGAAGAATATCATGAACTCAAATTATTGTACTTGAGGTCCAAAAAACTTAAAAGTAAACAAAATTTTAAACCATATATACTTTTGCTCTTTTAGTTTCCTGCTTCGGAACTTTTTTAGCTCCATATGTCTTTCATAAGATGTAGGAATGCACACGGTATTCTTGATTCAGATGGTAGATTTTTATGTAAAGGTAGTATAATACTTCATCTATTGTTTTCAAGACCTGTCCAATTTTTGCCCAATATTGCCTTGGACTTTTTTGTCAAGATGAGTATTTTGAACTATTGTCTTAGAAATATTTTTAGTCTGTAATGATTCTTGGATTTCTTTTCTATATAATCACTATTTGGGATTTATGAACATATAGGTATATTTGAGTTCATTTCTTTAAACAAATGCCTTTAATACTGGCTCACACTGAAGTTCACTTGCCAATTTACCTCCCACTTACATGATTTATTCCTATTAGCTTGACATTTCACTACCTGGAAGAACTTAATATCTTCTTCAAATTTGGCTTCAGTATTGTGCATTGCCTTTAGATCATTTATAAAAATGCTAAATAATAATGGTCTGTGGGGAATGTCATTGTTAATATATTTTCCCCCACAAAGGAATGTACATTTCCTTCTCCTCTTTATTTTTGGCCTGAATATCTAGTTTTTGATACAAAACAAAACAAAACAAAACAAAAACCCAAAAACCAAAAACCCAACTCCTCTCTTTATCCTGGCTGGATTCTATGGTATATTTGGTTGTTGTTTTAAATAGTCTTTGCCATGGAACCCTTTTCAAAATTCCTTTACAACTAAATAAGTTATACTTATTTTTTCCTTTGGGTCCATGGATATTTATTCATTCACCTTCATAGATGAGTGAAGCAACTTTTAAAATAAACATGCTAAGTTTCCCTCTCCCACCTCCCATTGTATACTATGCATTTGTTCGTGGACTCTTTATTATATTTACTAACAACTTAAATTTCCTATTTATTTCACAAATGAAAGAGTCGGTTTTAAGATCTTTCAGAAATTTCTATGTGCTCAAAACTGCTATCTCAGCCATTGTAGACATATGCTGTCATGGCTTGTCTCTGTTCTGATTGACCAGTGCCTAAGTCATAGAAAAAATCCAAATCTAACCTGTATAGGACAGACTAGAACAGCCTCATGGGTTTCCAAGGCTGTAGTCTTTATGGAAGCAGATAGTCACATCTTTCTCCTGTGGAGCCACTGGTGGGTTTGAACTGCTGACCTTTCAATTACTGGTTGTTAAATATTTTGAGAATCACCCAATCATATTTGAATCCTGTCTATTTGCCTCTTGAGTCTATGTTCTTTAACCTATATGCTATAATGCCAGCCCCAGCTAAAGATATGAAAACAGAAAGAGATGGGAAGCAAATGTTCCCTTCGTCTCTTAGAGATATGAGAACAGGAAAATTCACTCACCTTTGGCTGAGCGGAGATGCACATTCTGATTTGTCCCAGAAGGCAAAACAATGGAGCCAAGATGTAATCTTAACCTCCCTTTTTGCTCTTATTCCCCATTACTTACTGTGCAGCCTGATGCTCCAGGCAAGCGCAAGTTCATATCCCCCACCCACATTCTGTGATTTTCCTCTATGCACTGCTGCTCGCACCTCTGCCTATAATGCCCCTTCCTGGCCTACAGAAGTCCCTCATTTATTTTTCAAGGTCCAGCCCAAGTCACTTTTTTCCATGAGAATGTCTCAGATTACACAGTTAGAGGTGATCTCTTCCTTTCTTTAATTGCAGCAAAATTTTATTAGTGCCTCTCTCAGCACACATTGGCAATCTGCACATATCATAGTTTCCCTTCTATTATCTATGAGTATGCCTTGTCCAAGATCAATGGAACTAAAACTACCTGGGTTTGAGTCCCAACTCAGCTTCTTACTAGCTGTGTGACCTTGTGAAAGTTTAGCTTTTCTGTGCCTCAGTTTGCTTATCTGTAAAATTAGTACTTACTTCACAGGCTTGCTGGGAGGATTAAACAAGTTTAATATTTTGTTATTTACTGTGTCTACAGTAGTGCCTGGCACCCAATAAGTGCTATGTAAGTGTGTGCTGTCATCATCATTGTTATTGTTATCATTATTAGTACCATATTTTTCCTATTAAATTTTAAGCTCCTTTAGGGGAAGATGTCTCAGCGTGAACTCTTGTTGGATGCCATTGAGTGAATTCTGACTCATAGTGACCCCGTGTGACACAGTACAACTGCTCTGTAGGGTTTTCTACTCTGTAATCTATATGGGAACAGGTCTTTCTACTGGAGCCTCAGGGCGGGTTTGAACTGCTAACCTTTCAATAAGCAGCCAAGAGCTTAACTGTTGCTCCACCAGGGCTCCTTCAGCATGAAATAAAACCCAAACCAAACCCATTGCAGTTGAGTCAGTTCCTACTCACAGCAACCCTATAGGACAGAGTAGAACTGCCCCATAGAGTTTCCAAGGCTGTAACCTTTATGGAGGCAGACCGCAACATCTTCTTCTATGGAGGGGCTGGTGGGTTCAAACCACCAACCTTCCAGTTAACAGCCAAGTTAACCACTGTGCCACCAGGTCTCCTTTCAACATGAAATAGACATTCAATAAAGGCTTCTTGACTGATTGAATGAAGAAGAACACAAGAGGCCACAGAGTCAGTAGAAGTATAGACTTTAGGGTTGGCTTTGAATCCTGATGGTGTCTTTAACTTGCTGTGTTGCCTTGGGCCACTTAATTCATGCCTCTGTGCCTTAGTTTCCTTATTTATAAAATGAGAAACAATAGCATCAAACTTAAAGGGTCAGTATTAGGATTGAATGAAATATATATAAAGTGCTTGCTCAGAAATGAGTATGGTAAATATTTAATGCAGACAGCTCTTGTTTCTACTAAGTTTTTAGAAAAAAATAGCACTGAAAGGACAAATGAATGCCTTTCTGTTGGTCAGTTTGAAAGCACTGAATTCCAGCTTGTACAGAATCAGGGACAAGCCTGCAGTCTGAAATGATGGCTGCTGAGAAAAAGGAATCTGCAGTCTTTGACCCACAGTCAAGATTCAGAATGATTTGTAAAGTTTACCTTTCTGAATTTCTACATGTGTAAAATATTTGTTCTAGAAAAGTGAAGAAATATATATGCTGAGTCTCACAGTTTATTTTACTGTGATCTGTTTAGATAACTCTGACATTTGGCTATTTAAAAAAGTATTTCTAGTACATGTTGAAACACATGGCTGCTCTTCACTGGGGTCTTGAGGAAGAAGTACAGTCTTAGATTTGAGGGGAAGGGAAATCACATCTATTGGATGTGCTTTTCAGACATCCTCTCATTTAATCCTCACAACTATCTGTTAGGAGCTCTGGTAGCATAGTGCCTAAGGCACTTGACTGATCACCAGAAGGCTGGCGGTTCAAACCCACCAGCCACTCCTCGGAAGGAAGGTTGGGCAATCCTACATCTGTAGTGATACTGCCTCGGAAACCCAAGGAGGGGTCACTATGAATCGGGGCCGACTCGAAGGCAAACAACAACAACAACAACTATCTGTTACAGACAAGTGAATTGAACTTGGCCAATATCACACAGCAGGAAAGGGCAGATGAGATTTGAATACAGTTCATCACCCACTGTGCACTTCACCCCATGTTTCCTGTGCAACCTAGTCCACATGGCATGAGTTTTTTTTTTTTTTTTTTCTCTCTCTGATTCTTCCATTTCAGCCCTGAAAATAACTTTCATACCACAAAACAAAACAAAAAACCAAAAAAATACTTAGTGCCATTGGTAGATTATGAGTCAGGGAGATCACACATATTACAGAGTAGAACAGCTCCATATGGTTTTCTTGGCTGTAATCTTTATGGAAGCAGATTGCCAGGTGACCTAACTTTAGCACCAGGATTAAGATAAAGAGTCCCTGGTCTTGTACTGACCTCTGGCTGTGATAAGTGTTTGGGTGTTTCTTGCCAAGGTCCTTAATTTCTTTGATCTGCCTTGCTTCCTTCTTCTCCCTTGTTACTAACTTCCCACACTGGGATATCGTTAATTCTGTGTTGGAGAAGTGTAATTTCTCCATAAAGAATTGGCTCAAAAATGTAAACTTGGTTTATCCCTGGAAGCAAAATAATCTAGTCTAGAAGTTTCTAAATATTAATGAGTAGACAGGTTGCAAGGGAACCGCATGTAAACATACAGCATGCCATATCCCACCTCTACAGATTCAGGAGGGCACTGGTGAGTGCTGAAAATCTGAATTACAACAAACAGGGTAAAACCCTCCCATATGATTCTGCCCCACAGAATCATATGGAATCTCTACAGGAGCAGATTAGAAGTAGATCTTTGCAGAAGTAGATCATCAGGACTTTCTTCTAATGTGCTTCTGGGTGGACTTGAACCTCTAACCTTTTGGGTAGTAGCTGAGAGTATTGGGTGTTTGCACCAACCAGGGACTCCAGGTTTCAGTGAAGTTTCTAGACTAAGATGGATTAGGAAGAGAGGACTGGAATTCTGTTTCTGAAAATTAGCCGATGAAAATCCTATGGATCACAATGGTCCAATTCACAATCCAGGACTGGGCAGCATTCTGGTCTGTTGTGCAGTATCCATGAGTTGGAGGCTGACTAGACAGCAGCCAAGAACAACAAATCATATAGTAAGAGCCAATCTTGACATTTACATTGGTGAAGTTTGTGTTTATTTTGTGTGTCACACCTTAAGGGGGAAGGTTTCAAGGAAAAAATTGGAATGTGAAGGAATGTGAAGCCATGTGACTGGGATATTTGACTTGGAAAGGTGACTGATTGTCACATGAAGGGGATTTATACTTGTTAACTGCATATCTAGGAGTCACTGCATGATGCAAAGAGTTAATATGCTCAGCTCCTAACCAAAAGGTGGTAGGTTTGAATCCACACAGAAGAAGAAAGACCTGGCCATCTACTTCCAAAAAATCAGCCATTGAAAACCCCACGGAGTACAATTCTACTCTGATACACACAGAGTCATCATGAGTTGGAGTCAACTTGACAGCAACTGTTTATCCAGAGTGTTGAGAACTGGGCCTCTAGGTGAAGGATTGAGGAAGACACATGTTGGCTTCAAAAAGGGGAAAAAAAAAATTCCAACTATTGAGGCTAGGCAATTATTTAGAGGGGATGTTGTAGAGAGAATTCAAAGGTCAGATAAAGCTTAAATTAGGTTCCAACTCTGTGATGCAATATTTCTTAAAAGAAAGTGACTAGTAAAACAGAGAAAGGAAAGAATGAGAATGAGGGGGCCAGAAAGAGAGAGAGACAGAGGTACAGAGAATATGTTTGGGAGAATGTGAGAAGGGGTGGGAGGAGGATTTGAGAAGCAGCAAATTGAGAGGAAAGGGGCAATGCTAAGGTGTAGTTTGTAGTAGCCATAGGAGTTTAGGTTCAATATGGAGTTCCAGCCCAGTTGGGAATCCTATTTCCTTTAGTGTCAGATTGTGTGTTCCTATTGAATCTTCCCTTAATGAGTAACTACTGCTGTTCTTTTGTCAGAAAATAGTATGACAGTAGAATTTAAATCAGTTCTTCTAAAAACAAAATCCAGGAAGCACTTACCTAACAGAAGGGAGAATCAGGAGAAAGATTTACAATGAACTTACCTTTTTCCTGTTAACCACCAGCGTTCTTAAGCAAAACCCGAGAGAAGATGAATGTGAAAGGTTATTTCAAATGACTTGTCATTTATTTCAAAACATAATTTTTCTCTTTGAGCAGAAATGGTGAAAAGGGTAAAGTATATCCTTAAATTGTAAGGGATGTGACTGTGAAAAAACATCATGTAAGGTACCAGAAATTAACTTCTTAGGGAATGATTTTGGAGACCTTCTTTAATTGTAGATTAAAGCAGACCTTGACAGTGCCCTTTTGGATCAATATGAAATACAGAGCATAAATCAATAGTACTGCACAGTGTAGTGTAGAAATTCTAAAAAGAAAATGAAAATTACAAATTGTCTCAAAGGAAAAGTGATTTTTTACTTGACAATGAATCATGTTGACCAAATTAAAAACTGTGCTACACACATGCATCTCTGTGTAGAATCTGTTTATCAAGACAGAGTCATATTCATTTCACTCTTTGTTAAAAGGGCCCAAGATTAGGAGTTAGTGTCTGATTCCAGTTCTGCCTTGATTTAGTGGGGGAATTATTCTAATATTTTGAGTCCTACTTTCTTTTTTAGTATGTATTTATTTTTGTTATTGTTATTGAGAATATACACAGCAAAACATACATCAAATGAACAATTTCTACATGTACAAGTCAGTGACATTGATCACATTCTTTGAGTTGTAGAACCATTTGCACACTCCTCTTCTGTGTTGCTCCTTCCCCATCATCATAAACTCACTGTTCCCTAAGTTTCCTATTTAATCTTTCAAGTAGCTGTTTTCACTTTGATGCCATGTGGATAGATCTTAAAAGATCATAATGCTCAAGACATTCTTTACTAGTTAAGCTAAACTATTGTTTGGTTTTAGAAGACATCAGGGTATATTTAGGTTTGAGGTTTAAAGATTATCCCACAGCAATAGTTCAGGGGTTTGTCTATCATCTATGGCTCCAGAAAGCCCACAGTCCATGAGAATTTGAAATTTTCTTCTACATTTTTCCTCTTTTGATCAGGATTCTTCTCTAGAATCTTTAAAGAAAAAATTAAATTAATTTTGTTGTTTTTGAGAATATATGAAGCAAAATATATACAATTCAATAGTTTCTATGTATAGAATTCAGTACATGCTGCAAGTTTTGTGACCATTCTTACCCTCCAGGGTTCTTGTATAGAATCTTTGATCAAGGTGTCCATTAATGATAGCTGACCACCATTCAGTTCTTCTAGTCTTATGGCAATGGACACAGTTGTTCATAGAGACAATTAGCCACATATTCCATATTCCTTTTATTCCTGACTTTCTTTCTTCCTCTGTTGCTCCAGGATAATAGAGACTAATTGTTGTGTCTTAGACGACTTGCAAAGTTTTAAAAGCCTAGAAACTACACAATGAACTGCTAGGTAGAACAGAAGCACTAAACACATTATTAGGCCATTTGACTGGGATGTCTCATAAAGCCATGGCTCTAAACTTCCCAAACCAAGGGATCAAATCCTGTGGTGTTTGGTCTTACATAAGCAGCCTCAGAAGCTACTCTTTTTTTTTCCTTTGGTCATTTTTGTATCTATCACACAACTTTTGCCAATTAAACTCTAAGTTCTAGTTGCTTTAAACTTTAAGAGAGTTGGACTAGATGACTTCAAAGATCCCCAGTTTCTCAAATGTGTTACAGTCCTCTTATAAGAAGAATATTTGAAATTTACTGAACCCAAAGACTTTGAAGAAATATTAGTGAATGTGGAAACGCAGAAATGAGAGGAGGAAAATTTGGTAAAAGAGGAAGAGGTCGAGTAGCGGGAAATATCAGCTCCACTGGTGGAGATGTTGGACTTTGCACTTACCAGTATACATCAGAGATAGAAAAATTACTTACAGTGCAGAAACTATACATTATTTTCCTTCCTGCAGAATATTTCTCCTATTAGCATCTTTCAGTCCTGTGATACATTTGTTACAGTTGATGAACCAATGCATGTACATTGCTATTAAATAAAGACCATATTTTACATTAAGGTTCACTCTTTGTGTTGTACAATCCTAAGGGTTTTCACAAATGCATAATGTTATGTGTCCACCATTACAGTGTCATGCAGAATAGTTTCACTGCCCACAAAATATCCTATGTTCCATGTATTCATGTTGCTTAAGTCACTTGCTAAGGAGTTTCCAATTTCTGGGGAGGATGTTGTATTTGAAATGATGCTTGAGCAATGTTATGACTTTTTAAGGTAACATTTCAAAAGTACTTAGAACAGTTTCCTGGTATACCATGTTTGTGAAATAAAACAAAATGGATGCCCTGTGGGAAAGAGGAAAAGGCTAATTTGGAAGCCCCTGTCCATATCATCTCCTGCTGGGAGAGCAAGCAAGTGGGACTTGTTTTCTGAAGGTGCCAAAACACTCCCATCCCTCAATTCCTTTACTCAGGCTCCCCTTGTTCTCTGTCCTTTTATTTTCGTTAGGAGAGCATATATTCCCCCACCCCCTTTTATAAGCATAGACTGAGCCATCTACCTGATTTTCACTTTGCTGATTCTCCCTCCACCCCGCCCCCAAATAGAATATATGCTATTCTATAGGGGGAACTATAGAATACAGAGGACAGTAGTGGAGCATCTGCAGGCTAGGTAAGCTGTCATTTTCAAATAAAATGACTTATCTTCAATAGTTTTGGTGAAAAATATACGTAGTTTTCAAAAAGGCTGAATAATAGAACATTTGTCAGTGAATGAGAAGCCCTGCCTGGTTTTAGTCCTTGCTTTGCCATCAAATGATTTGGTGTGATCTTGGACAAATCATGGGATTTCTCTGAGCCTTAGTTTCCTCATTTATGAAATGAGACTAATACCTAATTTCCTGTCATGTAGAACTGTTATCAGTGCCTACAATAGTGCTTGTCATAGACCAGGCAGCTGGAAAATATTTCTTGAAAGAATGATTAGGCTTTAATTTAGATAATATATGCAGATATATAGGAGCTCTGGTAGCATAGTGCTTAAGGCACTTGACTGCTAACCAGAAGGCTGGCCGTTCATATCCACCAGCCGCTCCTCGGAGGAAAGGTTGGGCAATCTACTTCCATAGTGATACTGCCTCGGAAACCCAAGGAGGGGTCGCTATGAGTCGGGTCCAACTTGGGGGCACATAACAACAACAACAACATGTAGATATATAAAAACCAAAAAATCCACTGCCATCGAGTCAATTCTGACTCATAGTGACCCCCATTGGGTTTCCGAGGCAGTAAATCTTCACAGAAGTAGATTGCCCAGTATTTCTTCTGTGGAGTGGAACTGCCAGCTTTCTGGTTAGGAGTCACATGTGTTAGACACTACACCACCAGAGCTCCCTTTGTGTGTGTGTGTGTGTGTGTGTGTGTATGTATATATATATAATAATTTATAAATGAAAACTATTATTCATGTAATAGATGCCCTGGAAAGTGAATATCACTAACCTCCCTATGGTCAAAGAACATTCTATGTTTTTTTATCATTTCCCTCTATCCTCTGTCACTAGTCTGATTTCAAGATTGTATGAAATGTCAGCTTCTGTGAAAAGCTGCCAGCTTCCTTAACAAGGTGATAATCAACAAGCACTTGCAGGAACAAAAGTATGCAATTTGCAGGGGCAGAGAAGCCGGAGCGTTTGTTTTAATCAGGGTGGTAATTTTGATGCAGCACAAGAGGAGCAAAGGAGTTGAGAGTATAGGCAAGGTAATGGGGTTGATGTTGAAGTTTCAGCTGGATGAGAAGATAAGGAAGTAAGGAATAGTGCAAAAGTCATAAAATCCATGGAGCAGAAAGTAGTGAGGTAGAAATATTGTAGTAACCAAGCAAGGGAGTAGAAGGAGTTACCAGAAGTGAGTAGAGGGGTAGTCAGAGGGATGTGTGAGGTTGAGATAAAGGAGACATTTGGAATAATCAGTAATGATAAGGTCTAGCGTATGACCTTGAGTATCAGTGGTTGAGGCAGGTATGGGGAGAAGGAAGAACAGGTATATAGATCATTTATGTGTATGTTGGCATTGCCAAAATTAAAGCAGGAGTAGTATTAGACAAAATGGTAGTGAACCAGAGGCTAAAATCAGTGAGAAATAGGTTGTATGGTCTGAGGGTTGCTGGATGACAGTAACAATGAAAGATATTGGGTGACTTGAGATTTAGAGCTGCAGGTGTTCTGGGAGGAGTGAAGGACAATAAAAGTGTCATTGAAGAACAAAGAAGATGGTACTCTTCCCTCAAGTCCAGTGGTTTGATGGTTGTGGAAGAAAGACTGGCTCCATTGTGAGTGCTTCAGGGAAGTAATATCCTCAAAGAAAGCAGGATTTAGTTAGAGCAAGATGATTAGGAGAATATTCAGGAATGAGATTGAGGCTAGAGGGGACTTCGCTGGTGATCGACTAAATCCCAGAGAGCATAGTGGACAGATTTTATGAGTTGGGGTGGGGTGAAAAAGGTAAGGAACAGGGTCATATAGCACTTCATGAGGATTAGAATGTTTGCAGTGAGGGGTGGGCTTGGAAACTGGGTTTTTTTGTGGTGACAAATATAATCATGGATAAAGGGCTTAATGAGATTAGTGCTGGTGGAATCAAGCAAATAGCAGTAGTAAGAGTGTGAGTTTTGAGGTAGGGAATGTGATTATTGATGTAGTTTTGTCCATATTGGTATACCTGCAGCCAAGTTAAACATGATCTGGTTTATGATAGACAAACAGTCCTTATTTTCTCAGTAAGAGACTGTTGGAAATGCCAAATCCCCAGTGGAAAGTCACCAGCAGCTCAGCTCCCGAGCAAAATACTAAATACTTTGCCTGATTCTGTGTAGGGAAAAGCAGGAAAATGGAGCTTCCTCTCCTTCACTCATCATTCAGCTATGTCTGCTGAGGTTTAGGCAAGAGGTCATAGAATAGAAACAGGTCCTGTGGATGAGAGAGAGACATGGCACTTTCTAGGAGCAAGAGGATCATTCCCAGGCAATGACACCCGCCAGGTGTGAGGATGGACCAGTGAGCCCAGATGGACACATTTCTGCTTTACTGGGAAGCCTTTCAATTTTAATAGTTTCTGGTACTGTCAAGAGAAGCCTTGTTATAATCTTATACCAAAAGCTAAATGTGGAAAACGTCCTTGGTTATGAACACTCACAAAAGTGTTGACAGAATTATCAAATATTAGAACTAAGATGGGTCTTGGAGATCACTGGATATCATCTAGTCTACTGGTTCCAAAGGTTTTATATTTGTAAAGGAAGCTATGTTACATTGTATTATATTTTTTAGACATCTTATGAAGAACCACTATATTCCTAAAACAGATAAAATATAACTGCATTGAATGTTTTTTGGGATGCTTCTGAACCTCTACTGTTTGGCCTCTACCATTTTATGAGTGCTATTGTGCAGGCTGCTGGTTCAAACCCACCAGACACTCTTCGGAAGGAAGGTTAGGCAATCTACTTCCGTAGTGATACTGCCTCAGAAGCCCAAGGAGGGGTCGCTATGAGTTGGGTCCCACTTGGTGGCACACAACAACAACAACAACATTGTGCCCCTCTTGGTGTTGACACCAAACCCTTTGTCTTGGCTTCGGCTCCTTAAAGGAGTAGATCTTATAGCAAGGATATGAGTGAATAAGTTATTTATTTGGAACGTGATCCCAGGAAGCACCAGTAGAAGTCTGGGGAATGAGACTTTTTTTTCCCTCTGTTTGAGAGATAATGGCTTAAGTTAAGAGAATGAAGCCTCACAGGACTCAGCCCTGCTTATTAAAACCATTTCTGGGCACTTTAGCAGATTACTGAGGTGGGCAGCTAGGAAAACAGTACAGAACATGCCTCAGAGGGGAGAGTAGCTGGAACATTTATCTGTTAACCACCATCAGACAGTGGTTGAAAATTCCTCGAGGGCATAACTACCTGGCACTTTTTGCCTGCCCTGTACTGTATGTGTCAGAGCTTACCTCTTTGGCAGAGAAAGCCTTCATGCACAGAGTTGCACATACTTACAGTAAGAAGCCACAGGTATCCTGAAGGGTGAATAATATCAAGAGCAAATGGATGGGGCACTAACAGTATCTGCAATATCCTGCTTTGCCCTTAATTAGGTATGTGACTCTGCTTGTCATTAGCACCATTCACAAACATAGCTGTTCCCATCCTTCTGGCTTGTTACTAGGATTGTACTTCTCCACCTTCTACAAGTCAAGCATGGCCATGTGACTTTCTTTGGCAAATGAAGTCTTTTGATGAGCATAAGAATTTAATTTTACGAGGTGCCACTTATCTATTTTGTCTTCTACTACTCATGCATTTGTAGTTGTTTGATAATCTATCATTTTAAAAATAAACCAAAAAACTAGGTCCATAGGTTTGTTCCTATGTTTTCTTCTAAGAACTTTATAGATTCAGCTTTAATATTTAGGTCCTTGATCCACTTTGAATTACCATATTTTTTGAAAACAACTTGGCAATATAAATATTGAATATACACATATAATGTGTGGAATTGACAAATTATGTAAACAGTTCTGGCACAGCATGCATGCCTGTGTATATACTGCACATGTCTCATGACATTTCTAGAAGTGAATCTTGGCTTCATTCACCCTTTTTCAATAGTCTGAAAATGTTACTTTGATCATATTTGTATAATAAATGCATAAACTGTGGTCAAGAAGTCATGTGTCAACTATGGTAGTATCCTGATAATCAGAAAATAAACAATTGAAACTGTGTGTTTGCTCTAGGGCAGTTTGTGGCAGAGCCTGTGAGTGGTGGAGTTCCATGTAGCCAATCTGTACCCAGGTACAGCATGTCAGAGATGGGCGGAGCATCAAGTGGTGGGCTATCTGTGGGACTGCCATAGCCTGAGGGTGTGTTGGTTTCAAGGCAGATGGGGGCCATTGCTGGTATATGCTTAGGTCCCATGATGCTGGGCCCATGTGAAGCTAGGTGGCTGGTGGTACAGGTGTGGACGTGCACTGCTCTGGCCTTGTGAAGACCCTGAGCTACCAGGCAGAACCATCTTATCCAAGTGAGGGATGTGTGACCCTCTGTGCCTGTGGCTCTCATTCCTGTCTTGTGGCATCCATATGGGTGGAAGATTCCAAAGTCCCCAGCATGGTGGCCAGCCAGCAGGACAGCAGGACAGAATGCTCTGGCCTCACCTGCTTTAGTGGCCCTTTCAGCCCAGGGTACACACATCTATGCACCTTCTGGGCTGGGGTCTGTTGTCCTGGCAAAGGCTGTTTCCAGATTTCTTCTTACATTGGAGAAAGTGGTTTGCAAAGCAGGGTAGCAATCCTGTTGGGAAAGGCGCTGTTTTAGAAAATCAAAGGTAGGCTACTGAAGTTCTGCTGCTGGGAACCAAACCTCCACGTCTATAGGTACCAAGATGAAGACTTAACATTAAATGTATTGGATGGGGGAAGAAAAAGGAAATGGAAGTCAACAACATGTAAAAAAAATATATATTGGACTAGTGCACTTATGAAAATATCATGTCAGGGTTGCATGGTATACAAAAATGTGTAACGTGCATTCCATTTGCATAAAAATATGGTAATTTTTTGTGAATGGTATGAGGTATGGGTGTCCTGCTTTATTTTCCAACTTGTGGAAATTCAATTTTCTAATGCATCATTTGTTGAAGAAAATATTCCTTCCCCATTGGAGGGACTTAACACCCTTGTCGAAAATCTGTTGTCCATAGATGTGTGGGACCCCGATTGCACAGTGGTTAGAGCACTGCGCTGCTAACCAAAAGTTCAGCAGTTTGAACCCACCATCTGTTCTGTGGAAGAAGGATGAGGCAGTGTGCTTCCAGAAAGATTTATAACCTTGGAAACCTTATGAGGCAGCCCTACTCTGTCCTATAGGGTCACTATGAGTTGAAATAGAATTGAATGAAATGGCTTAGGTTTGGGTTTTTGTAGATGTATGTGTTTATTTCTTGGATCTCAGTTCTATTCCATTGGTCAATGTGTCATTGAACCGGTACCAGGCTGTTCTGATCACTGTAGCTGCATAGGATATTTTGAACCTGGGAAGAGTGAGTCCTCCTACTTCGTTTTTCTTCTTCAAAATTTCTTTGGCTATTCAAGGTCTCTCCTTTCCATATAAAGTTGAGGATTAGGTTTTCCATTACAGTAAAGAATGCTATTGGAATTGATATTGCAGTGAAACTGTAGATTGCTTTGGGTACGATTGACATTTTCTCAACATTAAGTCTTCCAATCCATGAGAATGGAATACCTTTCCATTTATTTATGTCTATTTTAGTCTCTTGCAGCAGTGTTTCATAGTTTTCATTGGAGCTGTGGTGGTGTAGTGCCTAAGGCATCTGAGTGCTAACCAGAAGGCTGGTGGTTCAAACCCACCAGCCACTCCTCAGAAGGAAGATTGGGCAATTTACTTCCATAGAGATAATGCCTCAGAAACCCAAGGAGGGGTCACTCTGAGTTGAATCGACTCAATGGCAGTGTGTTTGTTTATTTTGGTTTTTGGAAGTCCTTTATATCCCTGGTTAGGTTTCTCCCTTGGGATTTTATTTTTTTAGGTGCTGTTGTAAATGGTATTGTTTTCTTGTTTTCCTTTTCAGATTTCTCCTTGTTGGTGTAAAGACAATAAACAGATTTAAATATATATATCAATATATATATTATTTATTATAATATATATTAATATATTATAATATATATATTTTGTTTTTTCCAGCAGCAGAGTCTCTTCTTCAAAAGAAATTTACCAGGAAACCCAAAGTGTAAGTGGATGCAAAGAAAGTTGGTGGTCCCCTAGGTGAAAAACACTAGATAGAAACCCTCTACTATTTCTTCCAGTTCTCACACATTGTAGGTCTCTGGGATGACCAGAATTGGGCAGTTTTGGTCCAGTTGAATACTTTCTTTCTCATTGGAGTAAATCTGACAAATTTAGGTGGCACAGAGCATTTTTCCTGCTCCTAGGTAAGGTGATTCTGGCTTACATAATAATTTATAGGGTTTGATTTAAGTGGCCTTCTGGTTTTCTGTTGAGACATTGTGAAAAGAAGACTGATCTACTCCTTGGAGGAAACCAGGTATGAGGCTGGCAGATGATGTTGAGGATCTGCCACCAAAATCCATTACTAATGACAGCATGGGTCAAGTGACTCCCACAGGGACGGAACTGGAATGTCCTATCAGTGAGCATGATGGGGTTTCATAAGCAATGAACAGAAGTTCTTGAACAGACATAGTTGTGGCCTTTAGTACTACCCAGGTTTGACTGGTAGAGGTGGACAATGGATTATGAACCTTTTCTAAACGAATGGGCCTGTATGATTCCTGACACCTCTCTCATCCTTTCCAGATCCTCAGTGGTGAAAGGATCAGAAGGTTGAGAAAACCTGGAATTGAATTCACCTTGTCTACTAATTGACCCCAGATATCTACCCTAATGAATATGTGGCTTAATTTCTTCAATTGCAAAATGAGATACTAACAGCTACCTGGCTATTTAGTTATCAAGTGCTGCTATAACAAATACCACAAGTGGGTGGCTTTAACAGACAGAAATTTATTTTCTCACAGGTAGGAGGCTTGTTGTTGTTGTTGTTATGTGCCTTCGAGTCGGCCCCAACTCATAGCGACCCCTCCTTGGGTTTCCGAGGCAGTATCACTACGGAAGTAGGATTGCCCAACCTTCCTTCCGAGGAGTGGCTGGTGGGTTTGAACCGCCAGCCGTCTGGTTAGCAGGCAAGTGTCTTAGCCACTATGCTACCAGAGCTCCCAGGTAGGAGGCTAGGGGTCCAAATTCAGGGCTCCAGCTCTAGGAGAACTCTCTCCATCTCAAAGGAGAATGTCCTTCTGTCTTATCAGCTTCTATTCCTTGGTTTCTTGGTGATCTTCATGTGGTGTGGTGTCTATCTTTCTTCATCTCTGCTTACTTGATCTTTTTTTTTTTTTTTTAAATATCTCAAAAGAGATTGCCTCAAGACACACCTACACTAAATAACTGCCTCATTAATGTAGCAAAGAAAACTCATTCCCAAATTGGATTATGATCACAGGCATAGGGGTTAGGATTTACAACACATGATTTTTGGGGATACAATTCAATCCATAACAGTAGTTGTGAGGCTTAAATGAGATTAAAACATATGAAACACTTGACATATACTTCCTTCTCACTTCCCTCCTCCTGACCTCCCGTTTCCTTTAGCTTCCATCTATTTGGCAATTCCTGTGATGCATCTTTCCTATTTAACATACTGATTATGTCTTCAAAAGTGTTAAATGTTCATTTGTGGATGTTGTCTGTGCATCCCTTTGCATTACTAGGTAAGGACTTTGGAAAGCTCTTTTAATATCCTGTGAGTGTCCAGGATCCTCTTTGCTGTCACAAGTACATAGTTGCATGGTGGAGGTGCCTAGTTGCATTTTTTTTTTTAAAACTAAAAGGAGGTCTTGAGCTCAGTCAAATATATTTACGTTAAATTTGGCTTTTAAAACTCTCTTATACTGAGTTGGATTCTTGGGAAAGATGAATGATAGGCATTTTCAACAAGGGGAAGAAATGTTTCCAGGGCACTGAATGCCCTGACTCAGTGGTGGTCACTTTTGATTAGCTATGGAGTAAGAACAGCAGCTAAGAGAGGTGTGTAGAGATCAGAAGAGGCTTGAAGTTTGTAACATGAGAAGGTCACCTTCAATTTAAAGTAACAGAGACACATCTATGGGGGGTGGCAGGTGGTTCAAGCTGGTGGAATGGATGACCATGCAGTGAAAACAGAGCAAGATTTAGAAACAGAAAGCCTGGACTTCATCTTTGATATCAATACTTAGTTTGAGTAAATTTTATAATGTCTGTGAGGCTCAATTTACTTATATGCAAAAGGGAAATAGCAACTTAAAAATAGTTATGTGCATTAAAGAAAACAAAGTATGTGAAAATAAATTATAGATTCTAAAGCACTATACAATGGTTTGTTGTAATTATCAATCCCATATTTGTGTCTTATTCAGTGGGCACATGGGTAGGACTTAAAGATGGATCAAGGGGCAAATTAAGCAAGAGACCTCCAGTGTTATGTCTCTGAGGCATGACTGTTGCCTTCTGGCTGTACCACTCTGATATACTTGAATGAATCTTGTTTGGTGGTTGTAAGATCCAAAGTAAAGTTGTGATGAGTAACTTGGTGTATATCTTGTAGAAAATTAGTGATAGAATTGATATTAGAATTTATGCTCTGTGCCCTAGACTATGAGCATCCTTGTACCCTGGTCAGTCAACTAGTGACAAGAGAGTGAATATGAGATTATAGCTGAACTAAACACATAATAGCTTGGTAGTAATATCAAAGTGGGTACTTGCATGTGTAGATAATATCTTTCCTAAAGGGCATACACCAAATTCTAGGTGCAGTGAATTGCTTGATGTGGCCCTTCTAGCCATTGTCCTCCATTCTGTGATGTTTTGTAAATGTCATTATCCATGTCTATTTGGGGTGGTGTGGTAATTAAGGTCAGGTATCAAGTTGGCTGGGCAGCTGGTAGTAGTCATTCCCTATAATGACTGGCAATCGACTCTGTGATGGGATTGAGGTTAATTCTGTTGGGGCAACACAGGTGGAATGTATCTTGAGTCCTGCCTTGCTGGAGGGTATAATTCAAATCACCACCCTTAGCTTCCCTGAGGGTATACCTAAGAATCTCCTGGGAGGATTCACTCTCCTCTTGCTCCGGCTTTGTGTCCTGGATCATCCTCACCTCAACCCTGGATTTGGGACAGCAGCCGTCATCTGATCTGCTGATCGAGGTTCATCAAACCCCGAGAGTTGGGAGGATCCACCAGACCTACTCACGGACCCGGGACTTTCCAGCCTGCCAGCCTCCGCCACTACTACGTGAGATGAACCCTTGGGTGTCTGTGAGTTCTGTGAGGCGTTACAGCGAAATACAGAACCCTAAGACTGTGGAAATTACTGGGGGGAGGAGGAGGAGTTAATGTCTGAAATGATGGAGTGGCATGGTAGTTTGGACATTTGGGACATCTTTGACCTCTGCCTCATGGGGACTGGCCTCATGCTGATCTTTTTAAGAGAAATTGTTCAAGCACTGGGCAAATCGACCACAATATCACTTGGAAATTGACAAGATTTTTAAAAAGAATCAGAGGTTCTCATTTTCCTGAGGTCTTGTATTATACATTATTGCCTAAATCCTGGTGGGATTTTTGCTCTTTCTATTACTTGAATTTTTCACTTGTCAAAGTAGTTATTTCCTGCTTATATTATTATCCAACAAAAATGTACTGAATATCTTCTGTGCTTAAATTTAGTGTCAGTGAGTCATGAAAGGTTTTCTCCTCCAACATTTTATTATGAAAATGTTTAAACATGGAGAAAAAAGAAAAAAAAATTGTAACCAGCAACTGGCTTATTTAGATATTTAAGCACATGTATTCTTCCATCAATCCGTCTTATTGCTTCCCCTAGATACTTAAGCATACACACCAGTAACCATGGAAAGTTTTTGAGAAGCAATATATTAAGACTCAAGCTGCATATTATGCAAATGTTTCCTGTGATCACACAGATGTGATGGTGCTGGTCCTTGTGATTGTGTCTTTCTCTTTGCCTCTTTTTTTCCTTCTCTTATTTGTAGGAGGGTCAGCCATTGACTAATATGGTAGGAAGGCCAGAAGGTTTCCATTTGGTGCAGAATGGGAGTGATCAGGATGGTGCTGATCTAGAGGCATGATTTAGCACATGTACTGGAAAGATGATATTGGGATGTGGGTGGCTCAGAGCTACATAAAGTTTCTAGGCCTAATTTTTCTAGGCAGCATTTTCCAAAGTGTGTTTTACAGAACACTATTCCAGTAGGATATTGCCTCCAAAAGGGGTCTATAGTGGGGGGGGGGAAGAAAAAAGAGGCAGGGAAATGTTTATCTTTGGGGAAATTTTTGATAAAAGCCTCCATGATTTTTTTTTTTTTTGCCGTTAAAGATACCTCTTCAACTGTGTTTAACCCAGAGTTTCCCAAGTATTTGGTTAACCATACAAGTGTGTGTGTTTTGTGGTTATGTGTTTATTAATGTCTCCTGGGACTAACATTTTGTGGAGCACACATTTGGAAACACTTAATAGGAGCTGAAAGCTTGGTTATTATTAGGAGAACCCTGTGTCAGAGATACCTGTGGTATGACAATGTGAGGTAACTGGTTCTTCATACTTCTACCATCTAGAATGTCAGCCAGGTTGTGGAGCTCCAACATTTAATGAGGAACTACTCTGAGACAGCTGTGCTAGGACTTTTTACCTATATTATCACTTGTCATCTTCACAAGAGCCCTTTGAATTAACATTATTATTCCAATTATTTCAGATGAGTACACTGAATCTCAGAGAGTTTAAGTCACTTGCTTGGTTACTTGGCTGGAAGGTGGTAGAACTGGAGTCAAACTCCAGAGACAATGATGGTCTTTCCCCTTCATTGACTGTTTCCCAGAGCTTGCATTTATTCTGTCACTTGCAGACCACAGAGCCTCAGAAGGAAGTATTACTAAGAGTAAAGTAAATCAGCAAAATTATGTTTCTTCTAATAGACAAAAATTAGAGGATCCCAAAGTCCCATGGTAACAATTACCCAATGTTCCTTCCAGTCTGTAGACATTGGCACGGAAAAATTTCCCTTTTGGGCAGTCTAGTTTTGCAGCATGCTGGCATGAATACTCACCTCTCTCCTGGCATGGCCTTTGCTGATGCACTTGATGGACTTCTGCCTTCCAACCAGCATTCTTTCCCATTTCTGGACACTCCCATTGCTAAGACACTCATTGTTCATCCTGGCCAACCCACAGGAAGTTGTGTAGTTTTTCCAATTTTGTCAGTGTTCATATCCCTGTAAGGAACTCTGGTGGCACAGTGCTTAACGCATTCAGGTGCTAACCAAGAAAAAGGTAGACAACTAGAATGTACCAGCTCCTCCTGCAGGAAGTGGAAAGAAGCCAGGGCCAACATGATGGCCGGATCCAGGTAAGGGGAGGGAGAGCCCCCACCCAAGGCAGGAAGTGGGAAGCCAGGGCTGATGGCCAGAACAGGTGGGGGTAAGACCAGGAAGTGGGTGCAGAGGTTTGGAACAGCTAAGGGAGACAAACTTGTTGGTCCATTGGTTGTACTGTGGGGGCTTGCATGTTGCTGTGAGGCTTGAGGCTGTTCCACTGGTGTTTCAAATGCCAGCAGGGTTGCCCATGGTGGACAGGTTTCAGCAGAGCTTCCAGACTGAGAAAGAAGGAAGAGGCCTTCCACTTCTAAAAAGAATTAGCCAGGGAAAACCTTATGAATAACAGAGAAAAACTGTCTGATACATTACTGGACAACTTTATGAATAGCCCTGAAACATTATCTGCTACAGTACTGAAAGATGAGCCCCTCTGGGAAAGAGCTGAACTCATCAGAGTAGAACTGACCTTAATGATATGGATAAAGTAAAGCTTTTGGGACCTCTATCTGCTGATGTGGCATGACTCAAACTGAGGAGAAACAGCTGCAAACGTCCATTAATAATCAGAACATGGAATATATGAAGTATGAATCTAGGAAAATTGGAAGTTGTCAAAAATGAAATGGAATGCATAAAGATCAATATCCTAGGCATTAGTGAACTTAAATGGACCAGTTTTGGCCATTTTGAATCAGACAACCATATGATCTACTATGCTGGGAATGAAAAATTGAAGAGGAATGGCATGGCATTCATGGTCACAAAGACTGTTTCAAGATCTGTCCTGAAGTACAAGGCTGTCACTAATAAGATAATATCCATACACCTACAAGGAAGACCAGTTAATAGTACTATTATTCAAATTTATGCACCACCACCAAAGCCAAAGATGAGGAAATTGAAGATTTTTACCAACATCTGCAGTCTGAAATTGACTGAGCATGTAATCAAGATGTACTGTTATCAGTGGTGATTGAAATGCAAAAGTTGGAAACAAATAAGAGTCACTGGTAGTTGAAAAATATGGCCTTGATGACATAACACTGGGGAATGCATGATGGAATTTTGTAAAACCAATGACTTATTCATTGCAAATACCTGTTTTCAACAACACAAACAGGGGCTATATACGTTGCCTTTCCCAGATGGAGTGCTCAGAAATCAGATTGACTGCATCTGTGGCAAGAGGCAATGGAAACGCTCAATATCTTCAGCCAAAACAAGGCTAAGAGCGGATTGTGGAACAGACCATCAACTGCTCATATGCAAGTTCAAGTTGAAGTTGAAGACAATTAAAACAAGTCCACTAGAGCCAAAATATGACCTTGATAATATTCCTTCTGAATTTAGAGATCATCTGCAAAATGGATTTGATGCATTGAACACCAATGACCAAAAACCAGAAGAATTGCGGGATGACATCAAGAACATCATCCATGAAAAAAGCAAAAGGTCATAAAAAGACAGGAAAGGAAGAAAAGACCAAAATGGATGTCAGAAGAGACTCTGAAACTTGCCCTTGAACGGAGAGTAGCTAAAGCAAATGAAAGAAATGGCAGATAACAGAGCTGAACAGAAGATTCCAAAGAGCAGCTCAAGAAGACAAATTCAATTATTATAATGAAATGTGCAAAGATGTGCAGTTAGAAAACCAAAAGGGAAGAACACGCTCAGCATTTCTCAAGCTGAAAAAACTGAAGAAAAAATTTCAGGCTTGAGTTGCAATGTTGAAGGATTCTAAGAGCAAAATACTGAATTATGCAGGAAACATCAAAGAAGGCAGAAAAAATACAGTCACTGTACCAAAAAAGAATTGGTCTATGTTCATCTATTTCAGGAGATGGCATATGATCAAGAACCAATGGTACTGAATGAAGAAGTTGAAGCAACACTGAAGGAAGTGGCAAAAAACAAGGCTCCAGCAATTGAGATGTTTCAACAAATGGATGCCGCATGGGAGGCACTCACTTGGCTATGCCAGGAGATTTGAAAGACAGTTACCTGGCCAACTGACTGGAAGAGATCCATATTTGTACCCATTCCAAAGAAAGGTGATCCCACAGAATGTGGAAATTATCAAACAATATCATTAATATTGGACAGAAGTAAAATCTTACTGAAAATAATTCAAAAATGGTTGCAGTGTTATACCAACAGAGAACTTCCAGAAATGCAAGCTGGATTCAGAAGAGGATGTGGAACAAGGGATATCATTACAGATGTCAGATGGATCTTGACTGAAAGCAAAGAATACCAGAAAGATGTTTACTTGTGTATTATTGACTATGCAAAAGCATTGGATTGTATGGGTCATAACAAATTATGGGTAACATTGAGAAGAATGGGAATTCAGAACACTTAGTTGTACTCATGAGGAACCTGTACATAGACCAGGAGGCTGTCATTTGAACAGAACAAGGGCATATTGTGTGGTTTAAAATCAAGAAGGGAGTGCTTCAGGGTTGTATCCTTTCCCCATACTTATTCAATCTGTATGCTGAGCAAATAATCCTAGAAGCTGGACTATATGGAGAAGAATGTGGCATCAGGATTGGAGGAAGAATCATCAACAACCTGTGATACATTGATGACACAACTTTGCTTGCTGAAAGTGAGGATGACTTGAAGCACTTACTGATAAGGATTGAAGAATACAGTTTTCATTATGGGTTACACCTCAGTATAAAGAAAACAAAAATCCTTACAACTGGACCAATAAGCAGCATCATGATAAATGGAGAAAAGATTGAAGTTGTCAAAGACTTCATATTACTTGCTTCTACAATCAACACCAATGGAAGTAGCAGTCAAGATATCAGACAACATGTTGCACTGGGCAAATCTGCTGCAAAAGACCTCTTTCAAGTGCTGAAGAGCAAAGATATCTCCTTGAGAGCTAAGATGCACCTGATACAAGCCATGGTATTTTCAGTTGCCTCATGTGCATGTGAGAGCTGGACAATGAATAAGGAAGATTGAAGAAGACTCAATGCTTTTGCATTGTGGTGTTGGGGAAGAATGCTGAAAGTACGATGGACTGCTAAAAGAACTAACAAATATGTCCTGGAAGAAGTGCAGCTGGAATGCTCCTTGTAAGTGAGAATGGCCAGACTTCGTCTCACCTACTATGGTCATGTTGTAAGAAGAGACCATTCCTTGGAGAAGGATATCATGCTTGGTAAAGTGGAAGGTAAATGAAAGAGGAGAAGGCCCTCAATAAGATGAGTTGACACAGTGGCTACAAGGTTGGGCTCATGTATAGCAGGGATTGTGGAGCCGGTACAGGACCAGGCAGTGTTTCATTCTGCTGTACATAGGGTCACTTTGAGTTGGAGATGACTTGACAGTACCTAACAACAACAACAACAACAACAACAACAACTCCTCTCTGGGAGAAAGAAGAGGGAGTCTGCTTCTGTAAAGATTTATAGTCTTAAGTGAGAAGAGCAGGTGGGGATAGGTGAATAGGAATATACCCTCGACCAAGGATGGATTTGGCTGAAGAGAATCTTATATATGCACTTGTGCCACATGCACTACAGAAACAACAGAAGATAGGGTTGGAGTAACTTCTCAGACACAACCAAATACCTTGTGAGAGAAAATCTCCAGGCCTGGGGATTCAGGACCATAGTCTCTGGGAATATCATGCTCAGTTGGCACACATAGTTCATAAAAATTTTGTTCACAAACTAATTTGGTGAGCAGTGACTTGGGTCTTTAAAGCTTTCGAGCAGCCATCTAAGATGCAACGATTGGTCTCCTCTCATCTGAAGCAAAGAAGAATGAAGAAGATCAAAGTCATCTGGAAACAATTAGTCCAAAGATAAGATGGACCACAAGGACCTCAGCCTTCAGGACTCAAGACTAGAAGAACTAGATGGTGCCCAGCTACCAATGTCAACAGCTTGGAAAGGGATCAAATCTGGAAATTCTGGATAGAGTGGAAGGAAATACATGGAACAAAATTAGAAACACAAAAATGACCAGAATTACTGGTCGGAGGCAGACTGATGAAACCCTGGGACTAGAAATGGATTCACTTACATGGATTGGATCTCAGCCCAACAGCAGAAAGACCTACATACAAAACACCTACCCCAGGTTGATGCACCCATCTGCTCTAGGGAGATGCACTACTTGGACCAGTCAGCCATGAGACACCAGAGGGGTAGCACTCACATACAGGAAAAGCTGGACAGATGGGCATGCATGGATGAGAAGGGCACAGGCAAGGGGTGGTCATAGCGGGGAGAGGGGAGGAACATTTCTTGTATGGTTGGTGATGGTAAGTGGGGTCATCAAATCAGATGTGTATGAACTGTTGAATGTAAAACAAGTTTGCTCTGTAAATATGCACCCAAAGTACAATAAAAATTAAAAGAAAAAGATTTACAGTCTTAGAAACCCTATAGGGCAGTTCTACTGTGTCCTATAAAGTCACTATAGGTTGGAATTGACTCGATGGCAGTGGGTTTGGTTTTTGTGATGGCCCTGCACTGTGAGGCCAGATCCAGAACTTGCTTCTTAAGGTCAATCTTCTAAATTTATGAGTAATCTTATTTGTTTGGTGATAGGAGGTAGGAAGGAACAAAAAGCTTTGTTACTCCAGAGAAATTTATTTCTGCCTCTTTTTTTGAAGGTAAGCTTCTGTCCTCAGCATCAGAAAAGATTCATATATTAGGGTTTATTGCCTACCTCTGGTATAGTCTTACATTTAATTACTTACCAAATAATGGAGCTTTCCAAAAAGGAGGGACTGTGTACTATTTTTTTAAAATTTTATTTTGTTGTTGTTGAGAGTGTACACACCAAATCATACATCAGTTCAACCATATCTCCACGTACAATTCAGTGACATTGATTACATTCTTTTTTTGTGCAACCATTCTCACCTGCCTTTTCTGACTTGTTTCTCCCCTGTTAACATAAACTCACAGCCTCCAAAGGTTCCTATCTAATCTTTTGAGTTGCTGTTGTCACTTTGATCCCATATGGATCTTAAAAGAGCATAGTGCTCAAGGTGGACTTTTTTTTTTTTTTTTTTATTAGTTAAGCTAAACTATTACTTGGTTTTAAGAAGACTTCAGGTGATGTTTTTGGTTTAAAGTTTAAAGATTATCTCAGAGCAATGGTTTCTGGGGTTCTTTCAACCCTCATGCCTAAGGCATTTGACAGCTACCCAGAAAGTTGGTAGTTCAAACCCACTAGCCACTCCACGGAAGGAAGACTGGGCAATCTACTTCTGTAAAGATTTATCACCTCGAAAACACAAAGGGGGTGTCTGTGAGTTGGCAGTGAGTTTGGTTCCCTGCCCCACCCTCCAACCCCCATGACTCTTGGAAGTCTGGAGTCCATTACACTTTGAAATTTTGTTCTGTCTTTCCCCCACTTTGTTCAGGATTCTTCCATAGAATCTTTGATCAAAATGTGGGACTGTGTACTTATTGTTTAACTTACTGTTCTTGGCACCTTGGTAAATGTATGTTTGTGATGAAAATGAAATAAAATTAGGCACCTTCTTACCTCTCAGCTCTATTCATTCTATAACACCTAGCATGTGGTCAGATGTAGCAAATACCAAGACAGTCCAGGAGTTATGAAGAATATTTGGCAAGAATTCAGAAGATTTGGCTTAATTTAAGAGATGCCACTTATATGCAGGTAAGTAATTTATCTTTTTAGGCATTTTATTTCTTCATCTGTAAAATGACAAGCTTGAGCCTTAGGTCTTTTTCAGTTTTAATTATTAGCCTGTGATTTTCATAAGCATTTTCTAATTGTTCATGAAACTGAAGACATATTTTTCATCAGATTTGACATTCTGGAAGTTCCTGAACTTGTCTGTGATCTTTTATAAATTTTTGAAGAGGAAATGTAGTTGATAGGACAACAATAATCTTTTACTACTCTTGGTAAGAATTTTTGAATTATCTGTGGTACACCATCCTTTAAGGCATTAATTTTATTTAATTTGGAGCTCTGGTAGCATAGTGACTAAGGCACTTGACTACTAACCAGAAGGCTGGCGGTTCAAACCCACCAGCCGCTCCTTGGAAGGAAGATGGGGCAATCTACTTCCGTAGTGATACTGCCTCGGAAACCCAAGGAGGGGTCACTATGAGTCGGGTCCGACTCGAGGGCACATAACAACAGCAACATTATTTAATTTAATTATTTTATGAATATCTGTCCTTTAGCATTCCGTGGGCCTGGATGGCAATACATTTGTTCCAACTATGGCACCATTTTTATATCTTGCCTTTGGCAAACATTAATCATGATTTTAGACTTGCTTACTTTGTTCTCAGCTTTTAAAGTGACTGACTGGTTAAAAATTTCCAAACAGTGTTACTTGATATCCTGAATCAATTTTTCCTTTTACCTCTCAAAATCTGGAGAAAAATGTGTAGCATCTGAAATGTCTCAAAGGTCTGGAAATGCTTCAGGATTCATTCAGGACTTTGAAATGGTGTGATGTGGAGAGTGGAGAGTCCTTATCTGTAGATGCTGTTCCCTGTGGGATCCTACTGTCATCAATTGTATTAGGGAAGAGTGCAGAGTCATGGTGCATCATTGCTAAAAATAGCCCAGATGGTGGCTCAGTTCCAGGTCACTGCTGATGCTGCAGCTACATATCCAGGCTTGTTTTGCTCCACCTGGGCTTAGGGAATCCTGAGACTTTAGGTCACAAGCAATCCCCACTCCCTTAGCCCTCACAGCACACACACACACACACACACACACACGAACTGAGAAATGTGATGCTCCATAGAACTATCTATGTGTGAAATAAGCAGCTTACTACACTAACAAGTGTAGCTAATTAAGGCAGCTAAGTTGCTGTCAGGGACTTATAGTCTTCTTTCCCTGCTTCCTTCCCTCTGTCTTTCTGTGTGTGCTCTGCTTGTGCCCTGTTCTCAAGATCTGCCAGGCTTAGGGTCCATGACTGAATTTCCTTTTGGAATTAAAGGACCTTTGTGCTATAACACACTCCACTTCAGCCTAGTGTATGACAATGTGCAGGGGGCAGCCAGAGGTCAATTAGGTCCACTTCTTTCTGTGATCCTCTGAATACTGCAGCTGATGACATCAGGGCTGTCAGACAAACAATTTAGTTTTCCTTGAGTGACTGACACTCTTCCTACTAGCTTTATCAGTCAAGTCCTTCTCTTGTACTTGAGGGACCATGTTTTGAGGAACCTTGACTAACTGGAGCTCTTCATAGAAATTTCCAACTCCTTGTTGTTTTGATGCACTCCCCTAGTAGTCCAGCCCTGTGTGTTTTTGCCAGAGTCGGGGCTGGTCAGGGGTGTTTTTTGGTTGGACTGGGTGAGGATTACATTCATCTAGGGTTTGAAGGCAGACTCCTTCTGCATCAATTCATCCATTAGACACCAAGTGAGATTCTTTCTGATTCCTTTTCTCAGTGAATGGCACAGTTCACTCCCCACCCAATTACCCAGGAAGGAAACCTGGACTTTTACTCTCAGTCATTGCCCCATCCTACCAGTGCCAAGTTCTATCATTTTAAAATCTCTAGAAGCCACATGCTCTACTATATTGTAGTATTTCTATTCCTGCGTTAGTCAAAGGTTTCTTCATTTTATCCTCAATTCCTGCATGGGCCTGCTAATAGTTTTCCTTTTTCCAATTTCCTACTTCCAATCAAAATGTCTCAACTTAGCTAACTTCAGGGATATGAGAAAGTGCAACCCTACCAAACTCCTGGAAGGAAGAGAAATAGACCTGGTGCTAGATGTCACTAATGACTACCAAAGAGTATAAGAAAAGAACCACTAATTCATTGTTTTTACATCCTCAATTTTGAGTGGATTTTCTTTCTATATCTGGGGAAGGGTTTGCCCTTGACTGTTATTCATCCACTTGTGCTTTATGCCATCCAGTCTTGGCTTGGTTACCTGGTGTGTGCAATCAAGTTGTCATCATCTTGTTAAACATGATGGGGCTCTTTAACCACTCCATGAAAAGAAACAATTGACATCACTTGTTATTCTGATGTGTGCCCTATGGAACTCTTCAGTACTCAGCACAGTGCTTGACACATAGAGGTATTCAAAAATATTTACTGAGTGAATGAATGTGCTCTCTGTATTAAACAGTTTTCTTGTCAATCCTATTGCAATAATAAATTTTTTTTTTTAAAGCAGCCCATAGAGAAAAGTGTGGAAAGATCAAAATGTTAACCTTGATTATTTTAAGAGCTATAAGTGCAGGAAGGGAGAAATTCTTAACTTTTTCTTTAGACACTTCTGCATTGTCTGACATAAATCCAATGAACTGAAAAAGATGGCAACAAAATTCCCAAAACTCTAAAACAACACTAAACCATACCACTAGTAGCAATGGGTTCTAGACTGCTTGTTTAGACGGGACCCCTTTCTGGAGTTCAGATTGTGGTTGGATACTAGATCTGAAAAGGGAATAGGGGAATAGAAGGAGGAGTAAGGCTGCAAGCAATGGGGAAAGTGTATTAATGGTTCCAACTACTCAACACTGTCATTACAGAGCAAAGGCAGCCATAAACAATATGTAAGCAAATGAGTGTGGCTGTGCTCCAAATAAATTTTATTTACAAAATCAAATTGCCAATTGGATTTGGTCTACATGCTGTCATAGTTTGCTGACTCTTGTTTTAGAGGAAGAGGACGACTATGGTAAAAAATGGATAGCAATCCGGGACTCCCCAGATGGGTCTATGAAGTTCTCTGTATTTCTGTGTTCTCATGATGTACAGTCTACCAGCATTGCTGTGCTGGTGTGAGTCTTGGGATTATGGCTGTGGGGTTTCAAGAGCCACAGGGACCACACATACCTCCTCTTTGTGTGAAATAAATTCTATCAAACAGTTAAATATTTCAATACTTTACTAAACATTACTTTTTTTTTTAAAAAAAATTGTTACTTGGGTGAAAATTTACAGAGCAAATTGGTTTTCCATTCAACAATTCATATACATTTTGTTTTGTGACATTGATTTCAATCCCCACAGTGCAACACTCTTCCCACTTCTTCCCTGTGTTTACCATTTCCCTTCATCCTTCTTTCCTGTTCCTTTTTGCCTTCTGAGCTTTATCCCTGGGGAAATGCTGTCCTTTTGATCTCATATGGTTGATTGTTCTAAGGGGTGTGTACCTCCCTGATGTAATTGTTCACCTTATAGGTCTGTCTATCATTTGGCTGAAAGTTGAGCCATAGGGGTGAGTTCAGTTCCCAGCTTGAAGGGTGTTTAAGGACCACAGTTTCAAGGGTTCCACCAGTCTCTATCAGACGAGTAAGCTTGTTTTTTTTTTTTTTTTTTTATGATTTTGAGTTTTATTCCACATTTTTCTCCCACTCTATCTGGGACTGCCTGTTGTGATCTCATTCAGAGTAGTCAGGAGTGGTAGCCAGGCACCATCTAGTACTTGTGGCTTCAGGGTCATGAATGCTGAGGTTTACATGGTCCATTAGTCCTCTGGACTAATTATTTCCATGTTTGTTTGATTTTCTTCACTCTTCTTTGCTCAGGACTAAACCTTACTTTGGGAGCTCTGGTAGCATAGTGGCTAAGACACTTGCCTGCTAACCAGACGGCTGGCGGTTCAAACCCACCAGCCACTCCTCGGAAGAAAGGTTGGGCAATCCTACTTCCGTAGTGATACTGCCTCGGAAACCCAAGGAGGGGTCGCTATGAGTCGGGGCCGACTCAACGGCACATAACAACAACAACAACAACAACAAACCTTACTTTGGACATATTATACGAAGGTGAATTTAGTTGTTTCTCAAATACCCTTCTCACACAGAGAGTTGATAAAGGATTTGGGTCAGGGAAGGGTAAGCCAACATCAATCTAGATGTATTGATGTTTACTCTTCCGCCATTTTTCTGTGGGTCACCAATCCCTCTGCAATGATTTTGTGTCTGAGGCTTTGCTGACTTCCCTGTACAACTCATTGTTTTGAACTCATTCTTGATTTGTTCTTTGGACAGTTTCTCACTCGTGTTATCTTCCCTCTTCCCTCCCGCTCCCTTTGTAGTTCCCTCTGGTACTGTGACTTTAAGATGTCAGCCTGTAAATTTTTTTTTTTTTTTTAAACCATTGATGCTCTTTCTGTTTTAGCTGCTTTATAATGGCACTCACTCTAGGTAGTCTTTCTTTTCAGCTTCTTAGGGCTGTGCAGGCATATAGGGGATGGTTATGGGTCCTTCTTCTTAACAAACTCCACAGAAAATAAATAGCCACTTATTTCCCTCAGTATAACCTTCAATTTTGGAGTAAAATGTCTGGGTTCCCTCAGATTGTAATGGGTTACAATGGCAGAAGAAAGACATTTCCCACTGTCCTGATCTCTAGGATATTTCCTGGTCTTTTCATTTCAAAGCAACCTTGAAAAAAACAAGATCAAAGAATTTATCAGCCCCCTGAGTGTTAGCAGATGTAAAATTTCTGTTTGCTTGTAATTCTTTACTGCAGTGCCACAGCTGCTTCTCCTCCCTGATGCTCCCTTGCAGGAATGGAATTGGGAAGATAGGGTGTTCTGACACTGCAATAATAAAACCTGATGAGAGCTCCCAGGGTTTTGGCTTGTTGTATCTGAGAGTATCTTGCTGTTGAGTCTGGCTCTGTTAGGGCCTCGGGAATACTGTATCCACCCTGTGAAGCCCTAGTAGAGCTGGAGAATGCTTTGTTGTCTGGAATGGTATGTCATGAAATCTTAAAAATGTTCACTTTCTGGGAGAATATTCATGGCTCATATTATTTATATGGGAATTGATGTCTTTGTATGCACTGAAACCCTATGATGTCTTAGTTGTCAACATTAACTTGCAGCTAATACTGAAATATTAACCAACCTTTTTATGCTTGTACTCTGGACTGGTCAGTATATTAGCGATATGATAAAGGATCTGTGGACGTTATGTTTTAGATAAACTTGTAGATGAATAAATATTTTACAAATGTAAAGCATTAGGAGAGTTGTGAAATGGTCTCTCTGAGACTGATTCTCATTTCTGAACATGACCTAGGAGAGGAATGGCTGGATCTGAAATTGTTCTCTCATTCTGATGTGTAGTCATGAGCACTAGAGCATGAGTCCCATGAGTCCTTACTTGCCAAGCAGTTAAGAATGGCCCAAGAAGAATTTGTGAAACTCTGCCTAAAAGCATCTCCTTCAGTCTTGGGGAAGGGGTTCGACTCCATTATATAGGTTTTGACTTTGAAAACTCTGGTGTCATGTCATGAGTATTTAATTAGCTTCATTCAGAGTGAGGAAGAAACTCTTAGCAAGTAATAAGAGTGCTACATTTCTCTCTGTATTCAGAGGTACTCAGGAATAGGAGCTGAAGACTCATAGGACACTACAGATGAGGATTTCTGTAAAATGAATTGGATTCCATAATTGCCAAGAAATGTTTTAGGTCTAGCATTGAAGAAATATAGGAGGTTGGGTTGGAAGGACAAACTCAGAATCTACTAGCAAGGAGAGGTTTGACTCATTCAAAGTTGCCCCGGATGATCACTGGTTAGCATGGCCCCTAATGAACACCCTCCTTTGCTTTCTTGGGTGTTAGTTGAAACATATATTTTATTTTTCTGTCTCAGCCAATCCCTTCATCTCCTAGACTTGGGGAATTGTTGAACCAATGTCTCCTCCTTAATATCTTCAGATTATGACCGTGAGTGAATTAGGTTCTTAGGGTCAGAACATGCTAGTCATCCTTCATGCTACAGTTTGTATCAGAATTTCTCATCTAACCAGATGTACTAATATCTTGGCTCTCTGTTATATATAAGGACAACCTATATTCTGTCAATAGGTCTTTCTGAGGCAGAAAGCACAAAAGGAGATTTTAGATTAGGGAGAGTAAATAACTCCTCATTCACATTTAAGACAATAGTAACAACTTATGTCTGGCAGTAGTGGGCATCAAGGTACAAGGTGAGAGTAATACTGACTGTGATGGTTAAGGTTATATGTCAACTTGGCTGGGTCTTGATTCTCAGTGGTTTGGCAGTTATGTTATGATATAGTTCATTTTGTGATCAGATGTGGTCATCTTCCATTTTTAGATAATGCATATTTTTGCATAACAACATAATCTTTGGAACCGAATCATATTGATAAGTGAGGAGAGGGTGTATGTGGCCCAGGCTGCCTTTCCCTGCTCTTATGCTCATGCTAGACACAATCTCAGAATCTTCCTCACCTCCAATCAATCACTACCCATTAGCGTTGGCATGTGAGGTGAAACTCATGTCATCCACATTCTTGATAATAGCCTTGGCATTACATTGACATTTCTGATGCTTAAATTGTTTATCTCCTTGTATTCCTAAAACATGCTGGTTTCTGACTATAGGGAACTTAGGCCTCCACAACTCCCACTAAAATTTCCTATGTGTCTATTACCATACGGTCATAATTGTTTTTCTGTTTTCTGTACATCAGAACAAGGCCAACCACTTTCCAATTTGACTGTTAGTCTTTACCCCCTGGGGAAACACACCACTTCCATCTACAAATGTCTGTCAAAGGCCATTTATATCAAATTGTGGCAGCTGGTGGGAGAAAAGATGCTGCCAAATGGTTTCTATGGTTTCCTTGACATCTAATGAAATGATTTGCTAAAGAGAGATGGTGGTTTTATGTAGATAGAAAATGTTTAGTGTTCAGGTACACCAAAGAAAACACATGAAAAATATCTTTTTACCATCTGGAGAAATTTCCAGGTGTCCTCTCAACATTATTAAATGAATCACAATATTTTTTTCAGGGCACAAATTCAATTTAAGATCACTTTTGACCTTTACTTACTTGGAATCAAGCCAAATAAAGCTATTCTAACAGATTTTAGCCTAACAATAACAAATGCAGTATTGAAGAAGTCAGCTGTCAAGGTCTGATAAAGCAACATTCCCAAATGAAGTGTTCTGTAAATTTTTCTCTTTCTCTATAGGACTAAACTTGTTTTACATATCCTGCTACAAAGTATGGTTGACAATGTTAATCTTCAACGAGCCATCAGGAATAGAATGAGTAGCACCTAGACACTCCAGAGTAGGAGGGTTCTAAGAAGGTTAAAGAGATCTGTAGGAGCCAGGATGGTAAAAGAAAAGACTTATCTAGAAAATGGTGGTCTTGGGAGGAGAATGAGGTAGATTAAGTATGTGGATTACCCATATACAGACACAAACTCACTCCTTGGCGTACAGAACTCTGAAGAACCAAGAAGGAAATGAAAACGAAGGAATTAATGACAGACGTGCCATAGGTGAGAAACGAATTTTACTGAAGCCCTCACCCCTCTTTCCGTTCTTGTTTTCTTGCCTATGAGCTTTAGCTGATCTTACTATTTAGTTGGTTTATCCCTTTGATATTTAAGATAGTCAGTGTGCAGTTTTCTTCCATCCTTTTTTTTTGTTGTTGTTTATCCTTCCTTCCTTTGGCCCAATTTTTCTTCATGCCTCAGCTTACTACAGGTTTTAGTTGACTATTTGTTTTTAATTCTGAGCCTTCTTTTATGTTTATACTTGATTGTTCATCTTATTTCCATCTTTTATATAATCTTAAAGATTCTGAGTTCACCAGAGAAATTCCTGGGCATCCACATTAGTCTCTATGTACTTCCTTTTACCTACTTTTCTCCCATTAAAAAAAACAAAACAAAACAAAACAAAAAAAAAAAAAACCACCAAAAACCAAAAAACTCATATAAAAAATTCTTATCCTTTTAATCAGGATTTGATACTATATAATCAAAATTGTTTTTAAATCTTCTAATCTTCTGAGTCAACTTCCTTTATGAAGATCAGAGTCTTGTTTTTCTTTGGATGTCTTGGAATCTGGCTTTCCAGACAGTATATATTTTTGAATGGGCCAACTTTCCCAGCTACTGAAAAATCCAAGGGTATATAGTTACCTCCCCCTATGGTTTTAGCTATTTTCATTTAACCAACTATTCCCTGTTAGTTAGAGGTGGGTTCAAAAGTTACTTTCTATACTTTCAGAGAGAAGTATATTTTGCAAGGAAAGTCCAGAATTTTCCAGATAGGATTTGATTAAATGAGATATCTTGACTGTTGATGGTCCTACATCACTTGTGCAACCTGTACCTATAAAGCTTATAATTTGTATTAAGTTTTAATAAATCATCTATTTTCTCCATCTAATATGTGGTGTGTTGTACCCTTTTGCAATCATTCACTTCCCCTTGCACCATTTTTCCTAAAGTCAGTGCTCCAAAGTATCTTTCCATTCTCCAATGCATAGATATTTCCTGTAGGGTATATTTTCTTGACCTTGAAATTTACTATATCATCTGTCCCAATGAGCTGTTCCTTTGAATTGGGTCTCCATTTCCTCTGCTGTATTATAGTTGTGTCATCTTACAAAGTCTTGACATCTGTGAGATAGGTTTACATCTTTCTACCTCATGTAAAACTTGTATTTACTACATATATTTTGTATCATGCTGCAACTGACTTAATGTGTAGGAAATCTGAATTCATTTTTATTTTCCCTTATAGTATGTAGCATAGGATTTTACACATGGGTGATTGATAACTGTGAATAAATGAGTGACATCATACCCTGATGCTCCTAAATTTAAATTAACAAAAGACCCTTATTTGATTTTTCTCTTGTTAAGCCATAATAGAGCAATCAGGCAGAGAAGGAAACAGAATAATTAATTTAATAGGAAATACAGGACAAGCAGCCTAAAATCAATTTAAAAACTCAGAGGTAAAGACCAAATAGTACTAATGCAGGTATGTTTATAGTAATCAGGAGCAAATAACAATTGAAATTCAGGACAGAGTGATTCATAAACCAAAACTAGTTTAGAAAGCCTTTATAATGGTTATTTTGTCTAAGAATCCATGTGTGAACATATATATATATATATATGAGCTCTGGTGGCACTGTGGTAAGACATTTGGCTGCTAATCAAAAGGTTGGCAGTTCAAACCCACCAACTGCTCCATGGGAGAAAGATAGGGCAGTCTGCTTCCATAAAGATTTACAGCCTTAGAAACCCTATGGTGGGGGTCACTGTGAGTCGGAATTGACTCCATGGCAGTGGGTTAGATTATGTATATACAGCAATAGTGAATGGAGTTTTTGTATTTCTGCATTCACAGCTCTGAACAGAATAGCGTTGTTGCCCAATGCTTTGATCTCTCTAGATTCTTAGTCCTCAAATGTACGTCATTTATTGGGAGGAGGATTTTGTTTTTTTTCCTTTTCCCTTACTTACAGGCTAAGGAAGGAGACTGGAAAGATATCCTCTGGGATGACATAGCACCTTTTAGAAAAAACAAAACTCTCCCTGAATATTCAACCAGTTTAAGACTCTGACTGGCAAACCCTGTTGGTTTAATTGTTATCAGCATGTACTAGGCTTAAACATTTTATGAGCATGTAAACAAAACAAAACAACCAAACTCATTGCCACTGAGTTGTTTCCAACTCATAGTTACACTATAGGACAGAGTAGCACTGCCTCATAAGGTTTCCAAAGTTGTTATCTTTACATAAGCAGACAAACACATCTTTCTCTTAATGTAACCATTGTGTGTTCGAACTGCCAACCTTTTGGTTAGCGGGTGAGTGCTTAAACACTGTACTACCAGGGCTCTCAACACAGGTGGGTCCAAATAGGTTTGACCTGACAATGCGTGTCTTTCAGTCACTGGGTCTGCTCCTCTGAGAACTTGTAACTGCCATTCAGATAACTACTATCATTTGATTATTATATTTGTCTCTTACTAGCTGTGTAAGTTGTTTAATTTTCATGGGCCTCAATTTCCTTATTTTTAAACTGGGGATGTTAATACTTAATTTGTGGGGTTATTGTGAGGATTGAACAAGATTATATGTGAAAAGTGCTTGCTACATGATACTGAGTTAAACTCATGGTATGTACTTGACCATAAGCATCTGCTTGAGATTAGGGATCACAGGGACAGATTACCCAATAAGCACAGGTAAGCATGGGCTTACTTGTGCTTATTTACTAATCTGTAGTGAACAATTTCACATAGGTTTCACCACCTCTTTGATGTGGTAAAAAGTATGTGAAACTCTTCAGCACAGATTAGCAAGTAACCACAAGTAAGCCTGTGCTTACCTTGCTTAGTGGGTACTCTGTCCCTGTCAGGGATTGTAAATTTGAAAACAAATTTTGATTTTGTAAGAAGGTGCTATGGGTTTTAACCATACCTAAAATCAGAATCTTTGATGTGTTAAAAAAAAAAAAAGTTATATTTTTCACTACAGATTAGTAAATACAAGTTAGGCCATGGTTACTTTCCTTAATGGATAACACACACTGAGGGATCATATTTTATGATTCCAGATCTAGGCAATGGCTAGAGCACATTTGTTTATTAAGTGCATGTTGGATACAGGTTTCTTTTGGATTAGCTAGTTGAACTAAGTGCTCAGGCAATAGGAGAGTGCTAAAATTATTACCTCTTCATGAAAACAATTTCTAAAATACTTTAAATTCAACAAGACATTTAAATAAAGTTATGGCAGTGACAGGAGCACCATGTGAAATAAGAATTGTTCACTTGTAAAGGATTTTGTACCTTTTTAAGTGAATTTCATCCATGGGCAGTGGCTGGGGACGTATTTTGGGAGGTAAAGGCATTGTCTCTCAACTCTAAATCCTTCCGCAATGGTGGCTACTGATTCTGCTCATCTGTTAGTTCAGGCTGGTCTTGGTAAAAAGGCTTTCCAAAAGGTAAAAGTGGGTCTGGACTGCATGAGAAGTGGCCTAGAGGGAGGCAGGGAAGGTGCTTCCTCCAAATGGTGTCAGAGCAGACAGTCAATCCATAGACCAGGGAACTTGCAGGTGTTGGAGTAAAAGATGAATTACCCCATCACTGGCTCCAGATGCTCCTGAGGTTACCCTTCAGATGGAGCTTCTCTCTGTAGTGCAAATGAGAAACAAATCCCCTTTCCCACTCTCCTTCCTAGGTCTACATTTGATTCCTTTCTTCTAAGAAACTGCTTTGACCTTCTGGGAAGGTTTAAGTTACGAGAGTGTTCAGTAATTCCACCTTCTCTGATTTATATTCGGACATAACCACCCACTGCCATGGACTTGATTCTGACTAATAGTGACCCTAAAGGACAGAGTAGAGCTGCCCCATAGGTTTCCAAAGGTTGTAAATTTTTACTGCCTCATCTTCTGCAGAGCAGCTGGTGGGTTCGAACTGCTGACCTTTTGGTTAGCAGCTAAATGCTTTAACCCACTGTGCAACCACCAGAGATCCTTATTAAGACATAAAATCAAAAAACCAAACTCACTGCCATCCAGTTGATTCCAACTCATAGTGACCCCCCCCCCCCCGATGTTCCTAGGCAGTAAACCTTTATAGAAGTAGATTTCCCCATCTACCTTCTGCAGAGTGGCTGAGCTGGTGGGTTTGAACCACCAGCCCCTGGTTAGCAGTCAAATGCCTTACCAAACCAAATAAAACCAAACTCACTGCTGTCAAGTTGGATCTGACTCACAGTGACCCCTCCTTGGGTTTCTGAGGCGGTATCACTATGGAAGTAGATCACCCAACCCTCCTTCCAAGGAATGGCTGGTGGGTTTGAACCGCCAGCCTTCTGGTTAGCAGTCAAGTGTCTTAGGCACTGTGATACATCACTATTAAAATAAAAAATCCAAGCACATGAAATAATCCTTTATCTTATATTAATAGGAAGACTTTTGGAGCAGAATATTTTCTCTGCCCTGGGTAACTTTTGACTTTGGAAATTTGCTACCCTTTCTTCTCTGGCATCACTATAGCCTAGTGTATGGATCTGTTGACAATTGTCAGGGACTTTTGGTAGCTCCTGAGTCTGTTTCTTATTGTGAATCTGGGTATACTATGTATAGATTCAAATATGGTCTCTACATGTAGTGACTTGTTCTTGTAGGGATCTTAAGATTTATTATTAAATATATTCTTCCAAAAAACTTTATGAAATTCTCACATTTGGACAAAATCATTTAAAAATGAAAATATGTTGGCCTCCATTAATAAACTCATTTATCAAACAAATATTTATTAAACACCTACTACATTCCTAGGAACTCTTCTAGGAACTGGTGATATGGAGACGGACAAGGCACAGATGGTCACAATTCTTGTAGATTCATGAATGTTAGATTGTAGAAATAGAAGACTATAGTGGAGACAGCATCAAATCTGTTCTTCGAATGGTCTCCAAGTGCAGGTGGGATATAATCAAGGTTGTATTTTAGCTCTCACTGACTTGTTTTAAGTTTCTTCAGCTTCAACTTGTACTTGCATAAGAACAATTGATGGTCTGTTCCACTTAGCTCCTGGACTTTCTCTGACTGATGATAGTGAGCTTCTCCCTCAATTCTTCCCATGGATGTAATCAATTTGGTTCCTGTGTATTCCATTTGGTGAGGTCCATGTGTATAGTCACCATTTATGTTGCTGTAAAAAGGTATTTGCAATGAATAAGTCATTGGTCCTGCAAAATTCTATTGTTTGGCCTCCAACATAATTTCTGTCCCAAGCTCATATTTTTTGACTGCTGATGCTTCTACTTTGTTTCCAACTTCTGCATTCTAATCACCCATAATTATGAAAACATCTTGATTGCAGGCTTGGTCAATTTCAGTCTTCAGAAGTTGGTAAAGTCCTCAATTTCTTCATCTTTGGCTTGAGGGGTTGGTACATAGATTTGAATAACAGTAGTATTAACTGGTTTTCCTTGTAGGCATATGGATGTCTATTACTGACAGTATGGCATTGTATTTCAGGATAGATCTTGAAATGTTCTGTTTTGATGATGAATGTGACACCTGAATTTGGAGATCATCTGAAGAATAGATTTGATGCAATGAACACCAATGACCAGATGGGCTATGGGATGACATCAAGAACATCAGACGTGAAGAAAGTCCAAGGTCATTAAAAAGAGAAGAAAGGAAGAAAAGACCAAAATGGGTGTCAGAAGTGACTCTGAAACTTGCTGTGGAATGGAGAGTAGTTAAAGCAAATGGAAAAACTGATGAAATAAAGAGTTGAACAGAAGATTTCAAAAGGTAGCTCAAGAAGACAAAGTAAAGTATTTTAATGAAATGTGCAAAGACCTGAAATTAGAAAACTAGAAGGGAAGAACTTGCTTGGCATTTCTCAAGCTGAAAGAATTGAAGAAAAAATTCAAGCCTTGAGTTGGCAATACTGAAGGATTCTATGGGCAAAATATTGAATGATGCAGGAAGCATCAAAAGAAGATGGAAGGAATACACAGGTCACTGTACCAAAAAGAATTGATTGACATTCCCCCATTTCAGAATATAGCATATGATCAAGAACCAATGGTATGAAATGAAGAAGTTCAAACTGTACTGAAGGAATTTGATTTAAACCAATGGATGTAAAGTGCTGGAGGTGCTTACTCTTTTATGCTAAGAAATTTGGATGACAACTACATGGCCAACTGACGAGAAGAGAATGATATTTGTGCCCACTCAAAAGAAAGGTGACCTGACAGAATGTGGAAGTTATCAAACAATATCATTAATATCACACACAGGTAAATTTTTGCTGATGATAATTCAAAAATGGTTGCAGCAGTATATTGACAGGGAACTTGCAGAAATTCAAGCTGGATTCAGAAGAGGACAGGCAATGAGGGCTAATACCTTGGCTGAAAGCAAAGAATGCCAGAAAGATGTTTACTTGTGTTTTATTGACTATGCACAGGCATTCAACTGTGTGGATCATACCAAATTATGGATGACATTTTGAGGAATGGGAATTCCACAATACTTAATTGTGCTCATGAGGAAACTGTACATAGACCAAGAGGCAGTTATTCAAACAGAACAAGGGGATACTGATTGCATCGTTTAAAATCAGGAAAGATGTGTATCATGGTTGATACTTCACCATACTTATTCAATCTGTATGCTGAGCAAAATAATCCAAGAAGCTGGGCTATAGGAAGAAGAATGTGGCATGATGATATGCAGGATATAATAATTTCTGATATGCAGATGACACAACCTTGCTTATTGACAGGGAAGAGGATTTGAAGCACTTACTGATGAAAATCAGACTACAGCCTTCAGTGTGGATTACACTTCAACGTAAAGAAAACAAAAATCCTCACATTTGGACCAATAAATAATGTCACAATAAATGGAGAAAAGATTGAAGGTACCAAAGACTTCACTTTACTTGGACCCACAGTCAACATCCATGGAAGTGGCAGTCAATAAATCAGACAACGTATTGCACTGGGGAAATCTGCTGCAAAAGCCCTCTTCAAAGTGTTAAAGAGCAAAGATATCTCTTTGAAGACTAAGATGCACCTGACTCAAGCTATGGTATTTCCAGTAACCTCCTATGCATGTGAAAGCTGGACAATGAATAAAGAAGACTGTTTGTTCTTCTGGAAAAAGTACAGCTGGAATGATCCTTAGAGGGGAGAATAGCCAGACTTCATCTTGCATACTTTGGTCATGTTGTCAGAAAAGACCAGTCCCTGGAGGATGTTGTTTTGGTTATCTAGTCCTGCTATAACAGATAATACCACAAATGGATGATTTTAACAAACAGGGATTTACTCTCTTAATAGTTTAGAAGGATAGAAGTCTGAGTTCAAAGTGCCAGCTATAGGGGCTGGGTGAAAGCCCTTCCACCTTGGGCTTCAGCTCTGCCTCTTGTTCTCGGCCCACTGGAGCATCTCTTAACTCAGGCAGCTGCTGGCTGCTTAGGCTGACAAACCCAAGGTTGACAAGTAAAATAGCAAAGTCCCAAGATTATCAAGCAACATGGCCAGCCACTGGTTCAAGTCCAGAAATAGTCCCATGATCAGCAGGCAACACAGCAGAGTGCTGAATGAAGACTCAGCTAAATGCAGAATTCAAGCATGCCAAAAAGATAGAGACCTCTCTCAGAGCTGCTTCTTATATACTGGAAGCAGACCACATCCCAGCAGATTCCACCATTGAGGTGATTATCAGTCGTATCATGGGAAATACTTACATCCAGCTGCCTAGTCACTCAAAACCAGGCCAAGCCAAGTTGACGCACAGCCTTAAGTTCCACAGATATCATGCTTGGTAAAGTAGAGGGTCAGTGAAAAGGGGAAGCCCCTCAATGAGATGGAGTGACACAGTGGCTGCAAGGATGGCCTCAAGCATAGCAAAGATTGTGAAGATGGTGCAGGATTAGACAATGTTTCATTTCTGTTGTACATAGGGTTGCTATGAGTTGGAACTGACTCAATAGCACCTAACAACAGTAAGTGGAGACTGAAAATGATCAAGCAAGTTCGTAAGTGAACAAATGTTAAGATATATTTTAGGATGGTGTAAGTGCAATGAAGAAAATAAGATGGAGTAATAGGATAAAAAGTTTTAGAGGTAAGATAGAAAACAGCATTTCAGATTTGGCAGTTTGTGAAAATGTCTTTGAAGAAGTGACATTTGAGCTAAGACCTGAATGACAAGAAGGAGCCAGCCATGAGGAGAGGGCAGAGTATCCAGGGGCAGAATGTCCAGGTGGAGGGACTATCAGTGGCAGATCCTGAGGCAGAATAAGCTTTGTAGATCTGAGAAACTGAAGACCATGTGACTGGAGTTAGTAAATGTAAGAAAGAGTGGGAGATGTTGAGATCTGAGCAGCAGTGAGTACCTCAGAATGATCTTAGCTATAAGACTGATATGTCTCACTCAAATTGGCTTACATGTAAGGCATTATTTTATCTTGCATGGGATATTTGGAGGTTGGGTGGCCTCCAGGATTGGTTGATTTGGTGGTTCAATGATGTCATCAAGGATGCAGGTTTTATCTCTTTGCTCTGGAATCTTTTGGCAGCTCCCTCATGGTCTAGCTGGTTGCAATTGGTTTAGGCATTGATATGCCAGTATTAGGAACTCTGGTAGCATAGTGCCTAAAGGCACTTGACTGCTAACCAGAAGGCTGGTGGTTCAAACCCACCAGCCACTCCTCGGAAGGAAGGTTGGGCAATCTACTCTGTAGTGATACTGCCTCAGAAACCCAAGGAGGGGTCACTATGAGTCATGTCCAACTCGATGGCACACAATAACAATATGCCAGTATTACACATACAGTAGAAGAGATCTGTGTCTTTTTTAAAGGATGATGAAAGCTTTGTGGGAAACAACTCAGCTAACTTCTCATGTATCATGGGTTGTTTTTGAATCTCATACCCATTTCTAAAAAGTCATTGACAACAATGCTTGGGCCTCTGATTGTCAAAGTATGGTCTCTGGGACAGCAGGATCAGCATCATCTAAGAAATTGTTATAAATGCAAGACCCACCAAATCAGTAACTTTAGGAGTGCACTCCAGTTATCATTGTTTTAGAAAGCCCACCAGGTGATTCTGATGTACATTTAAGTTTAGAATCATTGATCTAGGGAAATCATTTGAAGAAAGCATTATGTCAGGAGAGGAAGTCACAAAGACCATCACAGGGTTCAGTCCATTGGTAATGTAGGTGAAAAAGTTTCATATTATTCTAAGTACAACTGAAAGCCATGAATGCAGTGAGTTTTTTTTTTTTCTTTTTCTTTTTTGGGTTGAAGCTTTTAGGGGAGAAATATTCTTGGATCCATCTGTCTTTGCAGAGTGGAGAATAGATGTTGAGGGAGAACAAGAATAAAAGCAGAGAGATAAATTTGGAGGTTATTACACTTAACCTAGAGAAAACTGACAATGGCCTGGACTAAAGTGGAAGTAGAGATAGTGAGAGGTGACTGAATTTGGAATGTGTTTCAGAGGTAGAGCCCAAAGTATAGACTTATAAATTGATGAGTGCATGTGAATGTGGGGTGGGGAGATGAAGGGAAGAAGACAAATCAAAGATAAAGGTGAAGGATAAAGCATCAAGGAAACAAGATTTTTGCTGGAGCAATGGGTGGGTGGTGGTGCTATCAAGTAAGGTAGGGAAGCCCACAGAGGAGTAGATTTTGGCTTTGAAATCAAGACTTGTGTTTTGCACTTGTTAAACTTGAAATCTCTGTTAAACATACAAGACACATTAAGCAGATAGCAGGTTTGCAGTAGACATATGCAGGTTTGAACTTGGAGAGTGATCAGGGTTCAAGATAAAAATTTGGTAATGCTTAGCAGCTAGATAAGGAGTTCTGGTGGTGCAAATGGTTAAGCTCTGGGCTTCTAACCAAAGGGTTATTGGTTAAAACACACCCTGTGCCTCTGCAGGAAAAAGACTCGAGGATCTGCTTCCATAAAGATGACTGACAAGGAAACCCTATGGGAAAGTTCCACTCTGTCACAGAGCAACTCTATGGCACCCAGCAACAACAGTAGCACCTAGATGGCATTCAAATTCATGTAAAAATAGGATAGTGTTTTTGGGGAAGAGTTTTCATAGAGTAGACAAGTGGGTGAGGGATAACAACACTCAAAAGTTAGAAGAAGATGACCAAGAAAAAAGACTACAAAAGAGCCATCATGGAGAAAAACATGAAGGCTGTGGAGCCACAGAAACCAAGACAAGAATGTGTTCCAGGAAGCTAGTAGTAATAACACTGTAGGACACAGTAAGAGATTAAGATAAAGGCAGAGAATCACTAGTTGGATTTGTCAAGGAGGAAGTATTTGATAACCTTGGCAAGAACTGTTTCACTGCAGTGGTGGGTACGGAAGTCCCTTTGGAGTGGGTTTCAGGGAGACTAACTGGTGAGGAACTAAAGAATGTGACTATCGATAGCTCTTTAGATTAATTTTATTGTCAGGAGTGACAAAGAAATGGGATAGTAGCTTTAAGAAAGTGTGGTCTCAAGAAAGAATGTTTTTAATATTTGAACATGTTTCTATGCTTGCTAATGATCCACTTGAGGGGGGAAATGATAATGTAGAAAAGAGAGAGGATTATGATTGTTATTTAGCAGAGATCTAAGGAACTATATATAGGATGGGACAGTTTAATAAAGAAGAGGAAAATGAAAAAGTCTGAATAGTGGGAGGACCTACAAACTAAAGAAGAGAGCAAGTCAAGTATATGGAAGCAAACTTAAATAAACTTGAATGAAACTTAAATTTAGACCTTGGGCTGGCTCCAGTTCTGACTCAAATATAGATCTAAATCTTACTAGAATCTTTTCTGTAACAGTCTTATGAAAGAATGAGTGTTTTGAAGAGATACAGAAGTAAAAAAGTTAGTTAAATTGAAAAACATCCTGACTAATGGATTTATGAAGGAAACTTGCAGGAACTAACTACAACAAGATGCAGCAGAAGCAGTATAAACAAGAAAAGTGATAGATCCGAAAAATCAAGTGACAATTGTAATTGGCTTCTGTAGGAGAGATAACTTGGACCAAATTGAAAGATAGGAAGAGTAGAGGAAGGTTAATTGGAAATGTTTATTTATAGGCTTGTATCTCTCTCTTTTTTTAAAAACTTTTCTTTTTTATTTTATTTTACTGTGATTTGGATGAAAGTTTACAGAGCAAATTCACTTTCCATACAGCAGTTCATTGACACTTTGTCTCATGACATTGACTACAATTTACTCCAATGCAACAGCTCCTCTCCCACTTCCTCCCAATAGTTACCTCTTCTGTGTGTCTATCCCTCCACGCACTCCTGCCCTCTGAGTTGTCTCCCTGTGCATAAACAGCCCTTCTTTCTCCCATGATTGTTCTCTCCAAGGAGTGTATCTACCGCAGGTAAATGTTCAACTCCTATGCCTGTCTTTTGCTTGGTTGGAAGACACAGGTGTGGGTTCAATTCCAGACCTGAAGGGCCGCTAGGGGCCATAGTCTCAGTGGTTCCACCAGGCTCTATCAGACCAGCAAACCTGGTCCTTTTTTTTTTTTTCCCTCAAATGATTTTGAGTTTTGTTCCACATTGTTCTCCCTGTCTATCCAGGATCTCCTATGTAGATCCCACTCCAAGTCCTATGTAGATCCCACTCCAAGTGGTAGCTGGGTACCATCTAGTTCTTCTGGTCTCTTAGTCATATAGGCTGTGCAGATCACATGGTGTACCAGTCACTAGGACTAATTGTTTCCATAAATCTTTGATTTTCTTCATTCTTTTTTGCTCTGGATGAGGAGAGACCCATCGTTGCATCTAGATGGCTGCTTGCAAGGTTTTAAGGTCCCATTCGATACTCGCCAAAGTAGGAGGTAGAATGATGTTTTGTGTAGTATGTTGCCAATTGAGCCTGATGTCCCCTGTGACTATGGTCCCAAGCGCACAGGTTCAACTACTCAGTCCCTCTGGGTAGCTGGCTGTGATCAAGAAGTGACTACAACCTTGTCCCTTGTCATATCTACTACACACCTGGGAATTCTTACGGAACATACAAATATACTTGTAGAAACATTGTCTGCCAACCCTATACATGGTCTTGGGTACACTCCCCACTGCACAGACGACATACCTAATGGTTCAGCCTGACCACCCATATATCCACCCGTATACCCTAACTTGGAGGACATTATATATTGGAGGCATGAAATAATCTCAGAAGGACAAATATTGTATTAGTCCATTATTGTAAAAGTCAAGGAAAGGTTTATCTATGGAAGGAAATTTTCTTTGTTGCTTCCCAGGGCTGATGGGAGGGGAGGGAACATTGTTAGACAGGTAGAGATAAATATTGATTTGGGTGAAGAGAAGGGCAATGTACCAAGTGTGAGTGATCAACATGGTGGCATTGAGGAAGAGGAAGACAGAGAGGGACATAGGAGGTGTAGACAATAAAGATGAACCCTTTTGCATATACAGTACTGCGTTGTAGGCTTGTATCTCTTACATGCCTTAGCCCACTGCTATCAAGTTGATTCTGACTCACAGCTACCATATAGGACACAATAGAACTATGCCATAGGGTTTCCAAGGCTGTAAATCTTTACTGAAGCAGACAGCCTCATCTGCTATGAGTGGCTGGTGGGTTTGAACAGCCGACCTTTTGGTTAGCAGCTGAATGCATTAACCACTGTGCCACCAGAACTCCTTCTTACATGCCTTAGTCCATGAAAATACTGGCTAGGTTATGTTTCTGTAGTCAAGAATTTGACTTTTTAGAATTTGAGTTTTCAGAAATAAAGTGACAGTACCACCTTTGAAGAATTGTACTGTGACCTTCTAGAATAGGAGTGAGCCACCTGGGATTGACAACTTGGCCTGAGGGAAGAGAAAGAGCAGGACAATACTGCCAATAAACATGGACTTCATCACATAGCTAAAGACATATTCTCCCTCTTCCCAGTGCTTCTTGACATTTCTGCTGTTTTCATAACAAGAACTGGTATCAGTTACTATTCAGTTGACTCTGACTTATGGCAGCCTTACGTGTATCAGAGGAGAACTGTGTTTCATAGGATTTTCAATGACTGATTTTTCAGAAGTAGATTACCAGGCCTTTCTTTGGAGGCACCTCTGGGTGGTATTGAACACCCAACCTTTCAGTTAGCAGCCAAGCATGTCGAATGTTTTCACTGTCCTGGAACTCCCATGATGAGGGAGGAGGTAGCTATTTCAGAAAAGGAGTAGAATGTGATGATGAAGAATTTGAACTTTGGGGTTAGACAGCCTGAATTTGAATCCTAGCTTTGTTTATTCACTATTTAGCCTTTTTTTGAGCTTTTTTCTCATTTGTCCAGCTGGAAAAACAACAGTACTACTCAAGGGAATTGTTGGAAGGTTTTAATTTAATAATACATAGAATTGCACATTTTTTTTTTTAAAGAAAACATGCACCATACATGAAAGAGGAGACAATTAACATTTGAGCATGTACGATGTCTAAGATGCTTCATGTAGATTTTAAAATGTATTATTCTTATAACTCTTTGGATTACATGGTTTTATCCCCATTTTATGGGCAAGGAAACTGAAGTTTATCAAGATTAAAAATTTGCCCAAGTCCACTTAGCCATTGGGTTAAATTCAATATATATATATATATATTTCTCTCTTACATAATCCTTTGTTTCCCACAATTGAGTTTTGGACTGAGGCTCAAAATCAATTAAATAACTATGATTTTAAGCCATCCTAACTGTTATTTGTATTTGGTTTGTAATATTGTTTATATAGACATGTGTACTGTTATGTCCACTGTTTCTTTTCCGAAGTGTTTTTCAATATTGGCTGTCAATTGGAATCATCTGGGCAGATGAACTACTGTTGCCTGGGTCCACACATGAGATTCTGGATTAATTTTTTCTGAGAGGCCTAGGCACTGAGCTATTTTAGAGCTGTTTACACTATTCTAATATGCAGCCAAGGGTGAAAAGCATTGCAGTAAAGAAAACTATATTCCCCAAAGCCTTTCTGAGCAGGTAGCAGCTATATTTTAGACTCTGTGACCCTGAAATACTCTCTCTCCAACAATTGATTGGGCTTAGGCTAGTTAGCCTTTAGAAGAGTTAAAGGCCTATGTATGTTGTGCCTTTGTGTAAAAATATAAGACAAGTTAATAAAATTCTTTCTTTCTAGGGATTTAATCGGGAAATATCAAGAGAAGAAGGCTGTAAACTAGTGCTGCCCACACTTTGTTGACCTTTTGAATCATCTGGGGAGTTTCTAAAAATCCCAGTGGTGAGCGCCTCATATCCATAAAATCAGAATGTCTGTGGTGGGAGCCAGGCATTAGTATTTTTAAAAGATCTCAGGTCATTACAATGTGCTTCGAAGCCTGGGAAACGCTATAGAAAAAGATGGGAGCTTAAGCCTCAAGGTAATGATGTAGAGCAGGATTTCTCAAATTTAAATGATGATTCTGATTCAGTAGGTCTGGGTAGGCCTGAGAGTCTGCACTTCTAACAAGCTCCCAGGTGGTGCTAATGCTGCTGGCCAATAGACCATACTGTGACTAGCAGTGAAGAGAGTCTTAGAAGTTCTGGTGGTGGGAGGCATAAACCAGAATGAGGGAATGGAGATTATAAGATCAGCAACAATAAAACTTATAGACTAAAGGGTAAGAAAGATGGTCTATAGAAAGAGAATTAAATAGATTTTTTAAAAAGTTAATTTGTGTAATAGCAGTAGAAGAAACAT
>NW_006921613.1:1869362-1885707 GCF_000298275.1 Orycteropus afer afer
ATTATCTTCTGTGTCTGTGTTAATTGGTTTCCCTTTTCTTTGTTGAAGAGGGTCTGTGCAATCCTTCTGCCTAGTCCGCCATCTTGCCCCACCTCCAAGCTGCAATGTCTTTTATGACCTACTGTATAAGTCACATACCATCATTTCCACTTTATCATATTCGTTAGAAGTGAGCCTCCAAGTTCAGCCCACATCAGCAGAAGGGAATTAGGTTCCACTCTTTGAAAGGAATGTCAGAGAATTTGTGACATATTTAAACTACCACTGGTACCTACTCCTCTTTCATAGTCATGTACCTCAGGAAAAGCTAATTACACCTTCCTTGGTCTAAGTGACTCTCAATGTGCATCAGCATCACCTGGGAGCTGAGTATGCAAATTTTTGAGCCCTAGCCTAGAACTAAGGAGCACTTGTGCACAATGGTTAAGTGCTTGGCTGCTAACTTGAAAGGTCTGTGGTTGGAACCCACAAGCAGCTCTGCAGGAGAAAAGATCTGGTGGTGTGCTCCCAAAAAGATTACAGCCTAAGAAACCTATGGGGCAGTTCAACTCTGTTCTGTAAGGTTGCTTTGAATTGGAATCAACTTAATGTCACACAACAACATCCTAGAAGTACTAAGTAGAAAACTCTGGTGGTGGGGTCCAGGGATCTCTGGTTTAACCAACGTTTCAGGTGATTCTAATGCAAACTCATGTTTGAGAACCATCAAGCTAAACTAAATTTGGTAATTCAATGGCCTTTGCCAACCTATGAGTTAGGCATTCTGTTTGGGACCCAGCTGTGGCCAATGAGCTGTGAGTATACATCTGCTGGGGCTTCTGGGAAAGGTTTCTTTGTTATCAACAAGCAAATACTGGCCACGTCTTGCTAGTATTGAAGGCATCAGAGCAGAGGTAACAGAGCTTTGGCTGTGTACAGTTGGTGCTTGAATGTACTTTTCTCAAAGCCTGTGTGTGCTATGGATTTGTGTTTGGGTGAGCTGATAAATTCTCTTATTGTTTGTCAGTTTGAGGTAGTGTTTTGCATTACTTGTGGCTGAGGTCATCCTGATTTACAAAGTGAGTCTTTGTAACCAAGAAAGTGTTTTGCTCAGCGGTTTTCAATCCTGTCTGCACATTTAGGTGATGTATAAAGTTAAAAAAAAAATGTTTCTCTGGACTCAAGCCCAGAAATTTTGATTTAAATAGCCCAGCACATAACCCTGGCATCAGAATTTTTCAGCAGGTAAATATAAAGTGCAAGCAGCATTGAGAACCATTGGTGAATACAATTACTAAGTCTGTTTGTTCAGGTATAGAAAACATTTTTTCCTTTGATTACCTTAGAATGAGAGCTATGTAATGTGAAAATAGTGGGCAATATTTTTATAAGAAGTGAGACAGCTTTTTCCTTAAAGTTTGCTACTAAAATAATACTTGCTAGGTTAACATGACCACTTTTCTATATTTATCAGGCACTTCCTTCTAATTAAGCAGCTAGTATTGAACTGTCTATTAATTCTAGCTTCTTTTCTCCATCCAGGGGTTCTGGTGGGTTACAGAACACATCTGTGATGAAACATTTCCTGTCAGTCTCTTGAAGGACTCATTTTTGTAGCTTTTTCTTTGATTTCTTTGAAAGCACAACTCTAGCAACACTTTCTTTAACATCATGCAGAAGTTTGTTTTTTTTTTTCTGTGAATTTTTGTTTTCTATACCCATTTTTGTCATTTCTCATTTTGTAATAACTATTTCAGCCTGATATAGCCCATTAGGAGACGTGTATCAGGATTTTCATGCTAACATTGTTGGGGAGGTAATGAGGCATTGGTGGTAACCTGTGTCCATCACTCCAAACCAAATCCATTTTCAACAAGTTGATTCCAACTTATAGTGACACTATAGGACAGAGTAGAACTGCCCCATAGGGTTTTCACGACTGTAAATCTTTATAGAAACAGACTGCCTCATCTTTCTCTCGTGGATCTGCAGGTGTGTTTGAACCTCTGACTTGTGGTTGGAAGCTGAACGCTTAGATATTGTACCATCCACGGCTCCTTTGTCCATCCCTAGGGGAAATGGAAAAGCAAAATGGAGTATATGTGCTCCATGGAATATTTTGTTACAGTTAGATGCAATGAACTAGATAGACACTGAGTTGCATTGTTGGAACATAAAAAATACAGTGTTGGGTGAAAAACATAAACAGATTTATAGTGTAATTTAAGAAAATTAAAAACAAAATAACTTAGATCTGTTATATTGAGACAATTATAAACATGTATATATCTACACACATTTGAATGTATATAATATTACATAAGTATATAATATCCTAAACATAGTAGTATGCTGCTTTGTGTAGCATGTTGCAGGGATAGCTGGGGGCAGGGCAGAAAACCCAATAGGATCCTTGTTTGGAAGATTGATGATAGTGTCCCACAGACAGAGGAACGTGATTTACCAAACTTAGTACCTGAAACACTGCCCCCTCTCCCACACCCCAAAGACTTCTACGATATGCTGTAGGATTTGAAAACCTATAATTGCGCTTGAGAACTATGTGCCATGATGGAATAAATAAGATGAAACTTAAATCTAAGGGCTTAATTTAAATAAGAAACTCAAATTTGCTTGTGCACTGTACAAAGGACCCAAGCCAGGGGCAAGGAGAAGTTGAAATCCAGCCCCAGTTCCACTTGCTTGTGGGGACTCTCTCACAGGGAAGCACCATGTGGATTAGTGGAGCCCTGGTTGTGACTTGTATTTTGGGTGTTTAGTGGACCTTGACACAGACTGTATACTCCAGAATGGTAGAGACTGCTTCACCTCTATGTGCTAGAAGGAGCTCTGGTGGTGCAGGGATTAAACCACTGGGCTGCTGACTAAAAGGTCATTGGTTTGGACCCACTAATTACTCCTCAGGAGAAAGATGAGGCAGTTGGGCTTCCATAAAGATCTATAGCCTTGGAAACCCTGTGGGACAGTCCTACTCTGCCCTAAAGGATTACTATAAATAGGAATTGACTTGATGACAGTGGGTTTACTGGGTCCATGTGCTAGTAAGTTGCACAGTGCTGGGTCACATGGCTGGTCTCCAAACATTTGTTTAAAGAATGATAATGTTTGGCACAGTATTTGGGCAGGTTGAAGTTTCTGGAAGCTCAATTTCTCGGTAAGTGCAGTGTTATCTTGATAAATCCTGTTAGAATAAGCCTTTTAGCATAGTTCGGAAAAATGTCTTAAGCAAAACTTTCTTACTATTACGTATGGTAGATAGTCTGCTGTAGAGGTCTAGTTTGGTCCCTGGTCACTTGTTGTTGTTATGTGCCGTCGAGTCGGCCCTGACTCATAGCGACCCCTCCTTGGGTTTCCGAGTATCACTACGGAAGTAGGATTGCCTAACCTTCCTTCCGAGGAGTGGCTGATGGCTTTGAACCACCAGCCGTCTGGTTAGCAGGCAAGTGTCTTAGCCACTATGCTACCAGAGCTCCCTGGTCACTAGTGGGGGTGATAAGAGATTTTTAAAGTGTGGTCCACGGACCACCACCGTCACTATCACCACCACCTGGGAACTTGGTAGCAAAGCATTTCTTGGAGGCTTACCCAGACTTACTGAATCAGACACTCTGTGGGTGGAGTCTAGAATGCTAATGAGCTCTACAGGTGATTCTAATGACTGCTTAACTTTCAGAGCCCTAAGCTTGAGCCATTTATTACACTTCTCATTTTTTTCACCTTTGCTGTCCTTCGGGACTGATGCTTTTATTTTAGCATTTGTATGGGGGACCCGAAGTAACAGCTGTGGAGAGCTGGATTGCGAATGCATCTTTCTTCCCGTTTGCAGGTGATAAACCATAACCAAATTCACTGCCGTCGAGTCGGATCGGACTTACAGTGACCCGTCCTTGGGTTTTTGAGGTGGTATTGCTATAGAAGTAGATTGCCCAGTCTTCCTTCCGGGGAGTGGCTGGTGGGTTTTAACAGCCAGCCTTCTGGTTAGCAGTCAAGTGCCTTAGGCACTATGCTACCAGAGCTCCTCTATGAAGGGTATCTGCCACCAGATCTTCTGACATACCATGTTTAGGCTAGTTTGGGATTTGGTTGGGGTCTGACTGGACACACTGATTACTTCTCAGAGAAGCACATATATGGCTTAGAGGCCTAAAAAGACATTTTAGAAAGTGAAATAAAAATTGTCAACATTTTGTATTGAGTCATTCTTTCTACTTCTTTATTCTACTATTTAAATTGGCAGTACATATTGTTTTGAAATATACAGAAAATGAATTACATAGGGAGGGTAAGAATTTAATACTGCAGTCTGAAAATAATGGCAGGAGAGAAAAATAAACCAATTACCTGGAAATAAATTGAGACAAACAGTAAATCAATAGTGAAATATGTGTCAAAGGAGACACTTTTAATAACTTGTTACAGAGAGGGTCATAGTATTGAATTTTTTTTTTTTTGTAAAAGAATATTAAGTTTCATATTAGTTTATATTGACAAATGAAAGCAGTGACTACCAATTAATGTGATGTGCAATGATAATTGTCTTTTACTGCCACAACCTAGAAGCTTCTCTGAAGTGGAAAATTCACGTTTGGTTCTAATGGATGTCTATGCTTCTAGTGTTGTCTGTGTCTTAACATTGGCTACTGATTAACTCCTACCCAGCACTGAGTAATCAGTATTGGTTTTGGATTCCAGGTGCCAAAGTTAAGTAAATCATACTCCTTGTTAACTGGCACATTATCATCATTGGCTCACAAAAAGCCTTTTTTTCCTTTCGGGAAAATTAAGAATGAAGTGGAGGGAAAAAAAACAGAATCTTTGGAAAATTGATAGTGTGTCCCAGAGGAATATGAATATCCAATCATCTTTGTACCTGAAAATCCTTTCATCCCAAAGAACTATAAAACTTTGAAATATGCGGTGGGATATTTTTCCTCCCTACTCCTCCCTTCCATTTCTTTCGGCAACCACTCTAGTGCATTTTTTGTATATTTTATATCTTTTTTGATGAAGCTTGTATTGCATACAAGCATTTTAAAATTACAGAAAATGTTTTGTATACAAAAGAATAGAGAAAATAAAAATGACCTTTCATATACTAATCATCCAACTTCAATAATAACTGATGGCCCAGATGATTTTTATCTGTAACTTCTCCCAACTCCTCCTTTATTTCAACCCCACTGATTATTTTGAATAATGTTTTAAGTATTTTGTTGTTATATGATATCAAACCAGTTCCAACTGAGAGTGACCCCATATATAACAGAATGAAACACTGCCCGGTGCTGTGCTATCCTCACAATGTTGCTATGTGGAGCCCATTGTTGGAGCCACTGTGTTGGTCCACCTCATTGAGGGTCTTCTTTTTCTGTGACTCTCTACTTTACCAAGCATGATGTCCTTCTCCAGTACGGTCCTTTAGACTTACATAAATGATATTGTCATGTAATTGTCTTGATTTAACACCATGTTTTTGTGATTTATACTTAGGTTTGTGGGCACATCCAGTTCATTTCTTCTAACTGCTGTGTGATACCTGTGATGTGTCTATCATATATTGTGTATCCATTTCTCCAGTAAGAGGCAACTGGATTACTTTCATTTTTATCCTTCCACAAATAGAATAGCAATAAACTTCTTCATACAAGCCTTCTGATGGTTCTAGTTGAGAATATGTTGTGATACGTACTCAAGTATGGAATTGTTAGGTCAAAGAGTATATAATTATTTGATTAAGAACTGTCAAGTTGGTATAAACATTCAAAAGCAATCTACAGAAACACTTGGCATTATGTAGCTATTTTTTTTCCACTCTATTAAGCATAAAAGAATATCTCATTTGCATTTTTCTGATTTCAAATAAGTATGATTATTCATACGCTTACTAACTTTTGATTTTTTTCTGTAAATTGTTAATATTCTTTGTCCATTTTCCCACTGGAATTTATAAGTGATTTACCAGAGTTTCTTTGTTATTGTAGGTGTTAGACCCCTGTTGATTTTGAACACTGCTACTGTCTTTTCTAAATCTGTCATCTATGTGCTAACTTTATATGGTTTCTTTTGTACAGAAATTACGTATCTTGGTATGGTCAAAGTCAGCAGGTTTTTTTTTTTTTTGGCCTTATGACTTGTTTCTGTCATTTAGAGAGATTCCTTTCTTGCCTTTCTATCTTGCCCTACTCTATTTGTTTTACCTTTCATGTTTAGCTCCCCCCACTCCTTGCACTTGGAGTCTGTATTTATAACTGGGGTTAAGTAGGAATCCATTTTAATTCTTCTTGGTATGATGAACCAGTTTCCCAACTCTATCTAAATAACCTCATTTTACCACTGATGTGTGGTGTCAAATCTATTATGTATTAAGTTCTCATACATAAATGAGGTAATATCTGAGCTCTCTAATCTTTGCTGTTAGTCCATATGTTTTTGTACTGGTAATATACTAGTATTTTATGAGTTTTATCCATATATGTAGTATATCTTCATGATTATAGTATGTTTGCATATTTTATTCTTTTTAAGGCTGAGTTTATAAATAGCCTTTTATTTTTTCTGGGACTATTTCCTCAACATACAGATTGAATAAGTACAGTGAAAGGATACAACCCTGGGACACACTCCTCCTGATTTTAAACCATGCAGTGTGCCCTTGTTCTGTTTAAACGACAGCCTCCAGGTCTATGTACAAGTTCCTCATGAGCACAACTGAGTGTTCTGGAATTCCCATTGTTCCCAGTTTTTATCCATAATTTATGATCCACACAGTTGAATGCTTTTGCATAATCAATAAAACACAGGTAAACATCTTTTGGGTATTAGCTTTCAGCTGAGATTGATCCGACATCAGCAGTGATATCCTTGGTTCCATGTCCTCTTCTGAATGTGGCTGGAATTTCTGGCAATTCCCTGTTCTGCTGCAATGATTTTTGAGTTATCTTCATTGTAATTTAACTTGCATGTGATATTAATGATATTCTAAAAGCTCCACTGTCTGTTGCAGGACCTTTCTTTGGAATGGGCCCAAATATGGATCTCCTTCAGACAGTTGGCCAGGTAGCTATCTTCCAAATTTCTTGGCATAAATGAGTAAGCATCTGTTTATTGAAACATCACAATGTGTAGTCCATCCATTCCTCAGGCATTGTTTTTCACCAATGTCTTCAGTGCAACTTGAACTACTTCCTTCAGTACTACCAGTTCTTAATCATGTGCTACTCCTGAAATGGTTGAATGTTGATCAGTTCTTTTTTTGTACAGTGATTCTGTGTATTCCTTCCATCTTCTTTTGGTGCTTCCTGCACTGTTCAATACTTGGCCCATAGAAGCTTTCAGTATTGCAACTTAAAGCTTTACTTTTTTTTTTCCAATTCTTTCAGTTTCAGAAATGCTGAGTGTGTTCTTCCCTTTTGGTTTTCTAACTCCTGGCCTTTGTACATTTTATTTTAATAATTGACTTTGTCTTGAGCTGTTCTTTGAAGTCTTTTCAGCTATTTCATAATTTTTTCCTTCACTTTAGCTACAATGCATTAAAGAGCAAATTTCAGAGTCTCTCTTGCCAAACATTTTAGTCTTTCTTTCCTTTCTTTTCAATGACATTTTGCTTCCTTCAGTATAATATCCTTGATGTCATCCCACAACTCATCTGGTTTGTGGTCATTGGTGTTCTATGCTTCAAATCTGTTTTTCAGATGGTCTCTAAATTCAGGTGGGAGATGACCAAGGTCATATTTTTGCTCTTGCGGATTTGTTTTGTGTTCAGCTTCAACTTGAACTTACATATGAGCAGCTGATGGTCTGTTCCACAGTCAGTTCCTGGCCTTGTTCTGCCTGGTAATAGTGAGCTTTTCCATGATCTCTTTCCACAGATGGAGTCGATTTGATTCCTGTGTATTCTATCTGGCAAGGTCCATGTGTGTAGTCATATTTGCAATGAATAACTAACTGGCTCTGCAAAATTATATTGTATGATCTGTGGCATTATTTCTGTCACCAAGGCCATATTTTCCAACTACCAATGATGCCTATTTGTTTTCAACTTTCACATTCCAAGTACATTCCAGTACTTTTTGATGGCATGTTTGGTCAGTTTGAGATGGCAGAAGTTGATAAAAGCCTTGAATTGTTTCATCTTTGGCTTTAGTAATTGGTGCATAAATTTGAACAATAGTCATATTAACTGGTCTTCCTTGTTGGCATATGGGTATTATCCTATCACTGACAGCATTTCAGGATAGATCTTGACATGCTCTTTTTGATAATGAATGTGACACCATTGCACTTGAATTTGTCATTCCCAGTGCAGTAGACCATGTGATTGTCCAATTTACATTGTCAATACCAGTACATTACAGCTCAGTAATGCCTAGGATAATTGATCATTATGCATTCCATTTCATTTTTCATGGCTCTGAATTTTCCTAGATTTATGCTTTGTACTTTTCATATTCTGATGATTGGATGTTTGTAGCTTTGAATTCTTACTTTGAATTGTTCCCCACCAGCAAGTGAAGGTCCTGAAAGCTTGACTCCATCCACATTATTTAAGGTCACCTCTACTTGGAGGAGGCAGCTGTTTCCCAGTTGTATTTTGAGTGCCTTCCAAGTTGAGGGGCTTGTCTTTCAGCACTATATCAGACACTGTTTCCCTGCTGATTCTCAGCAGCCAATTTTTCCAGAAGTGGACCATTTTACTGGGAAAGCTCTGCTGAAACCTGTCCACTATGGGTGACCCTGCTGGTATTTGAAATACAGGTGGCATAGTTCCTGGTATCGTGGCTACACTAAGCCATCACAGTAAAACAAACTGACAGGATTAAAGTTTCACCTTAAAATGGATGAGCAGTCTGGGTAATATGATTAAAAATGAAATAAAATAAAGAAGAGTTAATTTAATACATAGGGTAATATATACATGTGTGTGTGTGTGTGTGTATATATATATACACACATATACACACACACAAAAGATACTAAATAGATTTTTAATAGGTTTATTGTAAATATTACTTAAAATAGATTAAACTTATTCACTATTAATTTGAAACACAAACTGGACATCCTAGTTTTATTTGCTAAATCTGCTAACCCTATTAAAAACCAAATGAAAAAACCAGTTGCTATCAACTCTGACTCATGACAACCCCATGTGTGTCAGAGTATGGATTCTTCCCATAGGATTTTGAAGGGCAAGGAGCTCTGGTAGCGTAGTGCCTAAGGCACTTGACTGCTAACCAGAAGGCTGGTGGTTCAAACCCACCAGCCACTCCTCGGAAGGAAGGTTGGGCAGCCTACTTCCTCGATACTATCTCGGAAACCGAAGGAGGGGCCGCTATGAGTCGGGTCTGACTTGAAGGCACCTAAAAACAACACAATATTTTTTCACAAGTAGATCACTAGTCCATTCTGCCATTGTGCCTTCAGGTGACTTGAGCCTTTAAACTTTCTGTTAGCAGCTGACTTCACTGACCATTTGCAGCACTCAGGGACTCCACCACAACAGTGTTGTTGGCATGTGCCATTGAAGTTGATTATAATTGTAACCCCTTTTAACAGATTAGAGGTGTCCCATAAGGTTTCCTAGGCTCTAATCTTCATAGGGGCAGATTGCCAGGTCTTTTCTCCTAGAGTTGCCAGTGGGTTCGAACCACTGACCTGTTAGAGGTTGAGTGCTTAACCATTCCTCCACCAGGACTCCTTATCCATCAGTAAAACCAAAACTGATCTCACTGCAGTGGACTTGGATCTGACTCATAGCAACCTTCTCTTTGGGTTTTCAAAGCGGTATCTTTATGAGAGTAGATTGCTCAACCTCCTTTCGAAGGAGTGGCTGTTGGGTTTAATCTGCCAGCCTTCTGGTTAGCAGTAAAATGCCTTAGGCACTATGCCACCAGAGCTCCCTACCTATCAGTAATACATATTAAATCAATAGCATTGGGTGCATAGGCAATTAGAAAAACATATCTTGGTCAGTACGATACTGAAGATGCTTGCTTGAGATAAGTTACTCTTTTTTTTTTTTTTTAGCTTTAATAAACAAGTTTATTTTCTAATAGTTTAGAAGGTTAGAAGGGCACTGACTCTATAGGAAGGCTGAGAGAAGTTATTGATATTTTGGATTATAGTAGTGGAAGGGGTTGGTTTATAGTTTTTGTAAATTTATACAGAGGACAGTGACCAAGCACCTATGTAGAAATTACAGCTAAATTGTTGATGTAGGTAGTAGATGGGAGCCAATTAGTTATTGCTTACCTCTTTCTTCTCCTGTGCAGACGGTTTTGAGAGATAGCCTGTTTGGAGGTCTCAAAGGACTGAGCCATCAATCTCCTGGTGGTGGCTAATTCTACATAGCCTTGTCCTGATTTGCCATCTTTATCTGTTTACACTCCAAGTTCCACTCTCCTATTCCTTAGGGTCACATTCCCAAATAAAGTATTCATACATAAGGAAAAATGGAAGGAGGAAAAACTCAATTAGAGAATGAAGTAAGATAGTAGGAATATATCTAAATATTTAATCAGTTATTGGAATAAGTGTAAATAGATTAAACTTGGCAATAGATAGTTTGCTAAGGTAGGTTAAAACTGTCCAAAAAGATTCAGAGTAATAAGAAAGTATCAAATAAGCCAGATACATACTAATTGAAAAGAAAGCTATGGTACCTATATATCAGATAGAAAGGAGTTTCAAGGATATAGGATCTCTACAATTTTAAACTTGTGAAAACCCAATAGCCTTAAATACATAAAGCAAAAGTAGGTAAAACCAAAGGGATTCTAACCATCATAGTCACTTGAATTAGGATTGTAGCAAAATTGGTTGTCAGTGAAATTGTATGGCCTGTTCACCAACGAAGGGCAAGACCACCTGGAGTCTCAAGTGTGGAGAATAGTTAATGACAGTCAAATGTTGAGGAAAGGTTAAGCAGGAGGGGAACAGTAGAGGTGTTTAAAAGTCATTACAGACCTATTTTGGTTTTAGTGTAGTTTTAAGTGGCTGAAGTCAGACTTTAGAAGATGGAAGAGTTAAGAAGGAAATAACAGTAGTCTCAGGAAATTTTTGAAAGTCTCTCATGCCACTGGCAACCACATGAATCTCAGGGAGAGGTCAGGAGACTTTTTTGGCCCAGATGTGTGTTAGTACTATTTCTATTGGCCTAACCACTACCAGATTGGAACTAGATCTGAAGCTACAGTCTGCAAATTCCCAGCCATGAGTAAGGCATAAATCCATTTTATTCTTAGGAATATCTTTTTATTTTTCCTCCTGCAGTCAATAACTTATGTGACAGGGAGAGTGTAGGGCTGCAGTATATGAGGGTCTAGCCAGAAAAACAAAAGTGTATGCCAAGGACAAAGTGTATGTGAACTGATGTATGGAAAGTGAATTTGCTCTTTAAACTTTCATCCAAATCACAATTAAAATGAATAAATAAATAGAAGTGTATGCCAGGGAATTCAACAGAAACAATTTAATACAGGTAATTGAATATATAAGAAAGAACTAAAGACAGTATTACAGCTGAGAAGAGGCAAGGTGGTGGTGGCTTCTTGACCACAGCCAGCTACCTGGAGGGGAGTGAGTAGTTGGGCCTGTAGGCACAGGACCATGGTTGCAGAGGACATCTAGCTCAATTGTCATAACATACTACACAAAAACATTGTTTCACATCCTACTTAGGTGAGTAGCAACTGGGATCTTAAAAGCTTGCAAGTGGCCATCTAGATAGAATGATAGGCCTCTCATCCAGAGCAAAGAAATATGAGAAAATGACACATGGAAACAGTCCAAGGGACTGGTACACCGTGTGATCCTCAGCCTATATGGCCATGAGACCAGAAGAACTAGATGGTGCCCAGCTACTACTGTCAACCACTCAGAGAGGGATCTATGTAGGAGATCCTGGATAGAGTGGGAGAACAATGTGGAACAAAACTCAATCAAAAAAGGAACCAGGTTTGCTGGTTTGATAGAGCCTTGTGAGGCCCCCAAGACTATGGCCCTCAGTTAACCTTCAGGTCTGCAGTTAAACCTACTCCCATGGCTTTCAGCCAAACAACAGACAGGCATATGATGTGAACATTTACATCAGGTAGATACACTCCTTGGAGAGATCAATTATGGGAAAAACAGAAGGGCAGTATATGCTAAGGGAGTCAGCTCAGGGGGCAGGAGTGTATGGAAGGAAGTGGGAAGAGAGTTGTCATGTAGTGGGGAATTGCAGTCAATGTCATCAGATAAAATGTGTGTGAACTGCTGTGTGGAAAATGAGCTTGCTGTATAAATTTTCACCCAAATCACACAATTATTAATTTTTTAAAGGATAGAACTAAACAGAAAGGAGCATTTGGGGAAATGCAGAAATGTAGGACCATCTTGAGCCTGGAAAGAACCAAAGAGGAAGGCAAGTAGTGTTACTAGAGTCGGGGAGCTGGCAGTATCTAGAACCATGGTAAGCATTGCCTTATGGGAGTTAACCCTGAGAGGAAGGGATGTCAGTGGTAGGTAGAGGTACTGCCTGGGATAGCAGAATAGGCAGAAATACCCTAGTTCTTCCTCTTCCTCACTCCTCTAGTCTCTCACTGTTGTTGGTGCCGTCAAGTTGTCTCGGACTCAGTGGCCCTTTTATGCATAGCAGAACTAAACACTGTCCAGTTCTGTGCCAGCTCCACAATCCTTGCTATACTTGAGTCCATTGCCACAGCCACTGTGTCAATCTATCTCTTTGAGGGTCTTCCCCTCTTGCGTTGACCCTCCACCTTACCAAGCATAACATCCTTCTCCAGGGAATGGTCTGTTCTGACAACATGTCTGAAGTAAGTGAGATGAAGTTTGGCCTTTCTCACATCTAAGGAGCTTTCTGGCTGCACTTCCTCCATGGCAGATTTGTTAGTTCTTACTAACAGTCCATAGTGCTTTCAGCACTCTTCTCCAGCACCACAACTCAAAAGCCTCAACTTTTCTTTGGTCGTCTTAGTCACTGACCAGCTCTCACATGCATATGAGGTGATTGAAAATACCATGGCTTCTGTCAGGCACACCTTAGTCCCCAAGGAGATACCTTTGCTCTTCAGCACTTGAAAGAGGTCCTTCGCAGCCAATTTGCTCAGTGCTCTTGTGGTGATGTGCCTGAAGTATTTGACTGCTAATCAGAAAGCTGGCAATTCAAACTCACTAGCCACTCCTCAGAGGGAAGATTGGGCAATGTACTTCTGTAGTGATACCGCCTCAGAAACCCAAGGAGGGGTTGCTATGAGTCAGAACTGACTAGATGGCTGTGACAGCCAGCATATACGTCATCTGATAGCCTGACTGTTGCTTCCATTGGCATCAATTATAGAACCAAGCAATGTGACGTCTTTGACAACTTCAATCTTTTCTCCATTTATCATGATGCTGCTTATAGGTCCAGTTGTGAGGACTTTTGTTTTCTTTATATTGAGATGTAATCCATACTGCAGACTGTATTCTTCAATCTTCATCAGTAAGTGTTTGACGTCATCCTCACTTTCAGCAAGCAAAGTTGTGTTGTCAGCATATCACAGGTTGTTAATGATTCTTCCTCCAATCCTGAAGGCACATTTTCTTCATATAATCCAGCTTCTCAGATTATTTGCTCAGCATACAGACAGAATGAGTATGGTTAAAGGATACAACCCTGATACACTCCCTTCTTGATTTTAAACCACACAGTGTCCCTTTGTTCTGTTTGAACAACAGCCTCCTCCTGGTCTATGTACAGGTTCCTCATGGGTACAATTAAGTATTCTGTAATTCCCGTTCTTCTCAACATTACCCATAATTTGTTATGATCTACACAATCAAATGCTTTTGTATAGTCAATAATACATAAGTAAACATCTTTTTGGTATTCTTTGCTTTGAGCCAAGATCCATCTGACATCAGTAATGATAACCCTCATTCCATGTCCTTTTCTGAATCTAGTTTGCATTTCTGGAAGTTCTCTGTCAATACACTGCTGCAACTGTTTTTGAGTTATGTTGAGTAAGATTTTGCTTGCATGTGATATAAATGCTATTTGATAATTTCCACATTGTGTGGGATCACCTTTCTTTGGAATTGGTACAGATATAGATCTCTTCCAGTCGTTGGCCAGGTAGCTGTCTTCCAAATCTCTTGGCATAGCCAAGTCAGTGCCTCCAGTGGGGTATCCATTTGTTGAAACATCTCAGTGGGTATTCTGTCAGTTCCTGGAGTCTTGTTCTTTGCCAATTCCTTCAGTGCAGCTTTGACTTCTTCCTTTAATACCATTGGTTCTTGATCTTATGCCACCTCCTGAAATGGATGAAGATTGACCAGCTCTTTTTGGTACAGTGACTCTGTGTATTCCTTCCATCTTATTTTTATGTTTCCTGCATCATTCAATATTTTGCTCATAGAATCTTTTAGTATTGCAACTCCTAGGGTTACATTTTTTCCTCAGTTCTTTCAGCTTGAGAAATGCCGAGAGTATTCTTCCCTTTTGGTTTCCATCTCCAGGTTTTTGCATCTTTCATTGTAGTAATTGGCTTTGTCTTCTCAAGCTGTTCTTCGAAATCTTCTGTTCAGCTCTTTTATCTTGTCATTTCTTCCATTTGCTTTAGGTACACTCTGCTCAAGGGGAAGTTTCAGAGTCTCTTCTGACATCCATTTTGGTCTTTTTTTCCTTTCCTGTCTTTTTAATGACTTCTTGATTTCTTCATGGATGATGTTCTTGATGTCATCCCATAATTCTTCTGGTTTTTGGGCATTAGTGTTCAATGTGTCAAATCTATTCTTTAGATGGTCTCTAAATTGAGGAGGGTTATATTCCAGGTCATATTTTGGCTCTTGTGGACTTGTTTTAATTGTCTGCAACTTCAAGTTGAACTTGCATATAAGCAATTGGTGGTTTGTTCCACACTCAGCTCTTGGCCTTGTTTTGGCTGAAGATACTGAGCTTCTCCATTGCCTCTTGCCACAGATGTAGTCAATCTGATTTTTGTGTACTCCATCCTGGCACAGTCCATGTGTATAGCCACCATTTGTGTTGTTAAAAAAAAGGTATTTGCAATAAATAAGTTGTTGGTTTTGCAAAATTCTATCATGTGATCTCTAGCGTTATTTCTGTGACCAAGGCCAAATTTTCCAACTACTGGTGATTCTTTGTTTCCAACTTTCGCATTCCAATCACCAGTGATAATCAGCACACATTAATTTTACGTTTGGTCAATTTCAGACTGCAGAAGTTGATAAAAATCTTCAATTTCCTCATCTTTGGCTTTGGTGGTTAGTATGTAAATTTGACTAATAGTAGTATTAACTGGTCTTACTTGTAGATGTATGAATATTATCCTATCAGCAACAGCATTGTACTTCAGGACAGATCTTGAAACATCCTTTGTGATGATGGATGCCATGCCATTCCTCTTCAAATGGTCATTCCCAGTATAGTATATCATATAGTTGTCTGAGTCAAAGTAGCCAAAACCAGACCATCTCAGCTCACTAATGTCTAGGATATCAATGTTCATGCATTTCATTTCATTTTTGACAACTTCCATTTTTTCTAGATCTGTACTTGTACATTCCATGTTTCTATTAATGGATGTTTGTAGCTGTTTCTCCTCAGTTTGAGTCATACCACCTCAGCAAGTTAGGGGTTCCAAAAGCTTTACTTTATCCATATCATTAAAGTTGATTCTACTCTGAGGAGACAGCACTTTTCCAGTCATACTTTGAATGCCTTTCGGCCTAAGGGGCTTGACTTCCTGCACTGTATCTGACAGTGTTTTTGGGCTATTCATAAAGTTGTCCAGTAATGTATCACACAGTACTGCTACTCATAAGGTTATTTTCTGGCCAATTCTTTGAGAAGTGGATGGTCTCTTCCTCCTCCTTAGTCTGTCTCTGTCTGTAAGCTGCGTTGAAACCTGTGTACCATGTGCAACCCTGCTGGCGTTTGAAACACTGGTGGCACAGCCTCAAGCCTCACAGCAACATGCAAGCTACCACAGTATGACAAACTGACAAGTTTGTCTCCCTTAGCTGTATGAAACCTCTCCACCCTCCCTTAACCTCGATCCTGCCACCACCTCCCCAGCTTCCCCTCCTTTCTGCCTCTTGGGTGGGGCCTATCTCAGTCTTTCATTAGTGCCTCTCATTAACTGTCCTAACTGGAAGCATTTGATGAGGAATATAGCAGGAAAAGGATAAAAAATAGATTTAAGAACAATAGGGAAATACAACTACGAGACCAGAAGAACTAGATGGTGCCCGGCTGCCACTGTCATCCACTTGGAAGGGGATCTATGTAGGAGATCCTTGATAGAGAGGGAGAACAATGTGGAACAAAACTCAAAATCAT
>NW_006921613.1:1889217-1890889 GCF_000298275.1 Orycteropus afer afer
TATATGTGTGAAAGGGTTGGGGGGAAAGAGTGGATCTGCAATGATACTTATTGTCGGCTAAACAGCTTATGGCATAGACTCTGTTAATGCTGAACAACAGAGCTTGCTGAAATTCTCATACTGGCTACAGTCATAGCAGAGTTCAGTTGTGATTAGTTGGCTGGTTGTTTAGCTGCCCCCTCAGCACAAGCAGGGGTTGGGGAGTGGGTCAGGACTTCTCTGAACTTCAACTCTTAATTGAAGGATATTGATAGCAACCCTGCCTCCTCAGAGAAAAGCTGAGAGACTAATTTTTCTGTGGTTCAGTGTCTTAAGCTCTTAAGGGAATGAACTATGTTAAAACATTACTATCCCAGCCTATGGTTTATGCAACTACAATCCTTGAAACTGCTATTGCTTCAGGTGGAACCTGTACAGTAATCCAAAATGCCTGAAGGTGGGATAATCACAAGGTGGGTAAGTCACTTTTACGTATGGGAAAAGTATGCTCAGTGATTTGAGTCCAGTGATTTAGGCAGAAGACAGAATCCGAGGACTTAGGCTTAGATAATGATTATTTTTAGATGTATTAGAGAAGAGACTTTCTTTCGTGTGATGCTGAGGTCAGGTGTGCATGTTAATGGATCTGTCATGTCCATCAAGAAGGAATGATAGTGGAAGGTGATCTTGTCAGGTAGAAGTCTTTTTACAGGTATCTTTCCCTCCCAACCCCCATCTATTTTTTGCATTAATTCCATAATACCTTTTCCATACAGTTGGTGAACAATTCTACTTGGAATTCCCCTTGATGATTGGTCATATCTCCTTGCTACTAGGAGTGTTGGTTTGAGAAGCGTGATCCAGCAATCACTTCAACATTACTCTTAGTAGTGTCATCCTTTAATTTTCTCTCACACCCATGCACCTCCTAGGCTTGGAGGTGGGGTTAGGTGTTCTTGTTGTTAATGCTACTTTCTAACCTTTGCTCATCTCTCCTCTCAACATGCCACTTACACTCACAGGTCTTTGGAAGCATCTTATTGTCTACTACCTCTCCTTGTTGCAGTCATTTATGAATCTTTTTTCCTCAACACTTTGAAGAGTTTAGCATCTGCTGGCTTTTTTTTTTTTTTTTTGAACACACTATTTGTTACCATTCTTGGTCATTTCAATGATCCATGGGAATGATCCAGCCAACCTCCTGGCCTCTTAGTTTTTGAAACTCCTGAATTTTTTTTTTTCTTTTTTTACTTCTGATCTCTACTAACCGCAGGCACTTCTCATTGTCTTACCAGTCTAAATCATCCTTCTTTGATATCACCTCTGATTTTTGCAATTTATTCTTTACAGGATTCACTCTCCAATAACTTTATAACCCAAAGCATCTTATAATCCATTGACCGTACTACTAGTTATTATTTATCAATTCCTTCATAACCTTGGTTTTCTTTTAATCCATTTTAGATTCCATGTTCTATTCTTAAGATAATTCCTTTGCATATGTTCTCAACTACTATGAGATATCCCCACTTCCCTGCCTAATTTAACAGTTGTGCCCAAATAGCTGAAGGAGGCTGGGAGAAAAAAACATTAACATGCTGATTAGTTTCACTTTAAATTAGTGAGCAGGAGCTCTGGTAGCATAGTGGCTAAAGCACTTGACTGCTAACCAGAAGGCAGGCGGTTCAAACCC
>NW_006921613.1:1890989-1894154 GCF_000298275.1 Orycteropus afer afer
AATAAAAAAAAAAAAGAACAAAGGGAAAATGACCAGCCCAGGCAGGCAAGGGTCTGGAGCACAGCTACCCATCCTTCTGTCTGTCTGCTCCAAAATCCCTCACTTTTTTCCACTATTAACCATGGAAGGAAGAAATACCTGTTTTCCTTATTTGTAAGGTGTTCATAGTCTTTGAAACATTGCAGCTAAGGAAGTGATATATTTTTTCTCTGCAGTGGTTCTCACCACACTAAGGTGTTGTTACCTACGTTTAAGTGTGGTATTAGCCCCAGCATCTGGCCTGGGCCTGAAGTTCCAGGTGGGATTTAGATGATATAAAGCACAGATCCAGCACCCAAACTGTACACAGTGTTCCAGATGTGGTTTGCCTGCTTACTACATTGTATCTTTACTAAAGGTCTCCATCAGGATGGATCTCCAGCAGAACATCCTGCCTTTGTTTAAGGAGCTGGGGTTTGGACTTGTTTTTTTTTTTTTTTTGAGTTTCATCACAGTCACTTTGAGTTTGTGGTCTTTTTTTTTCCTTAAATATGTAAACTATCAAGCTTGGCTTCACAATCCATTCTTAGATAATCTATTATCTCGGTCCTGAAAGCAAGGCTCTTTAATCTCAATTAACTATCTTCAAGAGACTATTAAACTTAGATTCTTTCATATAACAAATTAACTATTCATCCTAGTTTGTCTGCAAGTTGATGAACATACCTTTTATATATTTTTCCAGTTTGTTGATTAAAAAAAAATTGGTGCTGTTAGATTACTTTGACATCTATTCATTAATCAATCTTTAGACATAGTTGTTCAATTAGAAGCCTGCCTAGTCACATCTGCCAATCCACATTTTTCATCTTAACTGATAATTGATATCAGTATATCCATGATCAATGTCATAAAGTACAGCTGTTAATTTGACAGGACTTGTTTTCAGCGAATTCACAGTGTTTCGTTGTGATCAGCACTTCCTGTAAATGACCACAAATCATTGGTTTCAGAGCTTATTAATGGAATTTCACAAAAGACTGAAGTAGATGTATTGATCATTTGATTTCTGTGAACATATTTGGCATCTTCTGTTCTCTAGTTTTTTTTTTTTTTTTTCCCTTAAGAGCCATTTCCATGCTGCATGATTTCCTGAAGATTAAAAGTAGTACTTCTGGGAACCTTTAGCCAAGATGTTTTAGCATTATGAATTAGTAAATATTTGGGAGTAGAAACACCTTTTTATGTAGGGCTTCTTTATTTTTTTAAATTGGAAAAATAAAGTGTATAGAAGGACTACAAACCACATATAATCCCATTGTATCAGGATAGTAATTGTGTCAGTGGTAAGCATGGTAGTTTGTGTGTCAATTTGGCTATGATTTTTAGTGGCTCTGCAGCTGGATGTAGTTATTCCCTATGATGAGATTGTAATCACTCCATGGTGGAGTCTGCTGTGAGCAGCTACTTAGTTGAAGGGGAGTTGCTTTCAGGGTTTGGCTTGCTTCCAGTATGTATGGAGAAGGTTTTGGAAAGGTCTCTAGCTTTTTGACTCATTTTGGATTCTGCATTTGGCTGGTCATCATTTCCAGTTTCTGGACTTGAACCAGTGGCCTGCAGTGTTGCCTGCCTATCTTGAGATTGCTGCCTATGCAGCCTGGGAGCCAACAATCTGCCATTTTACCTGACAAACTTGGATTCATCAGCCTGAGCACCAAGCAACTGTGTGAATCAGGACACCTCCAGCTTGCTTCAGTGGGCCTGTAGCAAGAGGCAGAGCTAAAGCCCAAGGATGAGGAGGCTCCACCCAGTCCCTAGAGTTGTTGTCATTGGGAACTCAGACTTCTAGTTTAGTCTTTCTGTAGAGTCGGCACTTTGAACTTCCTAAACTGTAGGAGAATAAATTTCTTTTTGTTAAAGCCATCTATTTACGGTATTTGTTATAATAGCACTGGAGAACCAAGACAGTAAGTAATGGAAAACTGAATTTGATGTTTTATATACTTATTACTAGAACCTCTATGGATGGGCAGTCCAGAGCTAGCATGGTACTTGAGATGCCACCAAGGGTCCAGGCTCCTTCTGTTGCTCTCATAGTGGCAAGATGATTCTTCTACCTTGATACTTGAATCCACATCCCAGGCAAGAAGAAAAATGTATGTTTATTTTTCTGGCTTATGGGAATAACAAAATATATATTTTTTTGTTATTTTGCATCTGGATTTTAGTGCAGACATTATCATCTCTGATTTAATGTAGATGCTATCACCTCTGATTTACAAAAGAGAAAACTGAAGCTCAACTTCTGAAGGTACACAGCTTGTGAAGCCTTAAGCCTGGGTTCCAAATACATAAAATTTCTCTATCTCCCACATTCATGTTCTTTCAAATATAATTTACTAGCATTTTATTGGCAATGGTTTGTTATTTGACTTTTAAAATGTATCAAAGTTCTTATTTTATTTCACCCCAAAACCAGACTTTGGCATCCCATGTGACTCATCTCTTTTCATTCATGACCAGAATTGTCTCTTGTGTAGAGCAGCACTTTGCATATTGGGGTTTGAGAAGTGCCTCCCATCAGATTTGCCTGGGGATGGTGATGGTTGTAGGGCTTGTTAACACAGACTCCTGGACCCAATCCCAGGCCCAGTGAATCATATCCTTTGGGGATGGATCCTTTGAAAATGCATTTTTAATAAGCTGGACAAGTGAATGTCATGACCATTAAAATTTCAGAACCACTATGCTAGAGGATAATTTTCCACTGAGAACAAATTTATTCTCTAAGTTGCAGCTGCATCCAGGTCATACAATACTTTGGGGTAAAATTAAGCAAGAATATCAACCTGTCTTGCAGCAAAAGACTTCTTATCTAAGCTCTCAGAAATATTACCTCATCTAGAAGCCATGAGAGAGTGATTTTTGCTAGCAAATATAGTTGGTTTGAGAGAGTTTGGTTTTGAGCCAGTATTCTGGCTAAAATTGTGGATTCTGGAACCAGAATGACTAGGGTTAAATTCTAACTCCACTTCTGAACTAGCTGTAAAACCTCAGGTAAACTATATACTCTGTCTCAATCTTTCTACTTCCTTATCGATAAAGTGAGAATAACAATTGGATCTACCTCCTATGACTGTGGTAAGGATTGAGTTAATATGTGCAAGCACTTAATATAGTGTCTAA
>NW_006921613.1:1894254-1904006 GCF_000298275.1 Orycteropus afer afer
TCAAACCCACCAGCCACTCCTCGGAAGGAAGGTTGGGCAATCCTACTTCCGTAGTGATACTGCGTCGGAAACCCAAGGAGGGGTCGCTATGAGTCGGGGGTCGACTCGACGGCACATAACAACAACAACAACAACAACCTCATGTAAGCCTTTAGTGTTGCTGAATAATCCTATTGCATCTTCTTCTGGAATTCATTCTTCTACCTCTGTCCTCAGATTATCTCATATCTTCTTTTTCAGTCTACAACATCTCTTTCCCCACAGTAAAAGACTTTGTTTCACTATAAAATTAGAAGTGCAAGAAGAGATCATCACATCTTCCCAACCACCAAGTCTACCAACATGAGTACATCTGTGCCCTTACTCTGCTTTTGTTAAGTGATAGCATCGCAGAGTCCACTCCTATCCAAAGCTAGCCCTTCAACATGTACTGACATGGGTCCCATTATCTTTCACCTGCTTAAGAACTTTCATATGTATTCTAAATTTACGTCATTTCCCCTCTCTAATGTACCCTGAGGAGCTCTGGTGGCATAGTGCCTAAGGCGTGTGACTGCTAATCAGAAGGCTGATGGTTCAATCCCACCAGCCACTCCTTGAAAGGGAGGTTTGGCAATCTATTTCCATGGTTGTACCACCTTGGAAATGCAAGGAGGTGTTGCTATGAGTCTGATCCGACTCAACGGCATTACTATCAGCATATAAACATACAATGTTTCCCATGTTAAGAGTCTCGCTGACCCAAACACACTTCTCTAGTATTACCTCCACTTCCCTACTGCCTTTACAACACACATTCCAAAAAGTTGTATATAGTACTGATTTTAACTTCCATTGTTTCTTGAATCCATCAATTGGAACTTCACCACTGAAACTCTGCTTGTCAAAGTTGCTAATGGTGTCTTCAATATAAGCTCAAATGGTCTGTTCTCATTTTTAATGACATTTCAGGCTGCTGATCATTCTCCACCCCACCCCTCACCCCCAACAAAAGAACTTTTCTTCTCTTGGTTCCTTGTATTCCACCCTCTCCTGGAAGGGCCCTTTCCTCACTGGATACTTTTGCTAAATCCCCATTTTTCATTACACATCTTCTCTGTCTACACATCCTGGGTGATTTCATCTAGTCGTAGCTTTAAATAAAATAAAATAAGCTTTAAATAAAATTTGTAAATGGATGACTTAGCTTCAACCTTTATCTTGAATTCTAGAATTGTTTATACAACTTTGTATCAGAAATAGTTACTTAGATGGCTGATGGGTACGTCATTTACCACGGCTAAGCCACTCCTCGGAAGGAAGGTTGGGCAATCCTACTTCCGTAGTGATACTGCCTCGGAAACCCAAGGAGGGGTCACTATGAGTCAGGGCTGACTCGATGGCACACAACAACAACAACAACACAAACCTTATTCCTAATATTAGCCCATTCCCTTTTCTGTTTTCCTATCTCAGTGAATGAAAACTCTATTTACCTATTGCTCTGGTGAAAAAAAAAAAAAAATTGAGCACCTTTTCTCGTATTCTACTTGCAGTTCGTCAGTAAATCCTATAGTTCAACATACATAATGCAACCCAACTCAAATCACTTTTATTGCTTCTTCTGATATCACCCTAGTAACAAGTGACCTGCAGCCCTGCGTGATACTGTAAAGGTGTCTTGACTTGTCCTCCTGACTCTACTCTTCCTGTCATGGTACGTTTTCTCCACAGAATCTTTCTTTCTTTTTCTCCCCAACTCTTTATTTTGAAACAATTTATGGATGCACAGGAAAGATAGTACAGAAAGGTCCCAGGCATACTTCACCCAGTTTATCCCCAGCGGTTATACGTTATTTAATCACAGTATAATACTAAACCAGGAACTTGACATTGGTACAGTGTGTGTGCATAGTTGGTCATTTTCTCATACATGTAGATTCATGTAACCTTCATCATAGGGTACAGAACTGTTACATTGCCATACAGATACTCACATCTACCCCACCCTCCCTTCCCAGCATCCCTAATCCCTAGGAACCATGACTCTTTTTTTTTCTTTCTGTGTCTCTAATAAGGTTTTGTGCAAAAAAGTTATAAAAGTAAAACAAGTAATATGTAAAAACATGTAATATGTAATCTTTTGATACTGGCTTTTTTTTTTTTTTTAAAACTAGACTCATCCAAATGGTTGTATATATCTATAGTTCATTCCTTTTTACTGCTGAGCAGTGTTTCACAGTGTGGAATTATCATATTTACTCACCAATCGAGGGACTTTTGATTTTACGTTTCTTTACAGTTTTTCACTATTACAAGTGAAGCTGCTATGAACATTCTTGTACAGGTTTTTGTGTGAGCATAAGTTTTTATTTCTCTAAGGGAGTAAGAGTGCAATTGTGGGTTGTATGGTGACTATAGAGATTTTTAAGAAACTGCTTAACTATTTCCTAGAGTGCTCTATGATTTTAACATTCTCACTAGTATTGTGTGAGCAATCCAGTTTTTCTGAATCATTGCCAGAATTTAGTGTTGTCATATTTTTTTATTTTAGCTATTTTGATTGATAGATGGTGATGTCTCATTATAGTTTTAATTTTCATTTCCCTACTGGCTAGTAATACTGAACATCTTTTCATATGCTTATTTGCCATCTGTATATTCTCTTCAGTGGAATTTTTTTTTTTTTTTGGCCATTTTCTAATTGGATTTTATTTTTTCAACTGCTTTGAGTACTTTATTCTGAGTCCTTTGTAAGGTAACTTACAAATACTGTCTTCCTGTTTATAGCTTGCCTTTTTTTTTTTCTCAATAGAATATTTCAGAATTACAAAAAATCACAGAGTGAACTTTAAAATATAAATCTGAGGATATGAGGTGATCTTGCTGTAAAATCTGTGACTCCATTGATGACCAGGCTTGATTTGGCTGATCTGCCTGACTAGGCAGGTATCTCCTTCCTCCCACAGCACTCCATGTGCATCCTTCCCAAAACTGTATGCTTGGTTGAAAAGGATGACCTTCCCCACTAGAGAAGGAGAATTGTTCTTCAGTCAAGGGTATATTTTTGCTCTGCTGCAAAAATCTCCAAAGAAGCTGTCAAGGTCCTTTTGTAGGTGAACATAAGGCCGTCAAGCTTCCAAGACAAGACGCATCCAAATGAGCCACTGTATGTGGCAGGGTGCCTTCCTTTGTTTTTTTAAAGTAAGTGTGTCTGTATATGTGTGTATTTGATCATATCACCCCTCAGGCTCAGGATCACTCTTTTTATTTCTGCCTTGAGCACCCTGCCTCCATAATTACTTGCTTTACTTCCTTATTTAATTTAGGTCTCTGTTCAAATATCTCTTGCAGAGAGAAGCTTTATGACAAACTTTATCTAAATAGCACTTCCCATTCCTGTTCTACCCTTAAAACAAAACAGAAATGCTGTGAGTTAATTCTAATTCATGGCAACCCTTTGTGTGTCTCAGTGGAACAGTGCTCCATATGGTTCCAGTGGCTGCTTTTGCAGAAGGGGTTGCCAGGGCTTGCTTCTGAGGCGCCTCTGGGTGGACTCGAGCTGCCGAGCTTTCTTGGTTAGCTGCCAAGGGTGTTAACCATTGGTGTACCACCCAGGGACTCTCTTTACCTTATGTTTCTTTCTAGCACATAAACTACCTGACATTGTTTGTTTCCCTCACTAGAATATAAGGTCCATTAGGAGGCATTTTGTTTATTTATTCACTGCTTTATCCTCAGCATGTAGATCAGTGACTGGTATGTACTATTATTATGTTGTTATGTGCCATCGAGTTGGACATGACTCATAGTGACCCTTCCTTGGGTTTCTGAGGTGGTATCACTATGGAAGTAGATCGCCCAACCTTCCTTCCGAGGAGTGGCTGGTGGGTTTGAACTGCCAGCCTTCTGGTTAGCAGTCGAATGCCTTAGGTACGTTATGTATTAGGATATTACTAATTATTGGTGGATTGAAAGAAAACTTGTTGGAAATAGTTATCAATGTCTCAAATACTGACCAGTTGTTTTCGTGAAATTTTATATCACATGTAACAATATCCTTTTAAAAACTGAGAACAATGTTCCTTTCTTGAAGAACTGATGTTATCCACGGTCTGGGTCCCAGCAGTAGCTAATGATAATTTTGAGGAGAGTTTAATAAATGAACTATTTACGAAGGTGAGGTCAGGATGTTAAGAAACCACAAAGGACAGAGCTGAACCTCAGGTGAGTGATACCTGATAATTTACTGCCATGGGCCACAGGGGTGCGGGAACAGAGAGTTAATAACATTGCCTGGAAGGAGAGTCTCGAGAACAGCTACCATGACAGAAACTGTGACCTTGGGTTTAAGGGGTATGTTACCGGCTGAGAGAACTCTCAGAAGACTAGGGGAGTGAAAACTATGTTCAAACAGCCAGAAGCTGTTTGAATTAAGAGAAGCTTCCAGCTTCAGTGGGCCCAGAGCAAGATGCAGAGCTGAAGCCTAAGGTCGAGGGGCCTTCACCCAGCCCCTAGAGCTGGCACTTGGGACTCAGACTGCTAGTCTCCTAAACTGTAAGAGAATAAATCTGTTAAAGTCACCCACTGGGGTATTTCTGTTAGTGGCACTGGAAGACCAAAACACTAGCATAAATGGGATGCTACTCTCCATCTTGTCGCCCATTTGCTGGCCACACTGCTACAAATGTTTCCCATTTATAATGGTGTGATGTTTCTGTGTTCTGAGACATCTCCCACTTGATTAGCAAGAAGTCCAGCTACTTCTTCAGAAGCCAGTGGTACAGAGACAATGGTTTCCCAAGTGTAATTAGAGATACTTATTGATGTACCTTCCCTTTGCACTAGTGCCTACTGTTTTTTCCTTCTTGACCGCTTTGTGGCCTCGGGCTGGTGCCAGGTTCTTCATCTTTGGCTTGTAGGCAACTTCTGGACATGAAACTCTAGCTCTGCCCAGCAAGTGACCACTGAGCTCTGTCTGTCAGCTCTTACTTGGTATTACTTTATTTAACTTTCTCCAGATGGAACCTTAAAGGATTCTTGAAGCTGTAGCAGTGATGCTGTGGTGCTGGCACTGGATAGGGCTCTGTTACATGGCTGATAGAGCTTACAATCAGAACTCAGACCTGCTTCAAGTCCTACTTGGGCTTGTTGGTGACAGTGTGAACTTAGATTACTTGGCCTCTGTAAAATGCTATTTTCTGCAAAATGGGAATATTCTGTCTCAAGTTTTTTTGTGAGGAACAAATGATCTAAAGCATGTGAAAAATATGTGAAAGCAATCATATACTACAAAGCTAAAAAACTGAACTTATTGCCATTACCAGTCAGCTGAAAGAGGCTTGCATTCCCAATTCTGCTCAGTACAGCTAGGCACTGTTTTTTGACTTGACTTATGGTTATTTGTGTGGCCACTGATGCTGGCCATTCTCATGACAGCTCCTTCTTGGACCATATGTAGACTTTTTCGTAAGAATCAGAATGTTCTTGTCCTCTGGCCTTTACTTTAAACCAGGGTTTTTGTTTCTTTCTCCTCTCCAGCTCTGAGTAACTGTGCAGATGGTTGTTTGGGGGGGGGGGACGTTTTTACTTTAAACTAAATTAAAACAGGTTCTTGAAAAGATGAAACCTGTGAATAATTCCTATCTTGAATATAATGACAAAAAATTTGTGTGCGATGCCCCGAGGAAGTCAGATTGAACTTTGATTGACTTCAATGTTGCTGAGAAATGAAGGACTTCCTAGATGATTCTTCATTTAGTGTACGACCAAACTTGGCAAGTTTACTTCCACGTCACCTGTAGAAATGACATGGCAGGGGTATTTTACCTCTAATTTCACATGAGGGAAGGAGAGTCAAGAGCAACAGCCCAAGGCTGATTGCTATATGAGGCAGAGGTCAGACACCTTCTCTCTCCAACCTTTTTACCAATTGACACCAGCCAGCCCTCGTATTCTCGACTGCTCTGCTGAGTTTCGTAATTAGTTGCAGTGGCCGAACAGCAGAACTCACAGACCATACTCAGGATTATGGGGTTTATTAAGGAAGTTACAGGTTACAATTCAGGATCAGGAACAAGTCAGGATACATTTCTTCAGTTATGACAGCTTTTCCACTGTGCTTGTAGGCAGTCTTCTCTCTGGCCTGTGGCCCCTCAGTCTGGCCTCTGCTTTGCTTGGGCAAGTACTACGAAGCTTTTGAGCCCTGCCGGTAAAGCCTGGAAGCAACTCACTCCATCAGCAAACTCCTGCTTGAAGGTACTCAGCTTTCTTGTGTGGGCTGGGGATCCTATCGTGCCCTCTCCTGGTTCTTGTTCTGCTGTTTCTCTGCTACTGCTTGTTTCCACCTCACTGATGCCAGTCTTAAAACTCTGTCTCCTGGGTCGAGGAGGTTCTCCGCACCAGGATCGTGGGGCCAAAGGACGTGTTCCACTTCTAGCTCTTCTGTGGTAGTAGTGACGTACCTTCTGCTCTGGGATTGGCTCTCTTAAACAGGGCTTTAAACCAGTTCATTCCTGTTCAACCCCTAGCTGAGAATGTATGTTTCTACCCCAGATATGCTGTATTGAGTCTACAGTGTAACAAGATCCCCAGGTGATTGTTTATGCATAACAATCTTACATATTCTATATTACATATACACAAGAATCACCTGGAGATCTTGTTACAATGTAGATTCCATTCAGTGTGTTTGGGGTGGAGATGCAAATTGTCAGCAGGTGGTTGAACCAGAATGATCTGGTTCCAAAGCCCTGCTTTTAAGCCTATTGGATGGCAAAACTATCCAATCCCTTGTTAGGGTTTCATGTAAGTTATTTGCATGGTCCCATGCCCATAAGACTGCCATATATCTTACTACCAAACTATCTAATCCCTTTGGTGGGCCATAAGCCCCTTATTTGCACAGGCACACAAAATCAAGCCAAGATAACAGAGGTAGTGAGAGAACAAAAAACCTATCTCATTCAGTTCAGAAATACATAAAGAGACCTGGTGGTACAGTGGTTAAGTGTTTGACTGCTAATCAAGAAGTCAGACTCACTAGCCACCGTGTGGGAGAAATATGATCAGTGCCTTTTGCTTCTGTCCCCCACAGAACAGTGCTTAATTCTCTTGCTCCCACGGGCTCACTTGAGACATCTGATGTGCCCAAAGGGGCCCACTCACACAGATACATTGAGCTGCCTGCCCTGAAGGCATTATGGGGCCTTGCACATGTAATCTTTCAAGGTTACAGCCTTGGAAACCCTTTGGGGGCAGTTCTACTCTGTCCTACAGGGTCAGTATGGGTCAGAATTGATTTGATGGCAACAAGGTTTTATAAATACATACATATAATGCTTGCTTTGTCTTGCTATAAGGAGTAGCACTATGGAATATTCCAAGAGGAAATGGGGGGAATGTGTTTATTAAAAAAAAACAAAACAAAACTATTCTTTTTGAAGGTGAAATTACCTTTGAGAGAAAAGGATAAAATAAGCATTCCTTATGTAGATATGTCTTGTTCTTTTTATAGGGGGGAGGGTACCTTTCACTAAGGGCTCTTCAAAGCTGGGTTTCTTTAAGGCTTTGGGCAAAGATAAATAGAAAATGTTGAAGCTTTTATCTTACTTGAATCAGCTTACAGTTCAGGAACCAGATATGAATGGGGAGCAAAAACCCAAACCAGGAATAAAACTTGTCTATGTTAATATACTCTGAGGAGCTCTGGGTGCAATGCCTAAGGTATTTGACTGCTAACCGTAAGGCTGGTGGTTCAAACTAACCAGCCACTATTGGAAGGAAGATGGGGCAATCTCCTTCCATAGAGATACTGGCTTAGAAACCCAAGGGAAGAGGTTGTTAGGAGTTGGAATTGATTCAACGGCTGTGAGTTGTTCGTTTCAGTTTGTTAGTGTACTAATCTGCTATTGGTACAATAATATTCAATTACAACCCCAAATCTCAGTGGCATGCTAAAATAAGCTTTCATTTCTCATTTATGGATTTGTGGGTCTTGTTATAGCTTTCCTGGGCTTGGCTTGGTTTTGGACCGTACATTGAGTTCAGGTCTCTCAGTAGGTTTTCATTCTGAAATCTGTGGCTACCTGAAGCATATATTTCTTAAAGTAGATGGCAGAAGTGTTGTGAAGGTGGGAAGAAAATGAATAGGCTTCCTTTGGGCTTCACATGGAAACTGGCATGCTGTCCTTTTGGCTCACATTTTACTGGCCAAAGTAGTTGATGGTGAAGTATCAATGGATGAGGCAGTGTATACCATTATTTAAAAAAAAAAAAGAAAAAAAAAAGTCACCTGGCAAAGAGTGTGGTGTTCTGTTTACCTAGTGCCACTCTGAAAAGAAATCTACCACAAATGGGATGGCCTTAACAAACAGGAGTTTATTCTTACAATTTGGAGGCTTTAAGTCCAAGTTCAAAGTGCCAGGCTCTAGGGGCTGGGTGAAAGCCCCTCAACCTTGGGATCCAGCTCTGCCTCCTGCTCCAGCCCACTAGAGCTAGAGGTGTCTTCACTCAGACAGCTGCTGGCTGCTGAGGCTAAGAAGCCCCAAGGTTGACAAGTAAAAAGGCACAGTCCCGATGTTACTAGACCACACAGCAGGCCATTAACTTAAGTCCATTGTAAGTCCCATGACAGGCTGCTGGGCAACAACACGGCTATATGCTAGGTCCAAGCGTGCCATAAGCTAGAGACCGTTCTCAAAACTTCTCTTTATATACAGGAAGCAGATCACATACCCAAAGGCAGCTACCCAGCTGCTTGTGGTAGATCCCACCGTGGAGCTGATTTGCCAGTCTCATCATGGGGAATCACTACCACCAGCTGCCCAGCCACTCAACCAGGCCCAGTCAAGTTAACACACAAACCAAACTACCACATATGGCTTTCTGTGTCATTACAGGGAAGAATTGAAGAATTGGGGGCAATAAATATCTCCCATGTTGTTTCTCAAAGAACTTAAAGGCTGACAGTAGGACAGGCTAGAACAGTGGGGACTATTAAAGGACCTCTGGCCATTGCCATGCAAAATTCTTATGTCTAATACTGTGTATCATATTATAAGAAAACAAAAATGTCATATTAGCTTTCTCTGATTATTACCAAGAGATCTGATTAAGTGAATTTTTATTATACATGTGTGTGAATAATGTACATATTAACAGATTATCAAATAAGGATAGTTTTTTGAAAACAGTTCATTCTAAGTTTTTATATTACAGAAGCCTGAGAAAAGAGTACTTATTTAACAATTTTTTTTTGGAAAAATACTTCAAGGGATGAAAAATGAGTAGTCAGCACTTCTAAATTTTTTAATCACAAGTAGCACATTTTCTTGAGTAGCAATGTTTAACTTGAAAGGGTATACACTTTGTTAGGTGCTGTGGAGTTAGCTCTAACTCATAGCAACCCTATACACTATAGAATGAAAACTGTTTGGTCCTGTGACATTCTCACAATGCTTGCTATACTTGAGCCCATCATTGCAGCTACTGTTTCAGCCCATCTTGTTGAACGTCTTCTCCTCCTTTGCTGACCCTCCACTTTATGAAGCATGATAATTTTTCCAGGGAATGGTCCCTTCTGACAACATGACTGCAAAAACGTCAAGGAGGCCACATGTTCTGACCTCCTCTATTCCCACAAGAGCAAGACAGAATCACCACCAACAGCCCAAGGCCTATTCCTGCGAGGCCAGACATGCTGCCTCCCTCCAGCCCTTTCACCAACCGTTCCTCCCAAAGCACCCACCACCTCTCTCCTGGGTTCGATAATT
>NW_006921613.1:1905156-1909768 GCF_000298275.1 Orycteropus afer afer
CTTCAATCTTTTTCCATTTATTATGATGCTGTTTATTGGACCAGTTGGGAGGATTTTTGTTTTCTTTATATGGAAGTGTAACCCATACTGCAGACTGTAGTCTCTAATCTTCATCAGTAAGTGCTTTAAGTCATCCTCCCTTTAAGCAAGCAAAATTGTGTTATCTGCACATTGCAGGTTAATGATTCTTCCTCCAATCCTGATGCCATGTTCTTCTTCATATAGTCCAGCTTCTCAGATTATTCAGCATACAAGTTGAATAAATATGGTGAAAGGGCAAAACCTTGATGCACTCCCTTCTTGATTTGGAACTGTGCAGTATCCCTTGTTCTGTTTGAATGACAGCCTTCTGATCTATGTACAGGTTCCTCACAAGTACAACTAAGTGTTTGGGAATTACCATTCTTCTCAGTGTTATCCATAATTAGTTTTGATCCACACAATCAAAAGTGTTTGCATAGTCAATAAAACATAAGTAAACATCTTTCTGGTATTCTTTGCTTTCAGCCAAGATCCATCTGACATCAGCAACAATATCCCTCATTCCACGTCCTCTTCTGAATCCAGCCTACACCTCTGGAAGTTCTCTGTCAATATACTGCTGGAATGGTTTTTTAATTATCTTCAGTAACATTTTACTTGCATCTGATACTAATGATAATCTTCAATAATTTTCACATTTTGTGGGATCACCTTTCTTTGGAATGGGTATAAATATGGATCTCTTCCAGTCATTTGGCCAGGTAACTGCCTTCAAAATCTATTGGCATAATTGATTGAGTGCCTCCAGCAGGGTATCTGTTTGTTGAAACATGTCAGTGGGTATTCTGTCAATTCCTGGAGCCTTGTTCTTCACCAGTTCCTTCAGTGAAGCTTTGACTTCTTCCTTCAATACCATTGTTTTTTGAACATATGCCACCTCCTGAAATGGATGAAGATAGACCAGTTCTTTTTGGTGCAGTGATTCTGTGTATTCTTTCCATCTTCTTTTGATGCTTCCTATATCATTCAATATTTTGCCCACAGAACATTTCAGTATTGCAACTTGAGGCTTAAATTTTTTCCTCAGTTCCTTCAGCTTGAGAAATGCCAAGTGTTTACTTCCCTTTTGGTTTTCTAACTCCAGGTCTTTGCACATTTCATTATAGTAATTGGCTTTGTCTGCTTGAGCTGCTCTTTGAAACCTTCTGTTCAGCTCTTATCTTGTCATTTCTTCCATTTGCTTTAGATTCTCTCCTCTCAAGGGCAAGTTTCAGAGTCTCTTTTGACATCCACTTTGGTCTTTACTTTCTTTCTTGTATTTTTAATGACTTCTTTCTTCACAGATGATGCCCTTGATGTCATCCCACAATTTCTCTGGTTTTTGGTCATTGGTGTTCAATGCATCAAATCTGTTCTTTAAATGCTCTCTAAATTCAGGAGGGATACTATCAAGGTCATATGTTGGCTCTTGGGAACTTGTTTTAATGGTCTTCAACTTCAAGGTGAACTTGTATTATCAGAAGGTGTTCTGTTCCACAATCAGCTTCTGGCCTTGTTTTGGCTGAAAATATTGAACTTTTCCATCACCTTTTGTCACAGATGTAGTCAATCTGATTCCTGTATATTCCATCTGGTGAAGTCCATGTGTATAGTTGTTGAAAAAACATATTTGTAATGAATAAGTCATTGGTCTTGCAAAATTCTATCATGCGATCTTCAGGGTTATTTCTATCACCAAGGCCACATTTTCTGACTACTGGTAACTCTTCTTTGTTTCCAGTTTTTGCATTCTAGTCACCAGTGATAATCAACACATCTTGATTGCATGTTTGGGCAATTTCAGGCTGCAGAAGTTGGTAGAAGTCTTCAATTTCCTCATCTTGGCTTTGGTGATTGGTGCATAGATTTGAATAATAGTAGAATTAACTGGTTTTCCTTGTAGGCATATGGATATTATCCTATCACTGACAGCATTGTACTTCAGGACAGATCTTCAGACAGTCTTTGTGATGAATTCCACACTATTCCTCTTCAATTTGTCATTGCAGGCATATAGATCACGGGGTTGTCTGATTCACAATGGCCCAAGCCAGTCCATTTCAGCTCACTAATGTTTAGGATATTGCTCTTTATGCATTCCATTTCCTTTTTCAAACTTCTAGTTTTCCTAGATTCATACTTCATACATTCCATGTTCCAATTATTAATGGATGATTGTATCTGTTCCTTATTTTGAGTTGTGCCACATCAGCCAGTGAAGGTGCCGAAAGCTTTACTCTGTCCACATCGTTAAGGTCATCTGTACTCTGAGGTGTCAGCTCTTCCCCAAAATGAGTGCCTTCCGACCTGATTGGCTCATCTTCTGGCACTATATTGGGCAATGTTTCAGGGCTATTCATAAAGTTTTCCAGTAATACATCAGATTGTTTCACTGCTATTCATAAGGTTTTCACTGGCAAATTGTTTAAGAAGTGGATGGCCTCTTCCTTCTTCATAGTCTGTTTTAGCCTGGAAGCTCCACTGAAACCTGTCCATCGTGAGTAACCTTGCTGGCATTTTGCAACACTGGTGGCATAGCTTCTAACCTCAGAGCAACATGTAAGCCACCAGAGGATGACAAACTGACAGACAAGTTTGCCTCCCTTAGTTGTTCCTAACTCTCTGTACCTGTCTACCTTAGGCCCTGGCCTGAGAATAGAGCCACCTCTAAGGGGAAACCAGCCCTCAAGCCATGGTCCTGCCTACCTTATGCTCCAGCCTTAAAATAGAGCCACCCCTAAGTGAGAAGCAGCCCCTGAGCCCCGTGCCCACCTACCTCAGTCCCTGGTCTTAAAAATTATACAAAAGAAAAAAAAATATACAAAAGAAATGGATGTGTTTATATAAGGAGAGGTAAAGGGAGATAAAAGCCATATGATCATGCTAGCTCTTGCGTGTCTTGCATGACTACTAAAATAAACTGCAGCTCAGTCATTGTCTTTTCTTTCCTCTCTTCTTCACAAATTCTAAGGATCTAACGTTGAAATGTAAATATCTGCACTGTATGAAAAATTTTCAAGGGCATTCTAAAGCATTCAGGAAAAAGAAAAAAACAAAACTCACTGTCATGTTGATTCCAACTTATCATGACCCCCAATGGGTTTCCAAGGCTATAAGTCTTGACAGAAGCAGACTGCCTCATCTTTATTCCATGGAGTGGCTCGTGACTTTAAAACACCAACCTTCTGGTTAGTAGCCATATGCCTTAACCTACTATACCACAGGAGCTCCTTAACACATTTAGAAGAAAGCCCAAATAATTGAAGGTTTAAGACCTTGAAACATCTGTCTCTTGAGCGTTTCTCAATCCTCCACATTTGTCTCATTGCTCACTATGTCATATCATCCCTGGCCTTTCTTCATTACTTAAACAGAGCAATGTATTAACTGCTTTAAAGCTTTTGGATATACTATTGTCTTAGACAATAGCTTAGAATGCTTTTTCTGCACTTCTCGTCTATGTTCTACCTACTGTTGGGTCTTTGCTTAAAGATCTTTTCTATGCTTCCTGTATAAACCGGATTAGGCTAGATAGTGCTGGGTCAACAACCTTAATATATCAACAAAGGATTATTTTTTCACATGTCAGATTTGAGTTGGCAAGGGTGTTCTGCTCATCTGGGCACTCAGGGATTCAGGCTGAGAGAGGCTTCACTATTTTATAATGCCACCATTTTAATGCAAAATGTTCCAAGGGAAGGGGGAGAGCATGTGGAGGATTGTGAACTGATTTTTTTTTTTTTTAAATGTTTCTGCCCAAAAAGTGTTGCATCACTTTTCCCTACCTTTCACTGGCTAAATCACTGGCTATACTAAATTGAAGGAGGCAAGGAAGGAGAAAAGAATTACAGACACTGGTGAGATGATCGCTAATATGTCTACTGTACTCCAGTTCTTATTCTCAGTTAGGTTTCATAGCACACTGTTCCTTGGTTTTTAATTGCTCTTATAAAAATTGTGAAATTAGGCATTTGTGGATGTTTTTAATGTCTGTCTCCCCATTGGACTCTGACCTCTAGGAGGGCAAGTTCTATGCCTGTTTCATTCATTGTTGTTTGACCCAATCAATTGGGTCTAATACAATGTCTAGAATATAGTCTGTTGTTATGTGCCATTGAGTTGGACCCGATCATAGCGACTCCTCCTTGGGTTGCTGAGACAGTATCACTATGGAGGTAGATTGCCCAACCTTCCTTCCGAGGAGTGGCTGGTGGATTTGAACTGCCAGCCTTCTGGTTAGCAGTCTGTATTCGATAAATCTTTGTTCGATGTTTAAATATTCTTGATATATAGCACATCCTTTGATATACAGTAGAAAACTGGAAATTCTGGTCTAGAGCAAAGGAGAGAAATCCTTGTCTTCTGTCTCAGATTATTTGAGTTTTTTTTTCTTTTGTATTAAAGTAGTCCTTTTTATGTTCTCCATTGAATATATTTTTAGCTCTTTTATTAAGTGGTTTCTGTGGCAATAGCAACATGCTTCATTAACTTACAAATGTTGCTGCAACAGTTGGACATCTGCATGTTTTGAAAAAAAATGAACCTTGATTCATAACTCACACAGTATACAAAAATTGATGCTAAATGCATT
>NW_006921613.1:1910678-1918225 GCF_000298275.1 Orycteropus afer afer
GGTTTACCCATTCAGTGGACTACTACTATTCCTTGTTGGTTGTTGTCTAGTTGATTGGGTCCTATGATGCCCCCATGTTTGAACAGTAGAATTACTCCATAGGATTTTCAAAGTTGTGACCTTTTGAAAGCAGATCACCAGGCTTGTATACCAAGATGCCTCTGGATGGATTTGAACTGCCAACCTTTTCGCTAATAGTTGAATGCTTAACCATTTGCACCATTTAGTGACTCATTTATTCTACAATAAAAAGGATCAAATCACTGATAAATGTGACAGCATGCATAGATAGAATATACATCATGCTAAAAGAACATGGACATAAAATTACATACTATATGATTCCATTTTAATGACATTTTGGTAAAAGCCAGACTATACAGATATAGAAATCAGGTTTGGGTTGGGCTAGGCATGAGAGTAGTGATTGTGACTACACAGGGGTGTTGAGGATATTTTTACAGTGATAACAGCCTGTATCTTGATATTGTAGTGATGGTTATACAATTCTATATGCTAGTGAACTTTAACATAATGAATGAGTGAAATGAATGTTATGTAAATCATACCTTAATAAACATGACATTTTAGAAGATTCTATGTGTATACCTAGAAACTACATGCACATGTATGTAGCCATTTAACAATCTAATACGTGCAGTGTTGCTTTACTTTTATCCAGTGAGTTTTTATTTCAATTATTTCTCAGCTCCAGAATTTCTATTTTTGTTTCCTTTTTTCCTGAAATACTTTTTATCTTTATGTATATTAGTCTTTTTCTGTAAACTCTTTAACATATTTGTAATAGCTGACTTAAGCCCTTGACATCTAATTCCAATGACTGTGTCTCTCCTCTGGGTTGGTTTTTATTGTGGTTTTCATTGATCTTGAGTCATATTTTCCTACTTCTTTACCTGTTCCATAATTTTTTATTGTATGTAGTTATTGTACAAAAAACAACCATGGAGACTGTAATGATTTGTTTCCAGAGAGTGAAGCCCCCCATCCCCAACTTTTTTTTTTTTTTTTTTTAGTGATTTGGGTGAAATCTCAGAGCTAATTCACCTCCATACAGCAGCCCACACACATCTTGGCTCATGACATCGACCACAATCCTCCACAGTGCAACTATACCCACCCCACAGCCACCTCCTCCCCATGTGCCTCCCTCCCTCCCATACACTTCCACCCTCCAGCCATCCCCCCATGCACACGCAGCCCCCCCACTCCCCCATGCTTGATTCCCCCCCCAAGGAGTGTATCCACTCACTGCAAATGTTCAGTCCCCATGCCTTTCCCCTGCCTGGCGGGAAGCCACAGGAGTGGGCCCAACTCCAGACCCAAAGGGCAACCTGGGCCGCAGTCCCAGTGGTTTCACCAGGCTCCACCAGACAAGCAAACCTGGTTCACCTTTCCTCTTCTAATGATTTTGAGTTTTGTTTTACACTGTTCTTCCACTCCACCCAGGATCCCCCACAGAGATTACCCTCTGAGTGGCTGACAGTGGCGCTGGGCACTATACAGCTCCCCAGTTCTCACAGTGGCATAGGCTGAGGATCGGATGGTGCACCAGTTGCCTGCACTTATCCGTTTCCAGGTGTCCCTGGTTTTTCTCTGGATGAGGAGCAACCCACTGCTGCATCCAGACGACCGCCTGCAAGCCTTCAATCCCAGTCACTACTTTCCAAAGCAGGACACAGAAAAATGTTTCTGAGCAGCACGTTATGCCAATGGAGCTCAACGTCCCCTATGACCATGGTCCCGAGCTAATAGGTCCAACTACTTGCTCCCTCTGGGCAGCTGGCTGTGCCCAAGAAGAGACCACAACCTTGCCCTTTGTCAGCTCTACTATATACCTTGGAATTCTCACAGAACATACAAATATATTTGTAGAAACATTGTCTGCCAACCCTATACATTGTCTTGTGCACACTCCCCCCTGCATGGATATACCTAATAGTTCAGCCTGTCCACCCATCTATCCACCCATATATCAATGTTTGTCTTCACTGACAATGCAGTACTCTATGTGCACAGGGTTCTTTGTTGTTTTTGCCTCCCACCTTGTCTTCCTCTTCCTCAATGCCACCAGTGTTGATCACTCACATTTCCTACATTGCCCTTCTCTTGACCCAAATCAGTACTTGTCTCTACCTGTCTAACAATGTTCCCTTCCCTCCCCTCCCTGTTAACCAACAGAGAAAATTTCTGAAGGCCTTCTTTCTTAGGAAGAGTCTAAATGGTTAGGGTAAAAGGCTAACCATTTAGATTCTCCCTAAGGTCTGGTGAGCTGGAGAAGATAGCCACTTTAACTGAATCCATCTCTGCTTAACTAAAACCACACTGTCCTGTATCATCACTGACTTTGATCTATGGCTGAGCTGGGAGAGGATTAGACTGCAATTATCAGGTATTGCTGGTTTACCTTCATAATAAAATCTGACAGGGTGTTAAAATTCAAGCTCTACAAGAATACAGAACCAAAACCAAAACCCAAACTCACTGCCATGGAGTCAGACCCAACTCCTAGTGACCCCTCCTTGGGTTTCCCAGGCAGTATCACTATGGAAGTAGATTGCTCAACCTTCCTTCCAAGGAGTGGCTGGTGGGTTTGAATGGCCAGCCTACTGGTTAGCAGTCAAGTGCCTTAGGCAAATTTCACTCTGCTTTGTAGCTCTTCATCCATTCTTGATTTTTGAGGTGATTTCTTGGGTCAAGTGTTGTTGGTTTTGTTGAACTTGGGGATCTTCCAGATTCTAATCCTTACCTGCCATGCAGTGCTCTACTTTTGTCTGCAAAGTCTTCTAGGCTTCTTATCTGATCTTTCTGTCCAGACTAGACACTTTCTCCTAGTTATGGGAGCTTCTAGAACTTTCCACTCATCTAGGAAGACATTTTTTTCTCCTTCATAAAATTCAGTTGTTCAGCATTCCTTCACTTCCACTGTTTACAGCCCTGCAGAAAGATTAATTTTATCTGTTTACCTTGTTACTTCAGGAGTAAAGTAGTTCTTTGTTTTTCTCTATCCTAACTGGAAGTGAAAGCCAATACTGGTTGATTTTTGACACAACTTACAAGTACTGAACAAGTTCTAATTTCAATTTTGTTGGTCATTGAATTTTTTAGTGGTTACAGTTTTATGCTGTAGCATGTTTGGGTAAAGTTAGCAGGGACTCTTTTTTTTTTTTTTTCTCCCTTATGTGGCTTTTGTGGGTATCAAAAATAAAATGTAAAAAAGTCAAACATGGAAGAAAAGGAAAGTTGGAATTAAGAATGCTATGACTTAAATGGCATAACAAATACTATCTTATTATTTGGTAAAATTTTGAGGCATATAAATGTAGAATTTTAACTGTAGCATAATAATATGAAGTGGTCTCTAATATACTCAGATCAGCTTTCTTGTCCTTGATATAGTGGGAGGTAACTCTGGAAGATGTTCTTGTCTAGTGAAAAAGGAAGGGACTTTATTTTCATGCCTGACACTAGCACCTGACTGAAACCTCCTTTAATTGCCTTCAGTGGCTGTAGGAATGAGGTACAAATGCAAATTTATAGAATGCATCCAGAGAGGAGGGAGCCACTGAGCAGTAAAGGGTCTGTGTAGCAAGATAATAAAATTGTTGTCAAAGCCTGTTTGGAAATAATAAACAGCAGTAAATGTTTGTAGAATATGTAGAAGATTATCTTCCTAGGATACATAATGTTATTGTTATGTGCCGTTGAGTTGGACCCACCTCATAGTGACCCCTCCTTGGGTTTCCGAGATGGAATCACTATGGAAGTAGATGGCCCAACCTTCCTTTTGAGAAATGGCTGTAGGGTTTGAACTGCCAGCCCTTTAGTTATCAGTCAAGTGCCTTGGGCACTATGCTACCAGAGCTCCCAGGATACATGATATGGGGCCCAAATGATGACTTGAATATTACTTGCTGTTAGAGATGTGGTGGACCATGCACTACTTGAGATATGGGCTTAGGTATGATGATACATGCTCCTTCCCTGAAGAGTGTACCTGTTTATACTTTACAACTACTTGCTGTTGATTTTCACTTGTTTGTGAAGTTAAAGCCTTAGAAATATTGTAGAAATATTGTCATCTATTTTCACCTGTTAGGAGAACATTTAGTACTGTTGTAGTTCAGGGAGTCTCACTTTTTTGGATTGAATTGGATATGTCTCCCTAAAATGTGTTGTAAATCCTAATCTCTGTGCCTGTAGTTACTATCCCATCTGGGAATGAGTTTGTGGTATGCTGATTTATTATGGCCCTTCTAGCTATGATCTTTGTGACTCCCACCAGATGACTGGGTGGACCTATGCAAATGTAAGGTGTGTGTGGCCCACCAAGGGGACTGGATAACTTGCTAATAAAGTAAGGTGCACAGCAACCTTGCGAGAATGGGACCATGCAAATAAGGTATATAGAACCTTAGGAGGGTATTAGACAGTTTTGTCACCTTGCTAGGCTTCAAATGAGGCATGTAAGAGGTGGAAAGAGGGGAAAGCCCTACCATCAAGAAAGACAGACCCAGGTGTGTAGCAGCAAATCTGGCAGGAGACAGCACAGAAAATTTCTGGACCCACAGTGTAAGAAGACAGAGCTGAGCACCTTAAGGCTGAGGCTTACTGGTGGGTGGGTTGTTTCTGGGCACTTATTAGCAGAGCTAAAAGAGCTTTGTAACACCTGCCTGAGCAGTGCAGAGACCAAAGGTTCAGAAAGAGGCACTTGCTGAGAAGAGCCTGTCCTGATTAAAGAACTGTGTTCTGAGTCATTTCTGATCCCATGTTGTAACCTGTTACTTCCCTAATAAGCATCATAATTGGGCATGTTGTCCATAAGTTCTATGTGGTCCTTGCAATGAGTTACTGAACACAGCAGAGAAGTAGATAGTGCTGTGGGCAGGGACAGTTGGTATCAGAATTGGTAAAAAGGTTTGGCAGGTGGAGGCATGTCTGACTTCTGCCTCAGACAGATCAGCCTTAGGCTGTTGATCTTGATTTTCTCCCCACTTTGTAAAGTTAGAAGGAACTCTGGTGGCACAGTGCCCAAGACACTTGACTGTTACCCAGAAGGTCAGCATTTCAAACCCACTAGAGGCGCCACAGAAGGAAGATGGGGCAATCTACTTCCATAAAGATTTACAGCCTTGAAAACTCAGTGGGGTTGACTATGAGTTGAAATTAACTTGATGGCAGTGAGGTTTTTATTTATTTATGTGTATCCATTTTTATTTCATATTTATTTATCTGTGTGTGTGTGTGTGTGTGTGTGTAAAGTTAGAGGGGGTCAGAGGTCAGATGCTGTCCCCATGCCATTTTTACAGTGTTGTCTTTGTTATATTAACGAGGGAAGATTAGAATAGGTATATATCTTAAGTCAGTCTCCTTGACTTAAAAGGTTAAATGCAAGATAGAGAGAGGAAGAGAGAGATCAAGTAACAAAGATGTCAAGACACAAGGCAATCTCCTAACAACCAGGCAGCAGAAGTTGAAAAGGCAAGGACCTTCTTCCAGAGCGGACATAAAGAAAAAGCCTCCCCTTAGAGCTGGTGTTTTAAATTTGGGCTTCAAGCCCCCTAAACTTTGAGAAAATAAATAAAGAAATTGTTCAAGCCACCCATTTTGTGGTATTTGTTACAGCAGTGCTAGATAACTAAGATATCTACTTTAGTGGTTCTTTGTTCCTCTCTTCAGTGCCAAATCAATTTACATTTGGAACAGAACCAGATACTGAGATAGGAATATTTTTAGCCTTTCTTTTATTTCATCTTTATCACCCTTTCTAAGGAAGTTTCACTGTCTACCTGGTGGGCTACTGGCCTTTGCTGACATTAATACAGCTGATTAACATAACATTCCTTTATATTTTTTTTAGTTGGTGACTCTTGATGACCTTATGTAGAACAGAACAAAACATTGCCCAGTCCTGTACCACCTTCACATCTTTAGTATGCTTGAACCCATTGTAACTCCTGTGTATTCCATCTCATGGAGGTTTTCATTGAATTTCTACTTCATGAAACATGACACTATTTTCTAGCATTTGGTCTTCTGTGATGACATATCTAAAGTGAGCTAGATGGAGTTTTGTCATACTTGTGTCTGAGGAGCTTGCTTTCTTTTAAAATACATTTCATTGAAATATAATTGATGTACAGTGAAATACACAAAACTAAAGTGACATGGGTCAATGCATTTTTTTGTTGTTGCAATGTTCCCTCTTCTCCCCTCCCACACCTGGTAACCAGCAAAGAAAGTCTCCTTTCATATATAAACCTTTACCTGACTTTTTACAATAATGAACTAATACTCTGGTAGAATAGTGCCTAAGGCACCTGACTGCTAACCAGAAGGCTGGAAGTTCAAACCCACCAGCCACTCCTTGGAAGGAAGGTTGGGCAATGTACTTCTGTAGTGATACCACCTTGGAAACCCAAGGGGAGGGGTCGCCATGAGTTGGGTCTGACTCGATGGCACCTAACAACAACACTGTATTTGTCCTTCTGTGATTGACTTATTTTACTCAGCGTAATGTCCTCCAAGTTCATCCATGTTATGCAGTGTTTTGAAGATTCTATATTATTCTTTAGTGTTGCATAGTATTCCATTGTGTGTGTGTATCATAGTTCCGTTATCAGTTCTGTTGATGGGCACCTAGGTTGTTTCCGTCTTTTTGCTGTTGGAAATAGTCCTGCAATGAACATGGGTGCGCATATATCTATCTGTTCTTGTTCTGGCTTTCACTTCCTTAGGTTATATACCTAGTAATGGGACTGCTGGGTCAAATGGTATTTCTAATTCGAACTTTTTAAGGAATCACTATACTACTTTCCACAGTGGTGTTAATCATTTGACAGTCCCACCAGCAGTGTATGAGAGTCCCAATCTCTCCACATTGTTGCCAGCATTTGCTATTTTCTGTCTTATTGAACTTTGCCTTTACTGCTGACATGAGATGGTATCTCATTGTTGTTTTCTTTTGCATTTCTCTGATGGCTAATGATTGTGAGCATTTCTTCATGTAGTTACTGACCACCTGAATATTCTCTTCGGTGAAGTATCCATGCCTTCTGCCCATTTTTGAATTGGATTGTTAATCTTTTTGTTGTTGAGGTGTTGGAGTTCTTTATAAATTCTACAGAAATTCCCTTGTCAGATAAGTTGTTGCTGAATATTTTTTCCAAATCTGAAGTTCTATTTTTAACCTTTTGGCAGTGTAATTATTGACAAGTATGAATTTGTCATTTTGTTATGTGCTTTTTTTGTGGTGTTGCTGATTTCTTCCATATAATTGTCTGTGCTGAGCTTGTTTTGTTCATGAATCATATTATCACTTCCTTCTTTGCTATTGTATTAGTATTTTCTAAATATTTGTGCTGGTCCTCTTTTATTTGGATATGAAAGTTTATCATTTTTCTTTGAGGTTACCTTGTGATTTATAATTTTCTTCCCAAGTTTAGAACAATCTGTTCTATCTTGCAACTCTATTGAATTCCTCACCATTTAGAACTTCTGTAACTATACTATTATTTTCCCTCTTTTTG
>NW_006921613.1:1918567-1922307 GCF_000298275.1 Orycteropus afer afer
TCAGTCAGAAAAAAATATGAAAAGATGTATTGAGGTATTTGCCTTTAATCTCACTAATTTTGTGTTCCATTGATTCAATTCTACTCCTTTGCCTGTTCAATGTGTTATCTATTTCTGAAAACTTAGTATTAGTCTTCTGCATTTCTATCTGTAGATTTTGTATCATTTCTACTTCATCATTTATTTTGTCATTTTGTTCCTGTATTGTCTTTTGAAATTGTTCTAAGGTTTCCTCCATGTTTTCCTCAATTTTGTCAGTGTTTTCCTTGATCTGTCTCTCAGTTCGTTGAAGGTACCTAAATATAATTCTTTTGAATTCCTTATCAGGGAGTTCCAATGCTGCTTCTTCCTCAGCAATGTGTTCTGGGTCTGTTTTCTGCTCCCTTGAGTCCCTTGCTTCTTTGTGTGGACTGTGATGCTCTGTTGTCTTCAAGACATTGTAGCATTTTGGCTTTTATATTTAATTGCTGATTGTATGTTAGAATGACTTGCCCATGATTTTTGTGTTCTTTGGATGCTATCTATGTAAGCAGGGTACTGTGCTCTGGGGAGCTTTCTTAAAGGCTGTACTTTCTTTAAGATGGATTTGTTTCTTTTGGCAATCCATGATACATTCAGTGTGAAACTTGGAGTAAAGTAGGATGTTTGAAGTAGGAGAAAAAAATAGTCATATAGATTGGGAGGGTCCAAGCCATCAAGGTTTTAGCAACAGTTTGGTTTGAGGAATTTGGGAAAATCATTGCCATCAAGAGCAAAAGCAGCCCACGTAGATGAGAGCTTTATTTTAAAGATAAAACATCTTTTGAGTAGGTAGTTAAGCTCTTCACCATAGATTTAAACTTATTTTGATTTTTTTCAATTGAAAGAGTCAATTTTTAAATTGAAACCATACCACTTGGGGATCCAGTGTTGTATTCTAGTTGTGCTTGATTTTGGTATCCTACCTTTGGGCTATAATCAACATTTTGCTTTCTGCATCACTCTTTATTTAAAAAAAAAAAATCATGCACATCTTCACTCAGGAAGAATGCAAATTTCTACTTTCAGAACTTAATTGCCTTCTAATAGACCATGGAAACTTAGCCTCCATGATTCTGAGACTAGAAGAACTAGATGGTGCCTGGCTACCATTGCTAACTGCTCAGAAAGGGATCATAATAAGAGGTCCTGGACAGAGTGGGAGAAAAAGGTGGAACAAAATTCAATCATAAAAATGACCAGGCTTATTGGTCTAATAGAGACTGGTGGCCCATAGATACTCTTTAGGTCTGGAACTGAAGTCACTCCCTTAGCTCAACTTTCAACCAAACAATAAACCTATAAACTGAACAATAACACCAAGGTACTCATTCCTTGGAACAATCAACGATGAGAATTCCCTAGCAAATGCTACCCTTTTGAATTCTCATGGTTGATTGTTCTATGGGGTGCATATCACCGTGGTATTGTGGTGTTATTGTTCATCTTACAGGCCTGTCAATGCATAAGGCACTTGACTGCTAACTAGAAGGCTGGTGGTTCAAACCCACCAGCCACTCCTTGGAAGGAAGGTTGGGCAATCTACTTTCATAGTGATACTGCCTTGGAAACCCAAGGAGAGTTCGCTAGGAGTTGGGTCCGACTTGATGGCACATACCAACAGCAACATTGTTTGGCTGAAAGTTGAGCCAAGGGGAAAAGTTCAGGTCCAGGCCTGAGGAGTGTCTAACATTCATAGTCTTAGTGGTTCCCTGAGTCTCCATCAGACCAATAAGTCTGCTAATTATTATGAGCAGTCAGCAGTGGTAGCTGGGATTGAAGGAAAATGGGAAACCCAGGGAGAAAATGGGAATAGTGCTGTTATGTTGTGGGGATTGCAATCAGTGTCATGAAACAAAATATATATGAATTGTGGAATGGAAAAGCAATTAGTTCTATAAACTTCAACCCAAATAACAATAAAAAGTATTAACAAAATTAATTTGTTTATTTTAAATCCTTGTTCCATTTGAAAATGTAGTTGTCTTAAGTGGGGAAAGGCTTTAATATGAGTTATTTATATTTCAGGGTAAGAATAATTATAGTGGTGGTATAGAGCGGAGCTTAAGGGATACCATAGGTGGAACTGTGCAATATAAGAGAAAAGAAGAAAAACAAGATGCAAGAAAAAAAGATGAGAAATGTTGCCAATTTCACAGCTTAGCTAAGAACTCATTCTATTGCCAACAGTGTAGATTCTGGTTCCAAAGCCCTGAAGCCTCATTGTAGTTTTATTTATCATTTCATAAAGTCAGGAGGGCATGTTGGGACAAAGAAGTGGGAAGGGAAGAAATGGTACTACAGGGAAGGAAATTTTCCACAGGGACAAGTTATTATAGGAGTCAATTAGGGAAGAACACTAACTTTGGGCTAATTATAACTAAAACAACAGTAGTCACGTGAATAGTAATTACTATAAATTATGAGTATTTATGTGCCAGGCACTGTGCTAAATACTTTATGAAATGTCAGTATCTTCCTTGACTTTGCCATTGGAAAATCTTCTGCGGTTTTTCAGGGGAAATTGAGCCGCCTCCTTCAATGACTGTGCTCCTGAATATGTAGCCTTCCCTTCATGACAGTGTTCCCAGAGAAGCTTTCTCTATAGGGTCTGCTACAACTTGGAAGTTCAGCTGTTGACAGTGTACAAACACTGGTTTCTCTGCAGTTCTGGGAGTTTGAGTTAAAACAATATACCTCCTATTACATTTCCTCTGCCTTATTTTTTCTTATTAATTTTATTTAAACTTGTTATATTGCATGACACTTAGTAACTGCCTCTTACATTTTCTTTTTTGGAACAAGAAAAAACATAAACATAACCTATATACAAACTAGGAAGTTTGCAGATTGGAGAGTTACTTCAAACTCTTGCTATTCTTATCAGTTCTGTTTACCAGCACTAACCACCAGAGCTCTCCTTCATAGTTCTTCTGGGCATATAGGGAGTAAAATCTTTTCATGTGGCCTCTGGGACACGTTTCTCATACTCATCTAAATCCTGAATCACACCTGTTCTCTGTGAAATACTCCTTTGGTCATTATTCATGACTTGATTTTTAAAATCCTTCTTTACTTCAAGATTCTATTGAGTCTCCTGTACTATAACTATTGATCTTTGATAGGCAGCTTTGTCCAAATACTTACAGATGACCTAGGGGGTACCAAGGAAGGTTGACCCCATGTGTTTAAGAGTAGAACTGCTCCACAAAGAGTTTTCAATGGCTGTGGCCTTTTGGAAGTAGATTACCAGGCCTTTCTTCTGAGATGCCTCTGGGTGGATTCAAACCACCAACCTTTCACTTACTAGCAGAGCAGAGCATTCAACCAGTTGCTTAACTCAGAGGCTCAGTCTTTTGCAAAGATTCCTTCAAGTACTGTTATCTTTCCATTTCCTATTTATGTTCATCAGTTTCAGTAAAACCTAGGAAAAGTTTCCCTTTTCAAAAGTAATTGATGGAAGAAGGCTATGAAACACTGAAAGCAAGAAAATCCCTCATGGCACATGAGGTGTCAGAAACTCTATTGTAGATGCAGAGACATAGAGATAATGGAGCCAAATCTCTGCATTTTCCAGATAAGGAAATTGTGGCCCATCACAAAACAGATGGCTTGAAGTTACATGGATAGGAAACCTGGTTTGGGTCTTTGCTCTGAGCCTTTCCTTCCTGCAGTATGTGGTCTTCTGTGAGCCATGTCCCTTCACAGTGAGGTCACCAGAG
>NW_006921613.1:1923477-1931592 GCF_000298275.1 Orycteropus afer afer
TCACTGTTGCAGGTGGGATGTCAGAAGCAGGGAAAGGACCATGATAAAATTGCAGGTTAAAAATGGTTGGAGGATTGAATCTGGGGTTTTGATTACCTGACTACATGGTGGTTGGGGTATGACTCATCATGTGCCCTGAGTCAACCACAAAGTGGTTGGTTATAAGATAATACCAGGGCCCCAAACTTTAATTTAAATCAGGTAATATTCGTCTGATTGGCTACTTTTGGTAAGTCATTAAGGATACGCTCAGGTAAATTCCCTAGTTCTTTGTGTGAACATCATTTTGCATAATGAACTTTCAACTATATTTTTCCTGAGGTCAAACTGCCCCTCCCTGGGCTTGTCCTGGACATGTATAAGCATAGCTACATTGTTGGTTTAATGGTTAGCAAGCATTGGGGAAGTAACATAAAGAACTCAAATGGCATCTGAAGTTAGGTCAACTCAAAATGGAGTTAGGGTTCCTGCTGTAGACCACAGCCTTCCACAAGCCAAGTGCTTTAGAATTTAAGCTCTAATGGATGAAGAAGGGAAGAGACAAGTTTTTTAGACAAAACCTGTGTTCTAAGGAGCTATTGTCTTAAAATCTGATTGCAATCTCTTACTGTCACTTGTTATGTGCTGTAGAGTCAGACCCGACTCATTGCAACTCCTCCTTGGGTTTCCGAGATGATATCACTATGGAAGTAGATTGCCCAACTTTCCTTATGAGGAATGACTGGTGGGTTTGAACTGCCAGCCTCCTGGTTAGCAGTCAAGTGCCTTAGGTACTATGCTAGTTCTTAAAAACTACCTAGATTTTATAAGCTCCTTGGATGCCAGGATCTAATCTTAGAGGTTTTACAGTGTTTTCAAAGTGTTGTAGTTATATATTTGTTGATTTAACTTGAGCTGCCACCTGGAATTTTAGGTAAAGCCTGAATATGAGAGTTTGTAGAGACCAACCTTTTAGTCAGGAAATGAGTATGATTTAGAGTAAAAGTGCCAGGAACAACCCTCCATAATCCAGTTAGATTTGATGTGTCAGTAGTGAAAAGGCACAGGTCAAAAGTGAGGAGAAAAAGAAGTCTGGAAAAGGATAAGGTATTCCACTGTGAAAGGACGTCTCTTTTAACATCAAAGACAATAAGAACCTAATAGTCATGAAAAACATTGTCTATTCACTGGAAATCTTCCAAGGACTATTTCAGTATGATCTAGGGATAGATTTTATTAGTACATTTGCTTATTGGTTCAACTAATAAATGACACCTGAGTGTCAGGCACTAGAATATAGAAAATAAGATACATGTGCTCCCATAATATCCTGTAAACAATGTCAGGTGTTCATTGTTGTAGTAGAAGTATGTAGGGCATACATGTCAGTTATGATGTTCCAGAAGATCATTGGACAGTCTTGGTTTTGGGCTGAGGGTCTTTGAGGATTGGCCATTGGTAAGTTTTAGTCTCTTTGGAGAATTGGAACTGAAATCACTAATGTGTGGATGACAGTGCTCTAAAGATGTTATACCAAGATAAAAACTATTTCTTGCTGTAAGGGAGTAGAACCAAAAGATGTTGCATTCTGCCATATTTTCAAATGCCTTCTATCTGTTTAGAAATCATGCATGCTTGCTATATTAATGCTTCTAGTAGAAAATGGAGTGGGGATTGCCTACCAGTGTCTTGCATGAAAAAATCATAGGACATGCTTTTTGCAAACACGTTACTTAAAATCAACTGCCATCTCTAAACATAGTTTCTGCCCTAGGATAAACAACTGAAAGAGATCAGAACTCCTATCCCCTTTGAAATAGACACTAGGTGGAGCCCTGGAAGTTTGCCCTTAGGGGAACATTTCTTGTTTCTGTTACTAGGAATCCAAAACTGCTTGGAGTTTTGAAAAAGGGAATAAATATCACCAGCAGAGGATGGAGGAGAGCAGTGTGGGCAATATTCAATGGTTACTTAATTTTACTTTGGATAGAGAGAGTAAAGGGTGTCCTAGAGTGAAAACATACACTCTTTAAAAGTAAAATAAAAAAGATTGATTGAAAGGCTGGAGACTATCTGAACTGGGAAGATGTCCAAAATTCTCAGAGTGAAAATGGGCACTCCAAAGAACAACTTTCTTCTACAGCATTCTTCTACAGTCAAAGAAGTGTCTACAACTGCAATATTAAGATTGGCTGAAGACAGTTGACATAGTTGAAGCTGGACTCCCTGACGGTGGGTGGGGTGGAGTGTGAGGGGGTGATTGATCAATAGGGATCTATAGATAAACACATATGTGGTAGATAAACACATAACATGATTGGTTAAGGGTACATAATTGCAAATGTGTGTACTTTTTAGGTAATTACAAGAGAATCAGAAAAATCACGGGACATGGTTTTTGCAAACATGTTACTAAAACTGCTTTCTCAATTATGTCTCATCCTGGGGGTCCACTGTAAAGATTTCTCAATATGCTGTGCTTTAAGACCCTCCAGGCATAGGCTATCACATCCTGTATCTGTTTGATCAGATAGGAATGACCCCCTGGTAATGGGCTGTGACATCCTGCATTTGATTGACCACAGAGAAAGAATATTTCCTTTAGGGTATTGACTGTTGAAGTCAGCACAAAGATTAAGAAAAGCTACTGTTAGAAAAGACAACTTTAAAATTCAACATGGATTCCAGACATACATCAAAGGCTTAAGATGGCTTGCTTTTAGGCTGTTTCACTTACACACCAAGTGTTTGGGATTTTAAACTCTCATACAAGGGGCTTTAGGAAAACCTTTGAGACTGATCTCTGTCCCATGTAGTTTAAAATGCATCTCATTTGCACCCTCCTCCACACAAAACAACACACACACACAAAACCAGGGCTCATGAAAAGAAGGGAAGTCATCTGTGCTCTTGGAATGATCACAAACAACAGAAAAGTGGATTGTTTGGAGGATGAAGGTGAGAGATACTACTGTCAGAGACTCTTGTATATTGGAGCTTAAATTCTAAAGCATAGACACCGTGGAAGATGATGGTCTGCAGTGGGAGCCCTATTCCAGTTTGAGGCTTGTTGAAACTTTCAGATTCCATTTGGGTTCTTCCTGACCATAAACCAGCATTGTAGCTATGCACTGACAGGTTCCAGGGCAGACCTAGGGAAGGGTGGTTTGCTTTCAGGAAGGGTATGGTTGAAAGTAGATGACACTCACACAAAAAACAAGGGAACTTGCCTGAGTGTGTCCTTTCCTAATTTAAATTAAGGTTGGGTTATTGGTATTGTTTGTGGCTAAAACTAGCTGCATGGTCATGAGTCACAGCCTATCAGGACCACCACCTAGTCAGGTAGCCAAGGCCCAGAACCAATCCTGTAACCCTTTTCTATCTTAAGTTAGGTATGTGTCACAATCATGATCTTTTCCCTGCTTCTGTAGTCCTGCCTCCAACAGTGATGAATCTGTCTACCACTAATCATAATTTTATGATGACTTAAAATCATATATAATTAGGCACGTGGCTATGACTCAGTTGACCCCATTCAGCTTTCTCATGCTGATAGTTTCCCTCATCTAGGATGATTGTCTTCATTTTGTCTTTGTTTTGCCCAAGGCTTAATAAAAATGTCAAACCTGTTGGAATGTGGAGTCTCTTTTTCTGTAATGTGCTTGGAAGTGGTAAAGATGACATTACCATGCTTTCCTAGGTGTCATTAGAAAGTAACTGATTAATATATATCATCAATAAAAATTAAGCCATAAAATAGGCATAATGAAAGTATGGCAAAACAAGGAAGTACAGAGAAAATGAAGCTGTTAAATAAGGATTTCCCAGAGTCTCTCCCACAATGTCTAAAAGAGACAGTTTCTCTGTAGAGAATGTAAATATTCACATTGTCAGAAATATCCTTACAAAGGGGAAGGGGTGGTTCAGTGGGCTACCTCTACTTGATGGGAGGGAAACACATTTTAACTCTCTTCAACACCTTTTGTCCTGTTGGTAAAATTTCCAAGCAAATTGTTAATAATCAATTAGTTTGTCAATATACTTTAAACCCAGGAAGAATATGCCCTACTCAATGATAATGAGTTTGCCAGTCTGTCTCTGTGATAGACCACATAAACTTTGACTAAGGGCAGGTATCTGTAAATACTATTCAAATTGATTTGTATATGTCCATTGAAAAATTGAAAGCTGGTATATGGTTCCTTTTTGTGTGAGCTTGAATTGTGAGAACCATTAATTGCACTGTGTAATAACACCTGGTGATGCTGAGCATTAAGATAAGATCCACAGGGCTGACTTTAGACTTGAAGAATCCTTTCCGGTTGTATTTTCTTGAGTGCTGTGAAAAATTTAATTGTGCCCTCAAGAAATACTTGTTGGCATCTATACATCAGGAAATATACTAGGCATTGAGAAGATAGGAATAAACAAAACTGCATGTTCTCTGACCTCATGGAACAAAGAAGAATATGGAATGAGTATGGAATGTAAAGACTTAGGCTCTATTGAACCTGTTTGAATCTGAGATCTGTGGTGTAGTAAATTACCTGGTATGGCTTTTCTAGCCACAAGTCTTTGTAAACTCCATGGTGGTATTTGCCGTGAGCAACTGAGGAGCTCCTGATTGTTAAAGTTTTCCACCTGGGATATTTGTTGTGGGTGGCACAAAGCAATATTGTGGGAAGTTCACCCTCAGATGTTTAGAATTCTAATGTCATGATTGGTTAGCTTGGTCACTCTGCCAGGCTCAAAAGGAGCCCTCCTAGAGGCAGGAGAAGTCTCTCAGACTGCTGGCTAAGAAAGATATGCTGCTGAGAGAAACGTGTTCCTGAGAGACATGTGCTGCTGAGAGAGAGACACAGACATGCATTGCTGGGAGAGAGACTAAGAAAGACTGTTGGCTGAGAGATGATGGGCTGAGAGAGACTAAATGTTTTTCTTGAACTTGAATTGTAGCCTGGTGCTTCCCTAATAAATCCCATAATCTGTGAGTTCTGTGTGGTCACTGCAGCAAATTATCGAACCCAGCAGAGAGAGGTAGTGGGTGTGTGTGGGAGGAATGGTTGGTGTCAGGGCTGGAGGGAAGCAGCATGTCTGGCCTCACAGGGATAGGCTTTGGGCTACTCATGGTGATTCTGTTCTCCTCTTGGGATTAGAGGAGGTCAGAAGATGTGGCCTCCTTGCCTCTTTAGCAGATCTCTTTTCTCCTTAATATACTTGGTAGCATAAAGATAAAATTAACATGCTTTCCTAGGTGCTTAGCATGCTTTCCTGTTGTTGTTGTTATGTGCCGTCGAGTCAGCCCCGACTCATAGCGACCCCTCCTTGGGTTTCCGAGGCAGTATCACTATGGAAGTAGGATTTCCCAACCTTCCTTCCGAGGAGTAGCTGGTGGGTTTGAACCGCCAGCCGTCTGGTTAGCAGGCAAGTGTCTTAGCCACTATGCTACCAGAGCTCCTGCATGCTTTCCTAGGTGTCATTAAAAGGTAACTAGTTAATATATATCATAAATAAAAATTAAGCCATAAAATAGGTATACTGAAACAAAGGAAGTGTAGAGAAAATGAAATTGATAAAGATTTACCAAATGAAGTGTCAGGCTTTGAGGAGGTCAATGTCATTAAAAAAAATAAGTTCTTAGAATAAGTTTGTTGTGTTCTACCTTATCTACATCTGAATATTTTATGTTGATTCACTGAATATTTACAATGGCATTGGGAGTTTTACTAGATGGAAGTTACTTTAGAATGTATCATGCACTTTAAGATTTGAGCAAAGCATGGCTTCCTAGGTAACTATGATGAAAAATATGCAATCAATAAAACAGTGATCCAGAGAACCAATCCACAATTCTTAGCCTCAAGCAACCTGTATTTCAAGAAGATAAGACCAAGAACAATTTTCCTGTGAAAAAGCAGTTCACATAATCACCTATTATTATGTAATTAAAATTAATACATATGATAAATTATTCCAAGCTGTTGCTCCCTCCTGTAACTTAGGGGCAAAGGGTCCTATAACTTAGCTGTCTCAGTTATCTAGTTCTACTAGAAATACTGGAGCTCTGGTAGCATAATGCCTAAGGCACTTGACTGCTCACCAGAAGGCTGGCGGTTCAAACCCACCAGCCACTCCTCGGGAGGAAGGTTGGGCAATCCTACTTCCATAGTGATACTGCCTCGGATACCCAAGGAGGGGTCGCTAGGAGTTGGGGCCGACTTGATGGCAAACAACAACACTAGAAATACTATAAGTGGATGGCTTTAACAGACATTTATTTTCTCAGTTTAGGAGGTTAGAAATCTGAATCCAGAGCTTCAGCTCTGGGGGAAGTCTGTCTTTCTCTATTGGCACTAGAGGGAAGGTCTTACCTCTTCAGTTTCTGTTTCCTGGTTCCTTAGAGATCCTTGAGGTACCTATCTATTTTACCTCATCTCTCTTCTGCTTGCTTGTTGAATCTTTCTCATATCTTAAAAGTGATTGACTCAAAAATAAGCCCTACACTAATAGGTCTCATTAACATAGCAAAAACAACCCATTCCCAAGTGGAATTACAACACAGGCATATTTTGGGGGACATAGTTCAATCTATAACATTAGGATAATAAGGGTTTCACTAGATAAACTATAATAAAAACATGGTGTCATGAATTTCTCTCAAAATATGTCAAATGGTCTGGGCCATGATTCTCAGTGGTTTGGCAATTACATGATGATGTAATACGGTAGTTGAATAAGGATGTTATCAACTCCCATGATATGATCTGATGTGATCAGCCAGAAAGTTGTAAGGGGATTAGGATGGGATGGAACACCCTTACTCAGGTCATAGCCCTAATCCTATGTAAGGGGAGTTTTCCTGGGGTGTGGCCTATATCACCTTTTATCTTAAAAGATATAAAAGGAGAGGGAAGCAAGCAGAGAAAGAATGAACCTCAGTATCACCAAGAAAAAAGAACTGGGAGTGGAGAATGTCCTTTGAGTCTGAGGTTCCTGTGTAGAGAATCTCCTAGACTCAGGAAGACTGATGCCAAGAGATCTCCAAGGAACACCAGGCCCACAGATGTTGATAGGAGACAAGGACCTTCTCCTAGTACCTACAGAGAAGAAGTCTTCCCCTACAACTGGCAGCCTGAATTTGGACTTCTAGACCCCTAAACTGAGAATAAATTTGTTTAAGCCACCCGTTTGTATTTCTGTTTTAACAGCACTAGATGATTAAGACACATGGGAAGACTATAAATACTATAATGTAAATAAAAAGATAGGACTTAGCTTCCATGCACAATATCTCTCTATATAAACACTACCTCTAATTAAACTTAAAATTACCTGACACTTTTAAATTACTTCATTTCAAAAGGAATTAGAATTTGGGTATATTTTGACTGTTGAGAAAAAAAGATTCTAACAAAGCCAGTTACCTTAATTTAAAAAGCAAAAAATAACTCAGATACTGTTCTGTGTGTACTCTTCTCTGATAATGTTCATATTAAAGATTGCTGTTTTCATTGGTATGTGAGACAGGATTTCACTCTCAGGTACAGGCTTTCAGTCTTGCAGAACTGCACTTTCAGATTTGTCATATACCATTTGGAATTACTAATGGTAGCAACTACTACTGTATTACTAGTTTTATTAGATGACTTAATTTCAGCAGTTGCTTTTGTTATCAAAAATTCAAAACATCCAATTAGACCAGTTCATCAACCTGGTTTCTACTTGTTTTAAGTGTCTTAAGGCTAAACAGCTAGTTTGAAATTTGACACACAAAAAATGTTTTTCTTAACTAAAATGGTAATATAACAATCTGCTTGCCTGTATTCCTTTCCTTTAATCAAAACAAACAAAACTGTCATGGAATGCCTTGTCTTAAACGAATACACATAAGAGTTCTGTTTTCCTCTGAGAAAAACCATGATGGAGTTGTAGAGAGGAAAGAAGGGACTAGATTCAGTGACCATCAGGCTGTTTAACTGTCACTAGATGGTGTGCAGTTTGCAAAGTCCTCAGAAAATGAGGCTGTTTCTGGCAGCAGAAAAGAAAAAAAATGCCTCCAAATTCTTATCTTCAGCAAAACCTTTCATGTGTTGAGCTTTCACTGTATAAGGTGTATTAGATGTAGTTCTACTCATT
>NW_006921613.1:1943506-1944637 GCF_000298275.1 Orycteropus afer afer
AAGTTTTCTTCATTTATCATATTCTTAATTATTGGTCCAGTTGTGAGGACTTTTGTTTGCTTTATGTTGAGATATAATCCACAGTAAAGCTTGTAGTCTTTGATGTTCATCAGTTTCTCCGATGCTCTTGACTTTAAACATGCAAGGTCACATCATCTACATATCACAGGTTGTTAATGACTCTTCCTCCAATCTTGACGCCACATTTTTCTTCATATAGTTCAGCTTCTTGGATTATTTGCTTAGCAGACAGATTGAATAAGTATGGTGAAAGGATATAACCCTGATGCCACGCCTTCCCTGATTTTAAACCATGGAATATCCCCTTGTTCTGTTTGAATGACTGCCTCTTGGTCTGTGTGCAGGTTCTGCATGAACACAATTAAGTATTCTGGAATTTCTATTCTTCTCAATGTTATCCATAATTTGTTGTGATATACACAGTTGAATAATTCCTTTGCATAGTGAAGATGTATTGATAATTATTGACGATTAGAATGCAAAAGTTGGAAACAAAGAAGCATGATTAGTAGTTAGGAAATAGTGCCTTGGTGGAAGAAATGATGCTAGAGACTGCATGAGAGAATTCTACAAGACCACTGGGCTTGTTCATTGCAAACACCTTTCTTCAATATAAACAGTGATTATACATTTTGACTTCAGTAGATGGAATACACAGGAATCAAATTGACTGCATCTGGGGAAAGAGGTGAGACGCTCAGTATCGGTCAGAATAAGGTCAGGAGCTGTGAAGCAGACTATCAATTACTTGCAAGTTCAAGTTGAAACTGAAGAAAATTAAACCAAGTCCTTGAGAGCCAAAATGGGACCTTGATTATATCCCACCTGAATTTAGAGACCATCTGAAGAATAGATTTGACACATTGAGCACCAATGACCAAAAATCAGACAAGTTGTGGGATGACATTGAGAATATCATACATGAAGAAAGGGATGTCAGAAGAGACTGCGAACCTTGCTTTTAAATGGGAAAGTAGCTAAAGTGAATGGAAGAAATGATGAAATAAAAGAGCTGAACAGAAGATTTCAAAGAGTGGCTCAAGGAGACAAAGTATTATAATGAAATGTGCAAAGACCTGGAGTTGGAAAATCCATGGGGAAAAACACACT
>NW_006921613.1:1945772-1951583 GCF_000298275.1 Orycteropus afer afer
GAGAAAGAGACTGTGAGAGACTGTTGGCTGAGGGATGGTGGGCTGGAGAGAGAGACTGAGCATTTTTTCCTGAGCGCAAATTGTAGCTTGGTGCTTCCCTAATAAACCCTGTAATCTGTGAGTTCTGTGTGGCCACTGCAGTGAATTATTGAACCCAGGAAAGAGGTGGTGGGTGCTTTGGGAGGAACGGTTGGTGAAAGGGCTTGAGGGAGGCAGCATGTTTGGTCTTGCAGTAATAGGCCTTGGGTTACTGCTGATAATCCTGCCTTCCTCTTGTGAGATTAGAGGAGGTCAGAACATGTGGCCTCCTTGTCGTTTTTGCACTAGAGCTGCTGATTTTCAGGCTGGTTCTATTCACACCTCACTCCACCACTCTCCATCACCTCTTCTTTGTATTGTTTCCGCTTAAGCTCTCCGTACACTTACAGATACAAAAGAAAATGAAATAATAGAATGTATTTTTTAATTTGCTAGTGGGATACATCTTATATAGGCCTAAGTCCAAGGTGTTCACAATCATAATCACCCTCATTCCTTTTCTTTTCAACTCTTAGCCCTGGAAACCCTCATCCTGGGACTGACACTTATGAAAGATTTGTCCTGAATGATTAGAAATGTAATTTAGAACTTTTAAGTTCTGTAAACTGACTGTCCAATTTTTCCTTTAGTTGTTGGTGGTGGGGGAAACAAATATCCTATTAATTGAAACGTGTAGCTGCTTCTATTTTAGGAAGATAATCTGTTACAAAATGCGTATTTGTGAAGGGAACTGTGACACAATTGAGGATTATGGTTTAGTCTAAAACAAATATCAGGCACGTGGATGGGCCAAGGCAGAAAATCTTCACATTTAGTAATTGATTAACTTCACTGTGCAACAGATTCCTTACATAATAAAATACCTTAAGTGTTGTGCAGTTTTTTCCCCAAATTAAATGAAATCTTAGTGCTGTTTCTCAGCTAAGAGTTTGACCTTGCATCACTCATACTTTGGGTTATATGATGTTCATGATGTGTTTCAGGATCAGCTCCAGTCAGTACACAGACATAGGCTGAACATCTTGGTGGGCATTCTTCCATCAATGGTCAATATTTAAGATGTAATATCCTTGAGATTTAATCATAGAAGAAAGTCTATAGCTGCAAGGAACTTCTGGTTGTTGCTATGTGCCATCAAGTCGGATCCGACTCATAGCGACCCCTCCTTGGGTTTCTGAGGCAGTATCATTAAGGAAGTAGATTGCCCCATATTCCTTCCAAGGAATGGCTGGTGGATTTGAACACCACTCTGGTTAGCAGTCAAGTGCCTTAGCCACTATGCTACCAGAGCTCCTACAAGGAACTTAGTAGTTTTCAAATCCATCTCCATTTTATAGATGGGAAAAATGAGATCCAGAGAGTTAAGTGACATTATAGGACTCACATGCATTGATGTAAGGGAGCCAAATTTTGCTTCCAAGAGGTTCACTTGCTGAATGTCATCTTTTTATTCTGGGCACTTCCAAGTTCTTTGCCAATCAAGGGTGAATTTCTCTGGATTTAAAGGGTCATGGCCAGTTACAATAAAGGCAGAATCTCCATCTACTTGAGGGTATGGTGAGAAGGACATGGATTTTGAAGCCAGAATTCTAGTTCCATCAATTCCTAGAAGTTTGCATCATTGAGTAAATTTCTTATTCTGAAATTCTGGTTCTTGATATGTACAATGGGTCAAACAGTATCTATCTTGCAAGGTTGTTGAGAAGAATAAGTTATAAAATGTGAAAGCACCTATTTTTAAACAGGCATTTAACTGATATTAGTTTCCTGGTTCTTTAAAAAAAAAAAAAAAAAAAAAGAGTGGGTTAGGCCAGAATGTCCCTAAATAGTGGATGCAGGCTACAATCCCAAATACCAGATCACACAATGGAAGATAACTATATAATGAGAATTATGGCCTAGCTAAGTTGACACATAATATTATTCATCACAGTCCACTTGCTGTCAACTTGGCATTAGTACACATCTCCTTAAATCATACATAAACTCTAAAGAAAATTAAAAATACATAAACTTGATGAAACTAACACGTGTACAACCAAGAACTCACTAGCCTTGTTTATGTCTTATTTTATAAGTAATGGGATAAAACTCACTGCTGTCAGGCCAGTTGGACTCATAGGGATCCCTTCTTTGGTTTTCAAGGTGGTATCTCTATGGAAGTAGATTGCCCAATCTTCTAAGGAGGGGTGGCTTGTGGGTTTGAACTGCCAGCAGTTCTGGTTAGCAGTCAAATGTCTTAGGAGCTATACCACCAGAGCTCCCCATGAGATAAGGGGGGAACAAAAAAAGGGTAATTGATATACATGTGTGTGTGTGTGCATGTGTGTATATCTCAAATATATACACTCAACAGCACAAGGAAGAAATAATGAAAATGGTCTGTTTCTGCAACTAGTTAAGAGTTTGTAACTGGTATTTACAACTACCTTCTACCAAGTATTCTGCAATCCCTTTGCCTTCACCAAATGTCTCAGCTGGTTGTGGTTCTTAGCTTGGTGTGTGGTAACCCAAACTCTCATCCCTGAAGCATCTGAGCCAATAGTAGTCCTGTCAGAATTGGGTTTCTGCAAAAAAAAAAAAAAAAAAGGTAGGGGAAGGTGTCATCTGATCCCCTCTTCCTTCATAAGGGGGCAGGAGAATTGCCATCAGCATCAACCGCCCAAGGCTGATTTCTCTAAGGTGGAGGTCAGACATGCTGCCTCTCTCCCACTGCAAAAACGGCAAGGAGGCCTCATATTCTGACCTCCTAGAACCCCACAAGAGGAAGGCAGAATCACCATCAATAGCCCAAGGCCTATTCCTGCCAGGCCAGACATACTGCCTCCCTCCAGCCCTTTCACCAACCGTTCCTCCCAAAGCACCCACCACCCCTCTCCTGGGTTCGCTAATTTGCTGCAGTGGCCGCACAGAGCTCACAGATGATGGGGTTTATTAGGGAAGCATCACAGGCTACAATTCGAGTTCAGGAAAAATGCCCAGCCTCTCTCCCAGCCCACCGTCCCTCAGCCAACAGTCTCTCACAGTCTCTTTCCCAGCAGTGCTGGTCCCTCAGTGTCTCACTCAGCAAAGTGTGTCTCTTGCATCTCTTTCCCAGCAGCACATGTCTCTTTCTGGAGCACATGTCTCTTTTGGCAGCATGTCTTCCTCATCCAGCAGTCAGAGAGAGTTCTGCCTCTAGGAGGCCTCCTTTTGAGCTTGGCAGAGTGGCCAAACTAGCCAATCATAGCATCAGAACTCTAAGCACCTGAGAGAGGGAGCCTCCCATAACATTGCATTGTGCCACACCCAATAGAAATAACCCAGGTTGATAACATTTACAATCAGGAGCTCCTCAGTTGCTCATTCCACCACTGAGTTTACAATGACTTATGGGTAGAAAAGCCATACTAAGTAATTTACTACACTGCACCCACCTTCTTTTTAATTCTGACACAAACCTTCCTTCACATAGCATTCTCTCCTTCTCTGCTGGATTCAATAATTTGTTGCAATGGCTGCACAGAACTGATAGACAATACTCAAGATTATGGGGTTCATTAGGGAAGTAACAGATTACAATTCAGGATCAGAAATACTCTGGATATAGTTCTACCATCAAGGCAGCCTCTTCTCAGCAGTGCCTCTCTCTGGCTCTTGGCCTCTTGGTTCCATGCCCCCTTGGTCTCTGCCCTGCTCTGGCAAGTGTTACAGAGGTTTTTAGCTCTTCCAGTCGGTTCCCAGAAAGGAACCCCATTCCACCGCCAAGCCTCCTACCTGAAGATACTCAGCTTTCTTGCTCCATGGTCCCAAAGCTCTGCACTCTATATCTTATCTTATGTTTTTTTTTTTTTTTTTTTCTGTGATTTGGGTGAAAGTTTATAGATGAAATTAATTTTCCATACAACAGGTTATACACATTTTGTTGCATGGCACTCATGGCAATGCCCATAATGTAACAGCTCTCTCCCCACTTCCTCTCCCCACTTCCTCTTTGTAGTTACCTTTCCTCTGTTTCCTCCTTTCCTATGCATTCCTGCCCTCTGAGCTGTCTCCCTGTGCACAAATACTGGCCTTCTGATCTTCCATGATAGGTTGTTCTAAGGAGTGTACCTACCTGGTATAAATGTTTACATTACATGTGTGTCTGTTGTTTGCATGAAAGCCATGGGAATGAGTTCAGTTGCAGGCCTGAGGAGTGTCTAGGGGCCATAGTCTTGAAAGTTTCACCAGGCTTTATCAGACCACTAAGCCTGATTTTTTTTATGATTTTGAGTTTTTTTTTTTTCTTTTTTCTCCCACTCTATCCAGGATCTTCTGCACTGATACCTTTCTGAGTGGTTGGCAGTGGTAGATGGGCACCATCATGTTCTTCTGGTCTCATGGTCATGTTGGCTGTACTTTGCATGGTCTATCAATCTCATGCTGTTTGGTAGGTCCTGCTGCCACTGTCTCTCTGCTCTCTCAGTGCAAAGATCTTGGGTCCAAGGACTCATTCCACTCCTGGCTCTTCTTCTCTCTTCATGGTAGTGAGATTCCCCCTTTTTGCCCCTGGGATGGCTCATTTTAAATCTAGTGAGATGATAATCAGGGTTCCACATACCTTATTTCCACTGTCCCACCCTGTGGTAGTTGTGTTTATGTGTCAACTTGGCTGGGCCTGGTTGAGTGGTTGGGCAGCTGGAGGTAGTTATTCCCCATGATGAAACTGGCAATCAACTCCATGGTGGGATCTACCACAAGAAGCTGAGTAGCTGCCTTTGGGATGTGGTCTGCTTCCTGTATATAAGGAGAAGCCTTGGTAATGGTCTCTAGCATGTGGCACGCTTGGACCCTGCACGTAGCTGTGTTATTCAGCAGCCTGCCATGCTCTGCTGACCTTGGGACTTACAATGAACTTGAATTAATGACCTGTTGTGTGGTTTGGTAGCATCAGGACTGTGCCTTTTTACTTGGCGACCTTGGGCTTGTCAGCCTCAGCAGCCAGAAGCTGTCTGGGTGAAGAAAAGCCTCTAGCTCCAGGGGGCCAGGAGCAGGAGGCAGAGCTGGACCCCAAAGTTGAGGGGCTTTCACCCAGCCCCTAGAGCCTGGCACTTTGACCTTGTACTTAAAGCCTCCAAACTGTAACAGAATAAACTCCTGTTTGTTAAGGTCATCCCATTTGTGATATATTCTTGTTAGAGTGGCACTAGGTAATCAGAACACACCCCCTTAAGCGTACCATGTACCTTATTTACAACAATAGCAAGCTATCTTGGTGGGCTGCAAGCCCCTCACATTTGCATAGTGACGTCCAGTCAGCTAGTAGAAGTCCAAAGATTAGGGGTAGGAGAGCCATTTTAAGTAATTGACTACATCACGGTTTCTATGGTTTTCCAGTGATTTTAATCACAGGGCATGGTAGTACTAAGAGATGTCCTATTAGATCCCCTGTGTTCTAGACATATGCCTTTTTATCTCTACTATATCATATCCAATATCTCCTTGGTAGTTAGGATAAATTACACAAGCTAATATGGTAGGTAACAGCCTTCTTTGCCTGTTGAATCAGAGGTATAAGAATCCCAAAATGGCTAAGTAGCATTCTTAACTTGTAGTTCAATGGAATCAGTGTTGCCTTCTGCACAAAGGGCAAGGAGGCCGTATATTCTGACCTCCTAGAACTCCACAAGAAGAAGGCAGAATCACCATCAATAGCCCAAAGCCTATTCCTGCCAGGCCGGACATGCTGCCTCCCTCCAGCCCTCTCTCCAACCATTCCTCCCAAAGCACCCAGCACCTCTCTGCTGGGTT
>NW_006921613.1:1952068-1960764 GCF_000298275.1 Orycteropus afer afer
AGGAGCTCCTCAGTTGCTCATAGAAAATCCCACCTTGGAGTTTACAAAGACTTATGGGTAGAAAAGCCACACTAAGTAATTTACTACACCACACCTTCAAGTGAGAGCAGTCTTAACTTTGAAACTAAGACCTCCAGACCTGCACAGAATATAGGGTTAAGGAGAAGGGAAGCAAAAGTTTTGCAAGTAGGTCACTAGGGGTAATAGTGGTGCCATTTGCATGTCTACCTCTTGATTCCTGGACACATGAATTCTGGCTACGGGAGAAATAGCATTGTGTATTGGACTCTGGTTTAGAATATATAACCTCCTGGAGAACATTGACCCAACCTTGAAAGATACCATCACCTCGCTGGCACTGAATGGTGTTTTTAGAAGGTCATTCCAGCATTCTACCAAATCAGCTGCTACAGGGTGATGGGGAATATGATAAGACCAGTGAATTCCATGAGCATGGGTCCATGACCACACTTCATTTGCTATGAATTGAGTCCCTTGATCTCAAGCAATGCTGTGTGGGATACCACGTTGGTAGATAAGACATTGTGTAAGTCCACAGGTGGTAATTTTGGTAGCAGCATTGTGTGCAGGGAAGCAAATCCATATCCAGAGTAAGTCTTTCAGTGTGGCAATTGAGCTATATGATTCTGAAACAGTGAGCTCATTTTTTTCAGCACTTTGTCTAATGAAATCAGGACCAACAAATGAACCAACCTCCTTATACTTCTCAGTTTGACAGAAATACTGGAAGACATCAAATACATAATCACCCAGAGCTGTGTCTTTCAGAAATATTTGATCCAGTTGTAGTGATACTTTATGGATTTTTACTGCTATCTCATGTCATGGATTACCAATGTCCTCTTACTGGAATTAGAGTTATCAGCGTATTTGAATCCAGCCATACCTGAGAACTAATTCAGAACACTCATCCTAAAGATTTTGTTTCTCTAGAACCACTCTCAGTACCAAATACTTTAGATTGGGTTCTCTAGAGTAACAAAACCACTGATGTGTAGATAGATAGATGGAAATGTGGAGAGATTGATTTTTTTATTTCAAGGAAATGGCTCACATAGTGGTGGAGGCTGGCAAGTCCCAAATCCATGAGTCAGGCATCAGGCTGGAGACTGCTCCTGACTCACATAGTCATTAGGACTGGAGAACTCAAATTTAGCAGGTCAGGTGGCAGGGTGCTGGGTCCCCAGAATCAGAGGTCAGAGGATGACAAGTCATATGCAGGGCGAGCCTTGCCAGAATGTCCATATGTATATGGGATGCAGGCCACACCTCCAAGAAAAATCTCTATATCAGATCACAAAATAGAGTACAATTATGTAATATCGAGAATGATGGCCTACCCAAGTTGATTCATAACATTAATCCTAACATTCCCCATCAGTGACCCTTAATGAATTGATTTATAATCTGTTTACTTTCATGAGTTATTTTGTTGGGGATTAATTTTCTCATGGTTTATGTGTTTTCTATATTCACTCAAAAACTACTGCAATTATTTTGAGGAAACCCAAGGTACGCTGAATATTTTAATTAAAAATACTCTCTATGTAACATCTAGTGCAAGATACTGTGAGTGTATAAGAAATGCCAAAGGGTTTCTACAAGTTTAGTTCATCATATCTGAATTTTGGGATTAGCTATGTTTTCTTGAACTTTTCCATGGTGGACTTCTTCCTAGTAGAAAATGAAAAAGATGAACAAGTTTAGGTAGTTTCTTTGGCCAAAGAGAGTAAAATTGCAGGGCATGAACATGAGAAATGCTCATATTTTCATTGACTCATTTGTTTGTCATTTCTTCCAGTTTGATAAAATATTTAGGGCTTTCTATATGAAAGACACCATTGTGGGCCCTCAAGAGGACTAAGAGATGAATTAGTATTAGATGCTAAGTGTGTGCACAGGGAGCAGACAGTTGGGTGAACACTGCATTTTTACTTTATAAAAAAGTGGTATTACAGTTTATACTTCAGAGTATGTTTCTCATTTAGATAAGACCATGTGGGAGGAATAAGTTGATCTTCCAATATGTGGTCTCATTCCACTAAGAAGTGATGCGTACATGCACATGTGGCAGAGGAGGGTGCTATTCACGCGCAAACTTTATTAAGTTTGTATAGTTACAATTACAGCCAAGTGTCATGAGGGAGGGGTACAGTTTTATAATACAAAAGTACAGCTTGGGCTAAGAATTGTTGAAATCAATTGGATTGACTAATGACTCCTATTGACCCCATGTGTGCAGAATAGAGCTGCTCTACAGGTTTTTATGGCTGTGATGTTTCACTAACAGATCACGAGGGCTTTCCTGAGGTTCCTTTAAGTGAGTTCAAACTGCCAACATTTTGACTACTGTTACTGTTCCTGTTATATGCCATGGAGTTGGACCCGACTCATAGCGACCCCTCCTTGGGTTTCTAAGGCAATATCACTATGGAAGTAGATTGCCCAACCTTCCTTCCGAGGAGTGCCTGGTGGGTTTGAATCGCCAGCCTTCTGGTTATCAGGTCAAGTGCCTTAGGCACTATGCTACCAGAGCTCCCTTTTGACTACTAGTCAGTCCTTAAGCATTTGTGCCATCCAGACAGAGACTCTGTGGGGCTAAGAGTAGATATGATTGATATATTTTGTACATCATGTTTTGTAACTATTCTGAAATATTTTGACAATAAATCCATCCTAAAACCTGAAAACAAATGAAAATAACACAAATTGTATGTATTATTCACTGTAGAACTATGTATTGTGACATGATTCTTCTGTAAATGTAGAAATCTGTGTTGTTAAAGCTTTGCTGCTTGAAGAATAATGTCCTAAGTATGAAAGTTAAAAGTGTTCTGTCTTTTCTTACATGGCTTCATTTGGCTAAATATTGTGCTGCATTTTAGGTTCCTTCATATTCTGACCATAATCCTTTTTGTTCTGCTTTAGTTTCCCTGGTGTTTCTAATTCCAGTTTTATCATTGTGAAAGCTTGTCACTAATTTTTAAATGAGATAAATTTTTTAGAGCTCTTTTCTGAAAGACTACTTTGAAGGAGTACTCTGACTTCTTTTTCTAATCTAAATACAACTGTAGGTAACAGTTCGTTTTCCCTGGGACCTGTGGTGTTTCTAGCCCTCTCTCCCCCTTAGGTTATGTCCACAGTTTCTGGGTTCCTATGTGTTCATTTGTTCTAGAATTCTTACTTTGTTTATTGGAATATATCCATAAGTAGTTTTGTCAGAAAATGTACTTGGGAGATAACTTGGAGTCCTTAAATATATGAATTTCCTCAACTCACATCCTAATGCTAAAATAAGGAAAATAGTACTTGGGTTTACCACCACCCACACAAGGGCCTAATCTTCCCCATATAGGTCAATTTTTAATCAAGAGCATATCTTTGTTTTTTTAGCTTGGGTGATGAAAACTTCTATCAGCCTTTAAGCAATCTGTTTATAAACTGTCATTTTCAGTGGTTGTTTAGTAGTCCCTTGTTTATTTAACTAATGATGAATGGGCATTCAGATTTTTTTTAACTTTCTGCTATAAAAAAATAATGCTATGATGAACATTATTATTTCAATTATTTACCAACAGCAAATTCTTAGTGGTTACTTATTCATGTGCCAGCATCTATCTATGTACTTCACCTATATTAATTCATTCCTAAAACAACCCTATGAGGGCGTTGACTATTATTCTCATTTAACATGTGAGGAAACTGAGGGATAGAGAGGTTAAACGGATTTATGCAAACTTTAAAACGTGTAGAAGACAGAGTTAGGATTTGAAATCCAGCAGTTTGGCTCCAGAGACCCTGTTCTTGACACTTTTGCTCTCATTTCCTCTTCACAAATTCCTGGAGTGGGATTCAAGGGTCACAGAGAGGGTGTCCCATTTTTATTAAAGAAGAAAGCACTATTCCTCATAATTTACTAGATATGAAGAAGTAGAAGTTTAGAGGTAATGGATGTAATTTGAGGTTTTAAGTTTCCTAATGAAAATTCCAGAGACTGGCTTTCAGGGTTTTATATATACCATCCCATTGTCTTCTCGCCTGCATGGTTTCTGCTGAGAAATCCGAGCTTGGTTTTATTGGTTATTTGTTGCCCCTTGTAGGTAACTTTTCATTTTTCCCGTGTTGCTTTCAGGATTCTTTGTCTTTGGTTTTGGTGAGTTGGATGATGATATGTCTTAGTGATTTTCTTTAGGGGTCTATCCTGTTTGGGGTACATTGGACTTCTTGAATGGCTATATTCTCATCTTTCATCATGCCAGGTAAATTCTCTTCCAACAAATCTTCAATTTTCTTTGTGGTTTTCTTCTTCTCTTCCTGTTCTGGAATTCCAGTTACAAGTAGGTTATTCCTTTTGATGGTATCCCACATGAACCTTAGGCTTTGATCTCTTTTTCTTATTGATCCCTTTCCAAAGAAGTATTGAGGTATTTGCTGTCCATCTCAGTAATTCTATCTTCCATTAGTTCAATTCTACTCATTTGCCCTTTCAATCAATGTATTACCTATTTCTGAAAATTAGTATTAATCTTCTGAATTTATGTCTGTACATTTTGTATCATTTCTAATTTTTCATTTTGTCATTTTGTTCTTGTATTGTCTTTTGAAACTGTTCTATGGTTTTCTGTTTACCTCAATTTTGTCAGTGTTTTCCTTGATCTGTCTCTTGATCTGTTCCTAAATATAATTGTTTTGAATTCCTTATCAGGGAGTTCCAATGCTGCGTCTTCCTCAGGATGTGTTCTCGGTCTGTATTCTGGTCCCTTGTTTCTCCTTGATCTTGCTGCTTTGTGTGGACTGTGATGCTCTGTTGTCTCCAAGGCATTGTGACATTTTGTGTTTATACGTAACTGGTGATTGTATGTTCGAGTGATTTGTCCATGATTTTAGTTTGCTTTGTTTTGTTTATATGTTATCTACGTAGGTTGGGTTCTATGCTCTGCTCCTCTATTCACTATTTGGCAGCACTTACACACTCACCACCTGTCTCCTTTCCCATTGTCAACCTCCCATAGTCCCTGCTGTCCTTGGCAAACAGAACCTATTCTTAGGTCCCTGGAATCCAAATGAGAATGCTGTCACTTTAAAATCCAAAATGGCCACTGCTTGTAAGCATTTAAAATGGTTGCACCCTTGGTCCCTTTAAATATCCAAAATGGCTGCCACATATGAACAATCAAAATAGCTGCACCCTCTGGACAGCTGAAAGTCCACAGCTCAGTTTGTCTCCCTCCTTGCTGTTTGCCTTCCTAATCAAGGACCACCAGTACAGACATCCCTGTAGCCATTGGCTACCAGGGCTGATCTTGAGGTCAATTCCCAGGTCCCAACACCGCTTGGAAATATTCAGGCTGTTGGTCCCATCAGAGTAGCTGACAATCTACTGTTGGGATTGTCTCTGTACTCACTTTTTTCATTCAGATTTTTTCATTGGTTGATTCCTAGTCCATTTCTGTATACTTCCTTTCACAGCTCAGGGCTCCAGAATTATCTTCTGTATCTCTGTCAATTGATTTCTCTTTTCTTCGTTGAAGAGGGTTTGTGTAGCTTCTCTGCCAGAAGTCCTTAGGGATATTTTTAAACAAGGAACAAATTTTTAACCTAAAAAAAAGTTGAAACAGATTATTTTGAAAAAGAAACATAGGTTAGGAGACTTGGCCTACTAAATGTCAAGATTTGTTTACTTTAACTTTAGAATAAGACTGTGTGGTATTGGTGTAGGGACAGAAAATAGATCAATGGAATTAGAATGATAAATAAACCTGCAGATATGAGGAAATTTGATATATAAGAGATAGAATTCCAAAGCACACAAATAAATTGAATATCTTAATTTAGAAAGCAGAATTTAGAATAATATTTGAGACTACCTCAATAACTTTATGAGAGGAAGGAATTTCTGGACTCAAAAAGTGTGATTCAGAGGGAAAATATTGGTTAAATGTAGCTACATTAAAATGAAAATGGCTTTTTATCAAAAGAGAGCATAAAAAGTCCACAAACTGAGAAAATAGTATCTGAAGTACATGAACTCAAATCATTAAGAAAAAGATTAACAACTCAGTAGAAAAATGAACAAAAGATACAAGCAGACAGTTCTCAGAATCAGAAAACGGCCAAAAAATATCAGGAAAAGGCAAAATAAAACCACATGTATATACTGTTTCATAGCCATCAAAGTGGCAAATGTCTGAAAATACAAGTGTTGACAAGAATGCAGAGCAATAGGAACTCTTCTGCAGTTTAGGTGTGAATATAAATTAGCATCACGTTTCCAGGGTACCAATCTCTAGAAAAGTTGAAGCTGTGCCTGTCGTTGAATCTTGCAATTTCTTTCTAGATACATATCCTAGAAAAACCCTGAGGAGTACAAGAAGATAGGTAGAATAATATTTATAGCAGGTATGTTGGTAATAACAAAAAGTAGAAACAACCTTAAATGTCCATCAGTGGCAAAATGAATAAATAATGGTATACCCATGAAATAAAATATTGTAGGGCAGTGGATGAAGTTCATAAATACAACATTGATCAAAGAATGGAAATTGCAGAAGAATAAACATAGAATTGTAGCATACCTATAAAATTTAAAACATGTTAAACAGTATCTCACATTCCTTAGGAATCCATGCTTGTAACTACCCATTTCTTTATATTTTTGCTACATGATAAACGTCAAATTCTTAGAGTTGTTACCTGCAAGGATGGGGGGGAAGAAGAGAGTGATGGTACAGGGAGGAAGGTACAGGGGACTTCACTTTGGTAGCGTTTTATTTTTTCAGCTAAGTAGTAAAAACATAGGGATTATTATGTTTATATATTTTATATATGTAAAATTTCATAATCATATATTTTATTATATATTGAATTATTTCATTATCATTATTGCATTGTTTCAACAGCCAGGGTCATTTGATTTTTTTTTTCACAATATCTTTGAAGTAGAGCTATCTTTGGAACTGTAAATGGGTTTCAGCTAGATAGGAGCTGGTTGTTGGATATAACTTGAATTCCCACCTCAACCTTGGCACATAGTGTGATGTCTGAGTCATCAAGTACATTATGGATGCCCGAGCTTCCTTGGAAAAATAGAAATGCCAATACTTGGTGCACAAGTCAAAGGAATAATACTTGTTCTGTAAGCCAATGGAGACTTCTTTTACCTCAAAGGCAGATGGTCAGAGACAATCGTACTGATGGCCCCAGGTAACCATGATTAAAATAATGAGGCACAGAAGTTGGGAAAAAGTTAGTTTTAAGATTGCTACCCCCTTACTTGTCACAGTTCAGTATTTAATGAGGAACCCGTTTCCATTCCCTATGAGTTGGGAAGTTCCTAGGAACAGAGGTAAAGCTCTGGCTAAAAGCAAGGAGCCAGGAGAGGTACTTGTGGAAAAGACCCTGAGTGGAGAATGATGGTGGGCATTGCCACTGTTGATTGTTTGCTACTAACTATTGAAAATCAAGGCAAACTATGGAGAAAGGTTTGGGATGAAGAATGAGTTACGTCATCACTACCTACTTTATAAACCTATTGGAAAATGCTTTCAGATATGCAGGAAGACCCTCATGTAAAGATCCTCATTTTAGGAAAGCCATATAAGTCACCAAGGCAAAAGAAGCAATGTTTTTGGAGTGTTCGGTAGGTGATGTTACTATTTTTTTCTTTAGTATTATAGAATGGTTTCTAGAATATCAAGAAAAATTAAGGAATGATGAATAAAAATCTTCTACTGCCCATATACAACCTTTCAGAAAGAGAAAGGAAGCCTAAGGGAGGGGCTTTATGGATGTAATAGGCAAATAGAGAAAAGTGGCACTGCCTGCCATTCTTGAGCTTGGTCTAAAGGCAGAACATTCTTGAGTGGAGAAAGCTGATGCATGTGATGAAACTGGGACTCCTGGTACTACAACTTAGATGATGCTATCCCCCTATTTTGTTCATTGGCTAATTGATAGGGAAAAGTTATAGGAATAGTTTATTTGCAGAGATCATCTGAGCAAGATGTAGCTGCCAGGAAACTGACTTTTTGATGTTATAGAATACATAAAATGTAAAAGACTGATAACACAAAGTGTTGGCAAGGATGTGGAGCAATTGAAACACAGATTGCTAGTGAGAGTTCAATAAGTATAACCACTTTGGAAAACATTGTTAATTTCTTAGAAGGTTAAACACATTAACCTTATGGCCCAGCAATTCCACTACCAAAGGAATTGTAAACATAAGTGCACACAAAGATTTTTACAAAAATGTTCTTACTGGTTTTATTCATAATCATTACTCCTCTCCTATGTATTTACCCAAGAGAAAGGAAAGCATATATTGTCCATTTAAGCAGAAATGTTAAGAGCAGCTTTATTTAAAAAAGCCCCAAATTAGGAACAACCCAAATGTCCATCAGTTAGTGAATGGATCAATAAATTATATGTATCCATAAAATGGACTATGTTACTCAGGAGAAAATAATGAAGTATTGATTAATGCAGCAACATAGATAGTATCAAAAGCATCATGAGAGGTTAAGCCAGACAGAAATTATTACATACTATGTTGTTGTTGTTGTTGTTATGTGCCATTGAGTTGGACCCGACTCATAGCGACCCCTCCTTGGGTTTCCAAGGCAGTATCACTACAGAAGTAGATTGCCCCATCTTCCTTCCGAGGAGTGGCTGGT
>NW_006921613.1:1962114-1977102 GCF_000298275.1 Orycteropus afer afer
TGGTGATACTGCCTCGGAAACCCAAGGAGGGGTTGCTATGAGTTGGGTTTGACTCGATGGCACATAACAACAGCACAACAACACCTAGTGTTCAGACTTTGGAGGACTACAAAGTAGTTTTTTGATAGTATGATGAGTATAAGACATTTAACCAGTTGCTATTAAGTCTGTCATGACTTAGGGTGAACCTGAACATGTTGGAGTAGAATTGTGCTCCAAAGGTTTTCAATGCCAGATTTTTTGGAAGTGTATTGCCAGACCTTTCAACTTCCATTCTTTTGCTTAGCAGCCAAGTGTATTAACTATTTACACCATCGAGGGGTTAAACCAAAGCCATTGTCTGAGAGTCTCTTCTGACTCATAGCAACCCAGTATGTTATAGATTAGAAATGCTCCATAGAGTTTTCTTGTGTGTAACCTTTACAAAAGGAGATTTCCAGGCCTTTCACGATGCTACTGAGTGGGTTCAAACCACCAACTTTTAAGGTAAAAGTAAAGCCTCAAATGTCTCTCCCACCCATAAACTGCAAAACCCACTGCCATTGAGTCAATTCTGATGTACTAGTGATGCCGTAGGACAGAGTAAATCTGCCCCATACCATTTGGAAGGCCATAATCTTTACAGGAGCAGGATGCCACACCTTTCTTCTGCATAGTGTCAAGCCACTTTTGGTTGAGAGACAAGTGCTTTAACTACTCTGCCACCAGGGTTCCTACCATAAAGGCTAATGTTCTTGTTGTACAATGCATTCGAGGACAAGGGGGAGATTCCATAAAATAACTGTCACTTACTTGGCTGGTCCAGAGAATCTCAGAGTTCCTGCCTATGTTGCAAGGCCACACTTTAAGATGCAGCACAAAATCCTATATGCAGCATGCTCATGGTGTTTCAAGCTACAATTAAGTGCTCAGTCTGAATAACTATGGTTGTCATTTGCTGCCAATGATAGAATATTAACCCTATTCTCATCAAATTAAACTTAAGCTCTTGGTAGACTGGTTGGGGCTTGTGCTACAGTTAACATGAAAATTTTGTAATTTGGAAACCTACTTAGTTAGCATCAAGACTTTGTTAAAAGACTGGTTCAATTTTCAGAACTAGAACTTTTACCTAGGGGTTAGTCCAGGTTCCCTTTTAATAACTTGAATGTATCTATTCTTAGAATCATTCCTGTTCCTTTTGGGTATATCCACCAGATTGTAATCTACTCATGGGCAGGGGTTAGGCCCAGCTTATTCCCCTACAGTATTTCTAGGGCCTCAGTGACTTCTTAGCACATAGTATTCATGCAAATAATTACAGAATGAGTTTTTGAATGGAAAATATACATATATACCCACATACAGATAGATAGAGTGATCTTTAAATAGCATTAAGCCTAAACTTAAAATTTGATCTTTGCTTCTGGTACATCTGTACCTATGACTAGATCAGATGATAATGAGTAGAATCCAGAGAGAGAGAGAAAGAAAGAGAGAGAGAGTGAGAGAGAGAGCCTTATTGGGACATCCATTTATATAACGGAGGCAGGTTGTATCCCCAAGGAAACTCTCCTGTCAACTGCTTGGGTAATCATATCAGATCTCATTATGGAGGTGAGTATATTAAATCTCATCATGGAGGTAACTGCATTAAATCAGATCTCATGGAAGTGATTACATTATGGGAGAGCAGTCAGTCCATCGTGTGCCAAACTACTGAGAATCATAGCCTAGCCAAGTTGACACATGATATTAACAACCACACTGGTACAATATGCAAACTTGTAACATTATTGAGATGCTAATCTTAAACTGAAGTTGCCCTGCTGTATCTCAGAATTTGAGGAAATAGTCATTTGGGGAGAAGAGAAGCACCACAGCCCAGAGGGAATTTGAGTTATTAGTTAGTACTATGTGAGATCTTTAAGAAGGTAGGATGGAAATTCCATCCGATCCATGTAAGTAAGACACTCAGATAACGGGACAGCTAGCAATTCAGATTGTAGGGCTTGAAGACTGTTAGAGCCCTGCATTCAAATCCTTCCCACTTCCTATTCATTTCCTTTCTTTGAGTCTCCCGTTCTGGATTAAAAGGAAAACATCTGTCAGGAAAAGCTGAAAGATTGCTGAAATGGGCAAAGAAAGACGAGTTGGATGTCTTGCCTAGCTCGTCCATCTTGGATATCTTTGTCATTCATTGTTTCGAACTATTTTATAGATCCATGAATTGTATAAAACTGATAATGATGCTAATGATTCCATAGAAATGAAAATTGAGTCTAATGAAATATGCTGTGGATTCTCATTCTGAATTGTTTGTAAATTAGAGTTCCTTAATCTTTACATATACGTCTACTCTTTAGATTCTCTTTTGGGTTGTAACATCTTCCTAGTTATTTCATTAATTAGTTAAAAGGAATCAAGGACATGTTTAAAGTTGTAAAGGTATTATTTTATCTTTTAAAAAATGTTATACTTTAATACACCTGTGGGATAATCAGGAGCTCTGGTGGGATAGTGCCTGAGGCATTTGACTCCTAACCAGATGGCTGGTGATTCAAACCCACCAGCCACTCCTGGGAAGGAAGACTGAATGAACAATCTACTTCAGTAGTGATACCTCCTCAGAAATCCAAGGGAGGTTGATCTTGAGTCAGATCTGACTCGATGGTAGTGAGTTGAGAGTGTCTGGGATAATCATTATGTCCTAGAGGATATCCAAAAGAACATTCTACAAAATAGAATGTTTAAGTAGATCTTACTAGGGATTGTTTGTGGGGACTAGTGATCAGTTGTATGATCCAACTACACTTGTACAGTGCAAGACTGAATAAAATATTTACTGCAAGATTTATCAGTCTTAATATGCCAAGGGGGATGTAGTTGAACATCATGGGATGCTTTTGGGGAGGCAATTTGAGAAATTCTACCTTAGGGAATTTTCGCAAGAGTTTGCTGAGCCCAGCTTCATGCTGGTGGAGAAAAGCAAAGAATGTTCAAAATTAAAGAGAAGGAACTAGAGGAAAGTGTGATAGGTGGAACTGTGTGTCAACTTGGCTGGACCACAATTCTGTGTGGTTTGAGCAGTTGTGATTTGGGTTATTCCCATGATGGGATCAGAAGTATATGTTTTGAGCAGTCAATCCATTGAAAGGGAGTTTTCCATTCGGCCTGGAGATCTTGGATTCATCATTCCTTGGGGTCAACAGGCAGTACACTGCCTCTCAAACATGAGCTCATCAGCTCCTGCAGCTGTGTGAGTCAGGTAAACCCTCCAGCTTGACGTTTGATCCAAGAACTTGGGACTTGCCAGCTTCTATAAGTGTGTGAGCCATTTTCCTAAGATAAATTTCTCTCTCTCTATGTATATATATGCTTTACTGGTTTTGCTTCTCTAGAGAACCCAGCCTAATACAGAAAGGTAGAAAGAAGCCAAAATAAACTTAAACTTTGCCATATTAAGAACTTGCCTTAATCAGTGATAGTCCTCAGATGATGTATCCAAATCTGTGATACTTCTATGGTAAGGGAAATGTGTGTACCCATTAGCACATAGCTTACTTCAGGACTGTAGTCCATGTTCAGTGTCCCTGTGGTTATCCCTAGAGCATCTAGGACCACTGAAGACATACACAAATTTTGACCTGATATTTGGCAGACCTATAAAACTTAAAACTCACAAATTCTGATGGGTGTTTGGAGTGTGAAGAAGTTTGGTGTGGGTGAGAAATGAAGAATTGTGTCTTTTGCTCCTGAATTGGAAGGTTTCTAGGTTTAATAGTTTGTTGCAATCATTCCTTGGTTGGATTTTCTACTGGAATTGCTGGTGTGGGGGCTAGGGATCACTGGGACCTGAGGTTAGGGACTGTTACATTCAAGAATCTCTAAAGGGACATCCTTAGACTGACTACATGGGCATACCATGAAACTTTAGCAGCAGTCTAGGTGAGGAAATTTTGGCCCAATACATGTTTGAACCCCTAAGATCTTGGCTTTTTGAAACCTTGGTCTGGTCCTGGGATTTACCCAAGAACATAGAAATCTAATTGGACAGCTGTGAGACAGTTTTCACTTGAAATAGAAAAACACAGTTTTGGTTCAAAACAAACGCATCCTGTGATGGATGAATACATTTCCATAATTTTCTGTTAATGATGTAAATGGAGGGTTTTTGTATCACTGTTGAAGTTCTGTTGACAATTCTGGAGTATCCTAGAAAATGTAATTGCATGGTACTGGTTGATGATAAAGGGAGCTTGGCTGCTAACCAAGAAAGGTCAGTGGTTAGGACCCACCAACCGCTGCATGGGAGAAAGATGTAGCAGTCTGCTTCCATAAAGATTATAGACTTGGAAACCCTGTGAGACAGTTCTGCTCTGTTCTGTAGAGTCATTGTGATTTGGAATTGACTCAGTGGCATTGGGTTTGGTTTTATTTGTTCGTTTGATGTTATAATTTCTGCAGAATTTATGGATTCCTTTAAGCTCTTGGTGCTAAGACTGGGAAAGCAGATCAAGAAACCCAAGGAGAACTTGGATGCGACACTAGTGGTGACAGGCACAGCAGCAGCACAGGGTCTCACATAGCCTGGCTTGGGCAGTGCTTGAAGAATTGGCCTCTTTGTCTCAACTTCTGAGTTTTCTCCTTAAAAATCAGGAGGATATCTCACTAACTGAGATGAAATTCAGGTTCTAAATATCCAGCTCATGTGGAGAAAGGTTATAATTCACTTTTGGAGGGTTGTTTTTTTCCTCTGACTTAAAAATTCATTTTTTTAAATTCAACACACATTTAATGAGTATCTGTGGCATTTGACTGCTAACCAGAAAGCTGGCTGTTCAAACCCACCAGCCACTCCTTGAAAGGAAGACTGAGCGATCTACTTCTGTAGAGATACTGCCTTGGAAACCCAGTGAGGTGTTGCTATGAGTCAGAATCTAGTCAATGGCAGTGAGGTTTTTTTTTTTAAAAAACAACATGCCAGGCATTACTCATGTTGATTTAAAAAAAATTTTGAAAATATTAAAAAACATAAAGATACACATAAAAAATCACCAGTTAATCACCAGTTACTCAGAGGTAGCCAATACTAAAAACCTTGTGTTTTTCTAGTCCTCTTATCCACACACACACATTCTATATGCCTTTTCAAAAGAATTAGTCATACAGTATACTGAAATTTATGTTAATTTTTTTTCAGTTGAATTATGAGCATTTTCCCATAGTATTAAATATTATTCAGAAGCATTTTTTGGTTAATATTTAATTTTTGTTGATTTGATAGAATTCAATCAGTTCCTGTTTTTATTAGAATTGATACCAAGTCTTTGCTCTCATAAACAATAATCTAATTAACACTCTTTTACATAGGACTTCAGTCAAATCTCTTATGATCACCTTAGGATAAATTCCTTAATGTGGAATTACTATGTCAGAGTGCAAGCATATCTTTCATCCTCTTGAAAGTTTCAGCCATATTACATTCTTAACAGCGGAGTATGAAAAAAGCCTGTGGTTCACTGATGCTCACATTTTTCTGGCCCAACCATAAGCATATGCCTTCATAGGGAAATTTATGGCAAGAAGGCAGATAAGACTGCCTTAAGGCAGATAAGACCTTGATAAACTTCTTGTAATTTTTCTTCAGCCTGTGGACGGGAACGTGACCGGAAAGCCTAACAGTGTTGTGTCGTCCTCTCTGAAACCTGCCTCTGGCCACGAACCCACTGATTTGGGAGAGCATCTGGGGAGAAGGATGTTGTGCAAACTCCACGCCTATGGAAGCCTAAAGCTGGTCACTCTGTGATCAAACTCTGAGGATTGAGATCAGTCCCAGTCTGTTCACAGACTCCTGTTTAAGGAGCAACTAGGGGCAGATTGGGAGCTCTGGTAGCATAGTGCCTAAGGTGCTTGACTGCCAACCAGAAGGCTGGTGGTTCAAACCCACCAGCCACTCCTCGGGAGGAAGATGGGGCAGTCTACTTCCATAGAGATACTGCCTCGGAAACCCAGGGAGGGGTCACTATGAGTTGGGTACAACTCAACGGCACATAACAACAACAACAGGGGCAGATTCCCATTGATACCTGCTCTGTATTTGAACAGGGTTTTACTCATTCTGGCATACTTGTTAATAGGCCCTGAGCATTCAGAAAGGCAGGAAAGGTGAAACACCCCACGCTTAGAAACTGAGCCAAATTAACCAGAGGAGCTCAGAAAGCCCAGGCTGATGAAACACATGATTTTCTGTTTCTTTGCTCAATTTTGATTGTTGGATGTGAGAGTTGGGCTGTGTGTTTGTCACTTTTTTTTTTTTTCTGATTCTGATACTTTTGAGAGTGATCTTTTATAACTATGCTTTCAAGTGTTGGTAAGTTAGTGCCATTTCTGTATTATATTTATTTGGTGAAAATGCTTAAGTAAGCATAAAACCTTTTTGCAGTATTAAGCGGTTAGTCAGCAGAAACCCATGAGAATCTTGTTTGGCAGATTTGATATGTTTTTTCTGCATTATTTTATTATTTATTAATTTTTTTTAGGTCACTGTTTTGTCAAGCTACTGTCACAGTTGGCCAGAAAATTTACCTTTAATTGAAATAGTCTTCCAGTAAGGATTGTGTGTGTGTGTGTGTGTATGTACATGTGTGCTTCTGTTTTAAATATAAAATTTCAGGGTTCATGTTTTCATAATATTTTCTGAATCATAAGATTAATTTTAGGTTGATTTAAGAAACTGACCCAATCATTAAATATAAATACAGGTATGGTTTCATTCATTAATTTATTAAATGAATCACTAAGAAACTGTTGAACTGTTGAAAGAATGCTTTAACTTGTTAAGGTAAAAACTATTCATCCACAAATACAGCAAAACCTTTAATTTCTCTATCTCTCCTCCCTTACCATTATACTACTGTTATAGATTGAATTGTATCCCTCAAAAATGTGTGTCAACTTGGCTAGTCCATGATTCTGAGTATCTCCTAGTGATTTTCTAATTTGTGATCTAACATGATTATCCTATGTGCTGTAAATCTTAACCTCTGTGATGTTAATAAGGTAGGATTAGAGGCAGTTTGAGGAGCTCTGGTGTCATAATGCCTAAGGCATTTGACTGCTAACCAGAAGGCTGTTGGTTCAAACCCACCAGCCACTCCTTGGAAAGAAGATGGGGCAATGTACTTCCATAGTGATACTGCCTCAAAAGGCAAGGAGGGGTGGCTATGAGTCGGATTGAACTTGAAGGCAGTGAGTTTCTTGAGTTTGAGTTTAGTGAGGCAGGATACAATCTACAGGATTAGGTTGTATTTTAAGTCAATCTCTTTTGAGATAAAGAGAGTAAAGAAGGCAGAGAAAAGGGTTCTCATTACCACAAGAAAGAAGAGCTAGGAGCAGTGGTGTGACCCTCTTTTGAACCCCCCAGGGTCCCTGCATAGAGAACCTCCTAGTTCCAGGAAAAGGCCAAAGCACATGGAGATCTCCAAGGAATGCCAGGCCCACAGATGATGAGAAGAGATGAGGACCTTCCCTCAGAGTCTCTAGAGAGGAAAAAGTCCTCTAGAGATGGCACTCTGACTTTGAACTTGTACCCTTCCAAAAATTTTTGAGAGAATAAATTTCTGTTTGTTACTGTATTTCTCTTAAAGCAGCACTAGATAATTAAGACAACTACCAAATCATGATTCTTGGTATATTTGGTATAAATATATGAAAGATGAGTAAATAGATAAAATTGCCACATTTTTTCTTAAGTATATTTTATCTGTAATTTCTAAGGAAATTAGAAACAAGAACTGAGATTCAGTGTCTGACAAAATTGAACCGAAGCATATCCAAGGGATCTTAGGAATTGCCTAGTTTAAATATCTTTGTTTCACAGATGTGGAAACCAAGTCCTGTTCTCTGGAGAATTTTGCTCATAAGATCAAAGATTAATTTTTCTCCTGCACAAAAGACATATCGTTTGTTTTGTCTCTCATCAAATCTCTGTGAAGCATTTTCATTCAGCATTTGCATAATAAACTTGTAAAGCTTTACATTATTCTAGTAGGTGTCCTTGGACTGTTATTAGCAAGCCCAATTTTGCATAATTAAAACATTGAGTACTTGTTCTGGGACTAAAACACAGTACACACAATCAAATAAAGTAATATATTCCTTTACAAAATCTACATTTCAAAACGTGAACAGGTAGTCCTTGGCCGATGATGTATTTGAGTTAGGACAAATCTCACTTATGTCCATCTGTTTGTTTGTTTATTTTATTTTTTTTTTACATCTTATAGTTAGTAATACATACTACATAGGGTGCTGCAGTGAGAATGATGATGCTATCGTTCTCATGACAACCTCCAAAGACAAATAAAGATTGGATTTATAAAGGTATTGATAATAAAAAGAAAGAAAAATGAAAACTAAAAAAAAAGTCCACTTACTGAATTACGTCAGAACTGATTTAGGATGAAGTCCTTGTAACAGAACCTTGTTGTAAACTGGGGACGATCTGAATATGTTAAGTAAAGACATTGGAAGGTTTATAAAGGATTCATTTCCACTTTCCACACATACAAGTAATAAACATTTCTCAAATTATTGCAGCAGATTTTAGAGACTAGACACTAGCATCTCAATGGGCTTCTTTGATGCAGGAGCTTTATAAGTGACCTTTCTGTTACAGATGCTAGAAACTGATTTTTTTCTGCATTCCAGGCCTTGTTGTCATTTGGTGTGCTATTAAGTTAGATCCTACTCATAGTGACCTTTTGTACAACAGAAAGACAACACTGTCCAGTCCTGCATCTTCATAATCCTTGCTGTGTTTGAGCCCATTGTTGCAGCCACTGTTTCAGTCCATCTCATTGAGGGTCTTCTTGTTTTTGCTGACCTTCTACTTAACCAAACATGATACACCCTTCTCCTGGGAATGGTCCCTTCTGACAACATGGACAAAGTAGGAGAGACAAAGTCTGACTGTTCATGCTTTTAAGGAGCATTCTGGCCTCACTTTCCTCCAAGACATGTTTGTTGATTCTTCTGGCAGTCCACGGTATTTTCAGTGTTCCTTGCCAACACCACAATTCAAATGCATCAGTTATTCTTTGGTCTTCCTTATTCCTTGTCCAAATTTTACATGCCTTTGAGGCATATGAAAATACCATGGCTTAGGTCAGGTGCACCTCAGTTTTCAAAGTGACGTCTTTGCTTTAACACATTAAAGAGATCTTTTGCAGCAAAATTTTCCCAGTGCAATATGTCATCTGATTTCTTGACTTCTGCTTCCGTGGGTGTTGATTGTCAATCCAAGTAAAATGAAATCCCTGACAACTCCAGTCGTTATTCCATTTATTCTGATGTTCCTTATTGGTCCAGTTGTGAGGATTTTTTTTCTTTTTTCCTTTATGTTGGGAGGTAATTCCTAATGAAGGCTGTAGTACTTGATCTTCATGAGCATTTCGTCATCTTCACTTCCAGCAAGCAAGGTTGTATTGTCTGCATATCACAGGTTCTTGAGTTATCTTCCAGGCGTGATCCCGCATTGTTCTTCATATAGTCCAGCTTCATGGATTATTTGCTCAGCATAGAGATTAAATAAGTATGGTGAAAGGATACCTCCCTGACACACACCTTTCATGATTTTAAACCGTTCAGTATCCTTTTGTTGTGTTGGAACAATTGCCTCTTGGTCCTCATGTACACAATTGAGTGTTTTGGAATTCCCATTCCTTGCAATGGTATCCATGACTTGTTATGATTAACACAGTCAAATACCTTTGTGTAGTCAATAAAACACAAGTGAACATCTTTTTGGTATTCTTTCCTTTCAGCCAAGATCCATCTGACATTTCTCAATGATGTCTTCTGTTCCATATCCTCTTCTGAATCTGGCTTTAATTTCTGGCAGTTCTGTCAATAAACTGCTATAATCTTTTTTTTTGTTTGTTTTTTAAATTATCTTCAGCAAAATTTTACTTGCATGTGATATTAATAAGGAGCTAGACTAGATGGCAGTGAATTGAGTGACAGTAATGATATAGTGTGATAATTGCCGCATTGTGTTGTATTGCCTTTCTTTGGAATGAGCACAAATGGGGATCTCTTTCAGTTTGCTTGGCTAGGTAGGTTTCTTCCTGGTTTCTTGATGTAAATGAGTGAGCACCTTAAGCACTGTATCCATTTGTTAAAACATCTTAATGGGTAGTCCATTAATTCCTAGAGTCTTGTTTTATCATCACTTCCTTCTGTGCAGCTTGAACTTGTTCCTTCGATACCATTGATTTTTGATGATATCACACCTTCTGAAATGGTTGCATGTTGAGCAATTCTTTTTGGTACAGTGACTCTAGGCCTAGCAGAGAGGAAATGATGGATGGATTTAGAAGTGCTTTTATAGAAAATCTTGAGCTTGTTTCAAACAATTGTTGTTGTTGTTGTTGTTGTTTGCCATCGAGTCAGCCCCGACTAATAGCGACCCCTCCTTGGGTTTCCGAGGCAGTATCACTACGGAAGTAGGAATGCCCAACCTTCCTTCCGAGGAGTGGCTGTTGGGTTTGAACCACCAGCCGTCTGGTTAGCAGGCAAGTGTCTTAGCCACTATGCTACCAGAGTATGTAAATTTAGTCGAAGTGCCTTTTTGTTTTTTTTTGGTATAAGCAAAATTTTTTTGGCAGAAGTGAGTCGTATTTGCAGAGACATATTAGTGTATTTTTCTTATTACTATTTAACTGTTTTTTAAATATTACACTTTGTGAAGTGAACTTTCAATGCATTATATGTAAAGCTATTGATGTGTTAAGAACTGTGGTTAAGGACAGTTAATGTTTTCAAAATAAAGAACTGATCATGAAGAAGTAACCTTAGGGGATCAATCAGCTGGAAGGAAAACTAGAATTTAAGAGGGCGAATTTTCTAGTGCTAGAGGAGGTGGAAGCTACATTTACAAGTTCTCTACAGTCTGATGTTGGTTGAAATTTGAGTGTTTTGTATTTTGAGTGTGGTAACTTAGGTTGCTTTGACTTGAATGGTATCTAACAAAAACAAGAACTGCCATCTGTATCTGCCCATAATCTTACAATTTTTTTTCTGCCACACAACAGATAGAAAGGTAGAGGACTCCTAGAACTCATAAAACTAGAAAAACAAACTTTGGGAGTATGAAACCATGGATTTCTTGAGCAACATCTACAAGAAAAATAGATGCTGCTAAGAGTTCAGGATAAACTATTCAGGAAGGTTATTTATTTGGTAAAATGTACGTAACATTTATGTGTTTGGTGAGATACATATATAACATATTTGTGGAATATATAACAACAACAACAAAAAATGGCCAATTAAACTGTTCTTAACTTGAGTGAGATTGATTATGTCCATGTGCAAACATTACCACTGTCCTTTTCAGGAGAGTGTTTTGACAGAAAGTAGGCTTTAAATCTCTGTATTTTTCCATGAAAGGGTCTGAATGCAAGATACTCATTAAAGAAGTAACGGGAAAAAAACGAGCCCTGGTGGTATGTTGGTTAACCTGAAGGTCAGTAACCTACTAGCTTCTCTGAGTGACTGTTGTGAAATGGAGAGGCTGAGATAAATGCCTCTACTAATAGTGTAAAGTGCTCTCTTGGTACAGTGGTGGGTAAGGCATTTGGCTGCTAACTAGAAGGTTGGTGGTTCAACTCCACCAGCTGCTCCACAGGAGGAAGATAAGGCAATCTACTTACATAAAGACTTAAAGTGTTGAAAACCATATGGGGGTCACTATGAGTTGGAATCTATTTGATGGCAGTGGGTCCTTGATAGAGTATGAGGTTAATTCCCTCTCAGTGAATCAGAATTTCCTTTCCAGAATATCTTATGAGGCAAACCAGAGATTTACTTGGAGAGCTTGTTAAACAAAGGATTGCTGGGCCCCCTTCCTCAGCATTTCTAATTTGGTAGGTCTGGGTTAGAGCTACTAGGTCTACAATCTTGGGAATGAATTTATCTCCATAAAATTTCAAGACTGGATTCATGCCTGCCAAATCATCAGCTTTTCTGTGGAAGTGGGAGGGGCTGAGGAAAAGGAACAGGAAGGAAGAAAATTGGTTTAGAAGGACTGTATCAATGGTTGCACAGTGATAAGGGCATTTGACTTCTAACCAAGAGGTCAGTGATTTAAATCCACCAGCGTGCCACAGGAAAAAGAGGGTATAGTCTGCTTCCATAAAGATTTACAGTCTTGGATACCCTATGAGGCAGTTCTATTCTGTACTCTAGGGTTGCTATGAGACAGAATCGACTTGATGGCTATGGATTTTTTTTGAAAAAATATATTTAGGTTTGGAAGAACTAAGAAAATAATTTCAAGTATGTATTGATTGATACGCCTATTAAGAATGGGGTATGGAAGAAACTTGCTGCCTTTGAGACAATTCTGACTCACAGGGACCCCTCCTTGGGTTTCCAAGGTGGTAAATCTTTATGGAAGTAGATTTCCCAGTCTGTCTTCTGTGGAGTGCTTTGTGGATTTGAACTGTAAGCCTTTGGTTAGCAGTCAAATGCCTTAGGCACTGCATCACCAGAGCTCCTTGAGAGTGAGAAAGAGATGAACGTATATTTTTAGGTTTTTACATGTTAAAGTTTTGTTCTACATGTGTATCAGCTTTTGAGGAACTGCAGGGAAATTAACATTAATTTTTCAGTTAATTACACCTGATTTTTTATAACTGAGGTAATTGTTACAATGTCCACTCCCCACCCCAGTTCAGCATAACTTCTTCTCCCTACCCCAGCCTTCCGTTAACAGAATCCCTTTTCTTTTTCTTAAATTTTTATTGTGATTTGGGTGAAAGTTTACAGAGCAAGTTAACTGCCATACAGCAGTTCATACACATCTTGTCTCATGACATTGACTGCAATTTCCTGCAATGTAACAGCTCTCTTGCCACTTCCTCCTCATAGTTACCTCTTCCCTGTGTCCTTCGCTCCCATGCACTCCTGCCCCACTCCAAGCTGTCTCCCTGTGCATACACAGCCCTTCTATTTTCCCATGATTGATCTCTCCGAGCAGTGTATCTACCTAATGTACGTTCAGCTCATTTGCTTGTCTTTTGTTGGCCGGAAGCCACAGGAGTGGGTTCAATTCCAGACCTGAAGGGTAGCAAGGGGCCGTAGTCTCAGGGTTTCCTCCAGGTTCTATCAGACCAGCAAACCTGGTTGTCTTTTTCCTTCAATGATTTAGAATTTTGTTCTACTCTATGCAGGGTCTCCTCCATAGATCCCCCTCTGAGTGGTTGACAGTGGTAGCCAGGCACCATCTAGTCCTTCTGGTCTCATAGTTGTATAGGCTGAGGATCGCATGGTGTACCAGTCACTAGGACTAAATGTTTTCATGAGTCTTTGGTTTTCTTCATTCTTCTTTACTCTGGATGAGGAGAGACCCATTGTTGCATCTAGATGGCTACTGGCAAGCTTTTAAAATCCCAGTCACTGTTCACCACAGTAGGATGTGGAACAATGTTTTTGTGTAGTATGTTATGCCAATTGAGCTTCATGTCACCTGGGACCATGATCCTGAACTTGCAGGTTTAACTACTCACTCCCTCTGGGTAGCTGGCTGTGGCCGAGAAGTCACCACAACCTTGTCTCTTGTTGGCTCTACTATATACCTGGATATTCTTACAGCTACATCTTACAGATATATCTTCTGCTAACCTTATACATGGTCATAGGCACACTCCCCGCTGCCTAGATATACCCGATTGTTGAGGCTTTCCACCCATGTATCCACCCTAGATCAATGTTTGCCATCACTGACAACTCAGTACTGTATGTGCAAAAGGTTTATTTTTGTTGTCTGTACCTCCCTTGCACCTCTCTATGTTGTCATCTTCCTCAATGCCATTGTGCTCATCACATTTGGTGCATTATCCTCCCCTTCACCCAAATCAATACTTGTCTCTACCTATCTAGCAGAGTTTCCTCCCTTGTTCTCCTATCCCTGGTAACCAACAAAAAGTTTCATTCCATATATAAACCTTACCTTGACTTTTCACAATAGCAGGCTAATACAATACTTGTCCTTCTAAGATTGACTTATTTTACTCAGCATAATATCCTCCAAGTTCATCCACGTTATGTGGTGTTTTGCAGATTCTACATTATTATTTAGTGTTGCATAGTATTCTATTGTGTGTATGTATCATAGTTTGGATTGATTCTTCTGTTGATGGACAGTTGGTTGTTTAAATCTTTTTGCTATTGTAAAGAGTGCTGTGATATAACTACTGTACGATGCACATATGGGTGTGCATATATCTGTCCTTCACCTGGCTCTCACTTCCTCAGGATATATACCTATTAATGGAATGGCTGGGTCAAATGATATCTCTAATTCTAACTTTTTAAGGAATTGCCATACTGCTTTCCACAGTGGTTGTATCATTTTACAGTCCCGCCAGCAGTGTATTAGCGTCCCAATCTCTCCATATCCTCGCCAGTATTGTATTTTTTGTCCTGTTAAACTTTGCCACTAGTGATGGGGCATGGTGGTGCCTCATTGTTTTGATTTGCATCTCTGTAATGGCTAATGATTGTGAGCATTTCTTGATACGTTTGTTGGCTCCCTGAATATCCTCTTTGGTTAAGTGTCTGTTCTCTGCCCATTTTTCAATTGGATTATTTGTCTTTTTGTTGCTGAGGTGTTGGAGTTTTCTATAGATTTTAGAGATAAGTCCCTTGTCAGATATGTCATTGCCAAATATTTTTCCCAATCTGTTACTCTTTTGGAGAAGTCTTTGGAAGCACATAAAACCTTAATTTTTAGAAGGTCCCATTCATCTAATTTATCTTCTGCTATTTGTGCATTTTGGGTTATGCTTAATGGTCTATTTATGCCATATATTGTTGTTGTTGTTGTTCTGTGCCATCGAGTCGGACCTAACTCATAGCGACCCCTCCTTGGGTTTCCGAGGCAGTATCACTATGGAAGTAGATTGCCCCATCTTCCTTCTGAGGAGTGGCTGGTGGGCCTTC
>NW_006921613.1:1977451-1978111 GCF_000298275.1 Orycteropus afer afer
CTGTCATTGTACCAGTACCAGTCAGTTTTGACTACTGTGGCTGTATAGTAGGTTTTGAGATCTGGCAGTGTGACACCTCCTACTTTGTTCTTCAATAGTGTTTTGCTTGTCTGAGGTCTCTTTCCTTTCCATATAAATTAGTGATTGGTTTTTCCATATCTTTGAAGAATGTTGATGGGATCTGGATTGGGATTGCATTGAATTTATAGTTTGCTTTGGGTAGAGAATGGACATTTTCACATTGTTCAGTCTTCCTATCCATGAGCATGGTATGTTCTTCCATTTATGTAGATCTCTTATGGTTCCTTGAAGTAGTCTTTAGTAGCTTTCTTTGTACAAGTGTTCTGTGTCCCTGGTAAGATTTATTCCCAAGTATTTTATTGTTTTGGTAGCTATTGTAAATAGTATTGATTTCCTTATTTCCTTTTCAACAATACTTTTGCTGGTGTAGAGAAATCCAACTGAGTTTTGTATGTTAATCTTGTATCTTGCTAGTAGATTTTTGACACTCTCTTGTGTTTTCTAGGTATAGGATCATCATCAGCAAATAGGGATAGTTTGACTACTTCCTTACCAATTTGGATGCCTTTGATTTCCCTTTCTTGCCTTATGGCCCTGGCTAGGACTTACAGTACAATGTTGAATAGAAGTGGTGATAGT
>NW_006921613.1:1978834-1980058 GCF_000298275.1 Orycteropus afer afer
TTCAACTTTTCCACATCAGTCCATGTTAGTTTAGGTAAGTACTGTGTTTCTAGAAAACTGTCCATTTTTTCCAGAGTTTCAAATTTGTTGGAGTACAGCTCTTCATAGTATCTTGATATTTTCCTTTTTATTTCAATTGGTTCTGTAGTGATGTTGCCCATTTCTTTTCTTATTCATGTTATTTGTATTCTCTCCCTCTTTCCTTTGTTAAATTTTCCAATGGTTTGTCAATTTTATTAATCTTTTCAAAGAACCAACTTCTAGTCTTGATGATTTTTTCTATTGTCTTTCTATTTCGTTTCATTGATTTCTGCTCGAATCTTGATTATTTCCTTTCTTCTGTTGACTGTAGGCTTTTCTTGCTGTTTTTTTCCTAATTGTTGGAGATGTTGGTTTAAAGTGTTGATTTTGTCTCTTCTTTTTTGATGTGTGCATTTATTGCTACAAACTGGCCTCTGATCACTGCTTTTGCTGTTCCAAAAGATTTTGGTATGTTATGTTTTCATTTTCATTTGATTCAAGGAATTTTTGAATTTCGTTTTTTATTTCTTACATTACTCAATCATTCTCAAGGAGGGTGTTGTTCAGTTTCCATGTGTTGGCTTTTTTCCCATTGATCTTCCTATTGTTGATTTCTAATTTGATAGCATTGTGGTCAAAGATGATGCTTTGCAGTATTTCACTGTTTTTAAATTTACTAAGCCTTGCTTTTTGGCCTACCTAAGGCACGTGACTGCTAACCAGAAGGCTGGCAGCTCAAACTCACCAGCCACTCCTTGGAAGGAAGGTTGGCAATCTACTTCCATAGCGATACTGCTTTGGAAACCCATGGAGGGGTCACTATGAGTCGGATCTGACTCCATGGCAGTGGGTTTGGTTTGGTTTGGTTTATGGACTAACATATGGTCTATGATGGAGAATGTTCCATGTGCACTGGAAAAGAATGTATATTGTGCTGTTAGATGAAGTGCTCTGTAGATGTCTATAAGGTCACGTTGTCGGATTGCATTATTTAGTTTTTCTGAGTCTATATTGAGTATCTTTCCAGTTCTATCTTTCATTGAAAGTGGTGTAATATAGTCTTCTATTATGACTGTGCAGTCATATTTATCTTTACATATCTGTTAAAAATCTGATTTATGTATTTTGGGACTCTTTCATTGGGTCTATAGATATTTATTAAGGTTATATCTTCTTGTTCAATTGATCCTTTAACCATTATAA
>NW_006921613.1:1980679-1982196 GCF_000298275.1 Orycteropus afer afer
TTTAGTATCTCTTGTAAGGGTTGATCTGGATTGAACAAATATCCTTAATTTCTGCTTATCTGGAACTGTCCTAATTTCACCATCATATTTGAGGGATACTTTTGCTGGGTATATAATCTTGGTTGAAAATTTTTCTCTTTCAGGGTTTTACATATACCATCCCATTGCCTTCTTGCTTGCATGGTTTCTGCCAAGAAATCAGAGCTTAGTCTTATTGGGTGCCCTTTGTAAGTAACTTTTCATTCTTCCCATTCTGCTTTCAAGATTTTTTCTTTGTCTTTGGTTTTGTGAGTTTGAGGGTGATATGTCTTGGTGATTTTCTTCTGGGGTCTATCCTGTTTGGGGTTAATTGGACTTCCTGAATGGATACATTCTCATCTTTCATCATATCAGGGAAGCTCTCTTTCAACAAATCTTGGACAATTTTGTCAGTAGTTTTCTTTTTCTCTTCCTCTTCTGGAATTCTGATTACATGTAGGTTATTCTTTCTGATGGTATCCTACATGAATCTTACACTTTTTTCATTTTGTTTTGATCTGTTTTCCGATTGATCCTTTTCCAAAGAAAAAGGTATTTGATGTATCTCATTAATTGTATCTTCCACTGATTCAATTCTACTCCTTTGCCTTTTCAGTGTGTTATCTATTTCTGACAATTTAGTATTAGTCTTCTGGATTTCTATCTGTAGATTTTGAATCATTTCTACTTTTCCATTTACTTTGTCATTTTGTTCTTGCATTCTCTTCTGAAATCATTCTTTGGTTTTGTATGTGTTGTCTTTAATTTTATCAGTGTTTTCCTTGATCTGTTTCTCAATCCATTGAAGGTACCTAAGTATAATTCTTTTGAATTGGTTATTATGGAGTTTCAATGCTCTTTCCTCCTCAGGGATGTATTCTGGGTCTATATTCTGCTTCCTTGTTTCTCCTGCTTTCTCTTGTTTCTTTCTGTGGACTGTGATGGTCTGTTGTCTCTGAGACATTGTGATGTTTTTGTATTTATATTTAATTGGTGATTGTGTGTTGGAGTGATTCACCCAAGATTTTCATTTTCTTTTTTAAACAGAAAAATAAACAAACTGGAAAAACAAAACAACAACAACAATAACAAATGTGGGTGGGGTGGGGCAGGGTACCCAGACTCTGTCAGAGCACACAGACTGGGATGGAATTCCTGCCTGCTCAGAAAGTGGGTGGGGGTGAGGTATGGCCACACCTCCATTCACCAAGGGGGTATGGCATATAATATATTGTATTATATATATATGTTGTATGTCTGTATGTGTGTGTGTGTATATATATTATATAATATACACACATACAGAAGCTCTGGTAGCATAGTGCCTAAGGCACTTGACTGCTAACCAGAAGGCTGGCAGTTCAAACCCACCAGCCACTACTCAGAAGGAAGATGGGGCAATCTACTTCTGTAGTGTTAACTGCCTCAGAAAGCCAAGGAGGGGTTGCTATGAGTCAGGTCTGATTTGATGGCACATAACAACAACAACAATATAATGT
>NW_006921613.1:1991558-1992767 GCF_000298275.1 Orycteropus afer afer
AAAGAATTCTGATTAATACCCAGTGGTAGCTTGTTGCATTTGCACAGTTAGCACATGAGAATAAACACCTTTACATTAGTCACACAATTAGATGACAAAGTTTGTGAGAAGATATATTCTACATGAAACCCTTTGGTTTATTTCAAATTAAGTTGATTGATTCTGTTTTTTTTTTTTTTTTCACAATTATGTCTTGAAATGGGATTTGATAAAGGTATATCTGAATATATGCAATAATGAGTCATATTTTAATTGACTTAAGAGAATAGACAGGGAAACAGAAGGTCAATGAGAGATAAATACTATCAAGTGTATAAAATTCTTTGCCGCCCCCCCCAATACCTTCCATGTACCTCTGTCTTCCTGTTCCTCAGTGCCACCTTGTCTATCACTCACTCTTGGGTCTTTTTGTAGAGATTCTTAATTATTTTAAACCTCTTGCCCTTGTCTTGTGATATTTGTCAGTGGCTTAAACAACAAGCTGGGACAGCTTTGCTTCAGGTCATTTCCTTCTGTCTTTCAAAGTAATAAATGTTCTTTCTCTGGCTATTATCATTTAGGTAAAATTTTGACTAAAGGAAAGGGGTACATTTGATCAATGTTCAGGAATCTGGAGTTTACAAAGATAGTGATTGATAATGAAAAGCTACTTTCAAAAATTCTAAGACTAGTATGTAATAAATGTAGCATGCTCAAAAGGAAGAAAAAAAGTCTCGAACATGGTATATGGGATACATAATAAAAGGAATTTGGAGAAAAGTTTGCGCTGTAGTAAATTACCTGGTATGATTTTTCTAGCCGTAAGTCTTTGTAAACTTCATGGTGCAATTTTCTGTGAGAAACTGAGTAGCTCCTGATTGTTAAAATCATCCACCTGGGGTATTTCTGTTGGGAGCAGCATAAAGTAATGTTCTGGGAAGTTTGCTTTCTCTCAGGTGCTTAGAGTTCTGATGTTATGATTGGTTAGTTTGGCCACTCTGCCAGGCTCAAAAGGAGGCCTCCTAGAGGGCAGAAGAAGTCTCTGTCTCTGACTCCTCGTTGAAGAAGACGTGCTGCTGAAAGAGATACACGCTCCTGAAAGAGAAACGTACTGCTGGGAAAGAGATGCAAGAGACACGCATTGCTGAGTGAGACACTGAGGGACACTCACTGTTGGGAGAGAGACTGTGGGCTGGGAGAGAGACTGAGCATTTTTCCTGAACTTGAATT
>NW_006921613.1:1993192-1999105 GCF_000298275.1 Orycteropus afer afer
CGTAGTGCCTAAGGCAACTTGACTGCTAACCAGAAGGCTGGTGGTTCAAACCCACCAGCCACTCCTTAGATGGAAGATTGGGCAGTCCACTTCCTTAGAGAAATCACTTCGGAAACCCAAAAAGTGGTCACTATGAGTTGGATCTGGCTCGACGGACAGTCTCTTATATCCTGAAATCTCTTTCACTTCCTCTCCATATAGAAGTTGTATAGCTATAACATTTGGTTCAATCTGTTTCTGATTATTCTTATTTCGTTAATATTTGCTCATATCTTTATTATTTGATTCTTTCTACTTTGGGCTCAATTTGCTCTTCTTACTCTATCTAAGGTGGGAGTTGATATTAAAAAAAATTTTGGACCATCTTTACGAATATAAGGTATCTAAATCTACAAATTACCTTCTAAACACTGATTAATCTGTACTCCATAAATTTGTATAAAATTTGTATATATTTTGGGGCTATTTCATTGGGTCTAGAGATATTTATTATGGTTATATATTCTTGTTCAATTGATTTTAATCATTATATAATCTCCTTCCTTGTCTCATATGGTGGTTTTGTGCCTTAACGTCAAGTTGATCAGAAATTAATATTGCCACTCCTGCTCTTTTTTGGTAACCATTTTCTTGATACATCTTTTTCCAATCTTTGATTTTTAGTCTATTTTTATCTTTGTCTCTAAGGTGTTTTTCTAGTAGACAGTATATTGATGAGTTATGTTTTCTTATCCAGTCTGCAACTCTCTGTGTCTTGAGTGGTGCATTTAATCCATTGATATTCAATGTAATCATCAACAAGTATAAATTGGTGGTTGTCATTTGGTATGTGCTTTTTTTTTTTTCTTTTTGATGGTCCTGATTTCTTCATATTTTCTGTGCTGAGCTCATTTTGTTTATGAATTGTGTTAAAATTTCCTTTATTGCTATTGTTTTAGTATTTGCTGAATATTTGTGCTTGTTGTCTTTTTTATTGTGACATGAAGGTTTATCATTTTTCTTTGAGGTTACCCTGTGATTTATAATTTTTTCCCTGAGTTTAGAATAGTCCATTCTATGTTGCAACTCCCTTGACTTCCTTACCATTGAGAAGTTCTGTAACTACACAGTACTTTTCCTCTTTTTGGTTTGTAGCTATCCTCATTTGCCAGTTGATTGCTCTGGTTCCTTGCTTACAATCTTGTAAGCTTATTTGACTTTGGATAGGTTCATAGCTGTGTTGATTTCTGGGTTATGTCATCTTGTGTATTAATGGTCACTTATTGTTTGCTGCTATTGGTTCTCTGTTCAAAAGACTCCCTTTAGTATTTCTTGTAAAATTGGTCTGGTTTTAACAAATTCCCTTAGTTTCTGCTTATCTGGAAATCTAATTTGACCACCATATTCGAGGGACAATTTTGCTGGGTATATAATTCATTGGTTGAAAATCTTTCTCTTTGAGAGTTTTAGATATGCCATTCCATTGCCTTTTTGCTTGCATGGTTTCTGCTGAGAAATCAGAGCTTAATCTTACTGGTTGTCCTTTGTAAGTGACTTTCTGTTTTTCCCATTCTGCTTTCAGGATTCTTTCTTTGTCTTTGGTTTTGGTGAGTTTGATGATGATATATCTCAGTGATTTTCTTTTGGGATCTATCCTGTTTGGGGTTGTTGAACTTGCTGAATTGATACATTTTCATCTTTGATCTTATCAGGGAAGTTCTCTTCCAATGAATCTTGGATAATGTTCTCAGTGGTTTTCTTTTTCTATTCCTGTTCTGGAATTCCGATATCACGAAGGTTATTCCTTTTGATGGTATCCCACATTAACCTTGAGCTTTTTTCATTTTCTTTTGATCTTTTTTTCTGATTGATCCCTTTCCAAAGAAGTATTAAGGTATTTGTCATCAATCTCATTAATTCTGTCTTCCATTGCATCAGTTCTACTCTTCTGCCCTTTCAATGTGCTATCTGTTTCTGAAAATTTAGTATTAATCTTCTGGATTTCTCTGTGTAGATTTTGTATCATTTCTAATTTTTCATTTATTTTGTCATTTTGTTCTTGTGTTTTCTTAAATTGTTCTAGGGTTTTGTTTCTGTTTTCCTTAATTTTGTCATTAGTATCATTGATGTGTGTTTCAATCCTTTGAAGATACCTAAATACAATTCTTCTGAATTCCTTATCAGGGAGTTCCAATGCTGCTGCTTCCTCAGGGATGTGTTCTGGATCTGTAGGCTGCTCCCTTGTTTCTAGTGCTTTATCTTGCTTCTTTGTGTGGACTGTGATGGTCTGTTTTCTCTGAGACATTGTGACATTTTTGTATTTAGATCTCTGTTAACTTTTTTTTAAAGAGCAGCTAAGTGTGAGTTATCCTCTTCTTGGTGGTCATTTATCATTGGCCAGTGGGTGGAGAAGGAAGTGGTGGCTGTCACTCAGTAAGTGGAGCTGCAGGAGGTGCAAGTGTGGTTGCATTGTGTGGGCATGGCTGCTGTCTCCCACTCAGACAAAAACAGCAATTGAAAATCCATCAAAAAAGTAAAACAAGTGGACAAAAACATACTGCATAAACACACGGGAACAATCACCAAAAGAGGAGAAAATAAATAAATAATAAAACACCCCACAATATCCGGTGAGGGGCAATAACAGAAAGAGGTAGAATAGGAGAATAATGAGGAAAAAAAAATGGGAGAAATGCAAAGAGAAATAAGGAATGTGGGGTTTACCATAAGAAAGAAAAAAAAATGGGAACCAGGAACAGGAAAGAGAGAAAAAGCAGAAAACTAGAACCTGGGAAGGGAAGAATAAAGGATAATAATAAAAAGGATGATTAAAAACGAATAATAATAGTAATTTCAAAACAGAGAAAAAGAAACTGGAAAAAAAAAAGAGAAATATTTGGGCAGGTTAGGGCAAAGCACCCAGGTTCCGTGGGAGCACACAGACTGGTATGGAATTTCTGTCAGCCCAGAAGGTGGTGGGAGTGAGGGATGGCTGTACCTCCATTCACCAAGAGGATGTGTGGTATAAAAGTAACAAGGGGAATATTACACCTTTCCAGTTGTTTGCCTCTGGAATGTCCTTGTTGTTCCCAGAAAGTGGAGCCTATTCTTAGGTTCCTGGAATATGAGAGAATGCTGTTGCTTTAAATATCCGAAATGGTCGAACCACTTGTAAACATTCAAAATGAGTGTGCCCTCCAGACAGGCAAACGTCCACAGCCAACTGGTCTAACTCTTCGCTGTTTCCCCTTTTATTTAGTGCAGTCCTTTGTGTGGCCCCTGGCTAGCAGGGCCAATGTGCAGGTTAATTCTTAAGTCCTAACACCACTTGGCAGTATCCAAGCTGTCCATGCAGGCAAGATCACTGACAGACTGAAGCTCTGTATGTCTCCTTTTTCAGTGTTCACATGCAGGTGGTTCTACTAGTTGGAGTTGAGTCCACTTCTGTATCCTTCCTTTCAAAGCTCAGGGATCCAGGATTATCTTCTGTATCTATGTTAAATGGTTCCCCTTTTCTTTGTTGAAGAAGGTCTGTGTAGTTTATCTGCTTATTCCACCATCTTGTTGGAACCTTTCCATCTTTTTAAATCTCAGGTTTTCTCTGACATTATATCTTAATATTTTATTTATCCTAGAGGAATTCCCTTAATGCTTCTTGTAGTGCATGTATGGTGGTAAAAGATTCTCTTTGTTCTTTTTTGTAAAGTATCTTCCTTTTACCTAATTTTAAAACAGTATTTGTTAAATATGGAAATCAAGGTTTGGGGTATTTTTCCTTTTAGCACTTTAAAAAATGTTCCATTGTATTCTTGATTGAATCTTTTTTTATTTTATAAAAACAAGGTATTTTATCTTCATCATACTGAACTCTACCCCAGCTGCTTTTGTGACTTTCTCTTTATCACTCGTGTTCAGCAATTTGGTTATGAGATACTTTGTGTTGATCCTGCTTGAGTTTCATTGATCTTCTTGGATATGTGGATTTATAGTTATTGTTAAATTTAGAAAGATTTTGGCTAGTGAAATATTTCTCTTCTGTTTTTCCCTCATTTCCTTCTGGGCCTCTAATTACATATATATTAGATTGCTTGCAGGTTCATTCGGTTTTATTTCTCTCTGTGGTTCTTCTTGCATAATTTCTATTGGTGTATTTTCAAGTTAGTGATATTTTCTTTAGTGTTTAATCTGCAATTATTCCAGTCTAGTGCAGTGTTTATTTTCAATTTTGTAATTTTCATCTCCAGTTTATTTTGGCTCTTTTATATGTCTTCTATTTCTTTTATCACTATGTTTATGCTTTTCTTTCAGTCTTTCATCATATTTCTGTCACATGTCCCCATAGTACTTTATTTCCCTTTCTTTGATAGCCAGTATAATTTAAATTTTTCTGTTTCATATAATTTTATTTATTGATAAAATTTTTTATCATCATATGGATGGTGATCAAGTCCTGTTTACCAACATACCCTCAGAATTTAGCAGACTGACTGGGAATTAGGAGCTCGGTAAGTAGGCACTGAAAGAATTAATGAGTGCTTGAAAGACTTTTAAGGAATCTTATTTTCTACTCCTCGAATCCTAACTCCACCATGGAAACTTCGACCTTGGCACAAAAATGCCAAAAGCTGTCAGAATTAAGGACCAAAGATGGATAAACAATTCATCCTAATGATTAAGGAGGGTAGAAAAATTATTATCTTAATGGCTGGGGTGGAACTTGATACTCATAAAGCACAAGTTAGCAGGATATAGGCCTGCAAATGAGAGACAATTTCTGCTGTGTGAGAACTGGACTGGAATCTAGGGTTGTGGGGACAGCATAAGACAGGAAAGGAGGAGAAGGACAACCAAGTAATACTATTACAGTTTGGAGATAACTTTGCAAAACAGGCCAAGGGACTTTTTTTTATTTTTTAATTGTGATTTGGGTGAATGTTTACAGAGCAAATTCACTTTCTATACAGTGGTTCACACACACACTTTGATGACATTGACTACAATTTACCACAATCGAACAGCTCCCCTCCCACTTCCTCCAGATAATTACCTCTTCACTGTCCATTCCTCCATGTACTCCTGCCCCTCCCTGCAAGCTGTCTCCCTGTGCATCAACAGCCTTTCTTTTTCCCATGATTGTTCTCTCCGAGGAATATATCAATCTCAGGTAAATGTTCAACTCCTATGCCTGTCTTTTGCTTGGCTGGAAGCCACAGGTGTGGGTTCAATTCCAGACCTGAAGGGCAGCTAGAGGCCATAGTCTCAGTGGTTCCACCATGCTCTACCAGACCAGCAACCTCCCACCCCCCTTTGTTTTTTTCCCTCAAATGATTGTGAGTTTCATTCTACATTGTTCTCCCTCTCTATCCAGGATCTCCTACATAGATCCCCTTCCCAGTGGTTGACAGTGCTAGCTGGGCACCATCTAGTTCTTCTGGTCTCACAGTCGTATAGGCTATGGATTGCATGGTATACCAGTCACTAGGACTAATGGTTTCCATGAATCTTTGATTTTCTTCATTCTTCTTTGCTCTGCACAAGGAGAGACCCATTGTTGCATCTAGATGGCTGTTGGCAAGCTTTTAAGATCTCAGTCGCTACTCGCCAAAGTAGGAGGTGGAACAATGTTTTATGTAATATTTTATGCCAATTGAGCTTGATGTCCCCTGCGACTATGGTCCTGAGCCCACAGATTCAACTACTCAGTCCCTCTGGGTAGCTGGCTGTGACCAAGAAGTGACTACAACCTTGTCCCCAAGGGACTTTTTTTTAAACAACAACAGATGTCTAATTCATATTTTTAAAATTCATTAGTTGGCTGCAATGCAAATCTATGTTATTAATACAGGAAGGACTTTGTGTATGTGTGTGTGTGTGTGTGTGTGTGACACAGAGAGGGAGAATAATAACAATCAATTGAAGGAACTAAATCCTGTA
>NW_006921613.1:2000405-2002234 GCF_000298275.1 Orycteropus afer afer
GAATAATTTAGCAAGCAAATTTTCTACTTTTTGAACTAATTCACAGAAGAGTCCTCAAATTGTTATTTCATTGTACCTGCCTTATCCCAGATGAAATCATCTTGGTGGGACAGATAGGTACGGCCGAGTTCAGGCACTATAGTTGAGTCCAAAATTTGAATCTTGACTATGTCACTTACATATGTGTAAACTTGTTGCATGTGTTCGTCTTCTGAGCCTGTTTTCTCATCTGTGAAAAGGAGACAGTAATACCAAAGTTGACTGTTCTCATTAAGATTAAACAAGACACTGAGTGTAAAGAGCTTAGCAAAGTGTCTAACATATAGCCCTTACTTGATGACTTAAACATCTCCCTCTACCTTCCTAGCCAATTTGAGATATAAAACACTTTGGAGAGAGAATACTACTACTTGAGGGCTACTGTGAGTCAGTCTTTTAGGTACTTTGTAAATTATCTTAATTCATTCTCATAGCAGCCCTATAAACCATATTTTGTAGTGGAGAAAACTTGAGGGTAAAAGAAGTGAAGTAACTAATGCAAAAAATCAATAAATCATGTGAAGTTTCTATTAACCCAGTTTTCAGATGAGAAAACAGGCTAAGAGAAGTGAAATGCATTCATATATTTACTCACTCAACAAGCCTTTATTTAGTTCATATTTGTTTCAGATGTTCTTTAATTCTGTAGCTTATAGTATTTCTGTGCTAGCAATATCCATAGGCTGTGTCCACTGTTGGAGCATAGGAAAGTCTAGGCATTTGGGGGGAATTAGTGAAGAGTCTAGGGGAGGAATCTATTTGCGTGATGTATTCTGCATGAAGTCTTTGAGTCCAAAGGAGGAAGGAGTTCAAATATGAGTGCTTGGGAGGTATGTTGAAGTGTAGGATAGGATATTGTCTACTCCAAAGTGTAGACCAGATTGGATCCCCAGGGAGAGACTAGCCGTAGGAGTTAACACAAATACAGTACTTGAGTTCCTGTTTGACAAAGCACAACCCAGGAAGGAGGAGATGGAGCTACTTGCTCTACTTAAGTATATAGTATAGGAAGATTTAGATAAAAAGAGGTGACTGAAGAGAACACAGGATTGCTAAGAGGGTTCTTAGCAAAGAATTCTCATACTTCAGGAGGGTTGTGATAGCTATGACAGGGGTGCTGTGTTACCCACCAGGGCTTTGTGGGCCATGAGAAAGTGGAAGAGGGACCAGAGCATGATGAGGCTGAAGGAAATCCGGTTTACAAAGCCACAAGGATCCAGCTAGAGGCAGTGATGCCTAAGTGTGTTAAGTATAACAGACATAGTATGCTCTGATAGTATTTCCATCCCTTACTAATGTGATTTGGGAAATAATCTTCATCTCCAGTGGAAAATTGATTGACCTGAGAGTAATTACAGCCCTCTTGTCGATGATTGGTTCAGAAAGAGGCAAATCACCTAATGAGATGTGAGGAAACTTTGCTGGACCTTCTTTAGAATGCCTTATGGGAAAGTTGATCACTTTTCCTTTCATGTTTGAATGTGGGCTCTATAGGCCAAATTTTTACTGACTTAAAACGATAAGCAGAACCAGAATTAGAGGAAGCTGTGCGTGGCAGTAGAGAAATGGAAAATAGATGTCTTGGTTGATGATGTTGAAATATTACTTATCGACTTATCCTTCTGTGAATTAACTTTTTTTTTTTTTAATTGTGTAAGTTGATTTCAGTTGTCTTTTACATAGTCTCTGCGGAAAGTATCCTGATTGGATCAGAGAATTGAATCCAACACCGATACTTGTGTTATAAGTATTAGTTGGTGTTTGGTCAGCAGATGGACCTAAGAGTGTTA
>NW_006921613.1:2002929-2004699 GCF_000298275.1 Orycteropus afer afer
AAAAGAAAAGTGATGATTGAAATTAAGACTACATGCTGAGGGGGAAATAAATTGATGAAATTAGTGCCATGTTGAATTTTGAGCCTTAAACAACAAAGAGGAATGGGGTTTGGAGGTCTTCAAGAAAATGGTAAATGTTTTAACAGCTGCTATTTGAAATTAGAAAGGAATTAATGAGAGAGAGGTAGTGAGCAACATTGAAAACCCACAAGAGGTTATGGATCATAAATTTATAGTGGAGCTAATTATAGTTCTTCAAACTAGTTCATTCTGGTTCAACTTCCCAGTGATAATTTGCATTTCCAACCCAGATATACTGAATCAGAATCTACATTCTGATCTCTAAGAATCACTTGAGGATCTTAATAAAATGTAGTTTATCTGGAGTCACAAATACAAATTGTCAGCTGGAGGTCAAATCAGAATGAACTGGGTTCAAAGCCCTGGCTAATCAGTTTGTTTATGAAGTTGTTTCCAGTAGGTCTTGTACAGGAGAGAAGAAAAGGATATGGAATGAGAAGTCTCCAAAGCTGGGAATTGTCAGGGCAAGAGCAGGGGAAGGATGAGGGCCAAAGTATTGCAAGTTTCAAGATTAATAGTGACTATTGTTCATGTTAATAACAACTAATATTCTTAGGCATTTTAGATTTCAATGGGTTTTCTTTTTTAACATATATTTAATTTGATTGTTGCAAAGATCTTCTGAAGCAGGTTATTAATCCTACTTTACTAGTAAGGAATTGGAGATTTAGAGATCGTCTTAACATATTAATGAATTCATCCTTTTCATATATATATTTTTAACTTGAAACAATTAGAATTTATTGTCTCACAGTTTTGGAGGTTAGCAGTCTGAATTCAGATTGATTGTTGACAGGGATAGGCTCTATGTGAGCTCCAGGGTAAGACTGACTGTTTCAGTCACTTTAGCTCAGGCGTTTTTTTGGCATTCCATGGCTGTAGTAGATGCAACTTCATTTGGCATTTGTCTTTCCTGTGTGTGTGTGTGTGTCAGTTCTACAATTTGAAAAAAAAAAATTTCTTTTTTTTGGGGGGGAAGCTTACATACTGAACAGGTACTCATTTAACAATTTTTATATAAATTGTTCCATAATACTAGTTACAATTTTCATAATGTGTCACCATTGTCATTATTTCCTTTCTGTTTCTGTTGATCTAGCTTCCCTTCCCCACCCCCCTTGTCTTCTCATCTTTGTTTTTGGTTAAATGTTGAATGTTCGGTATCATATGGTTAATTGTTTAAGGGATAGTTTACTCAAGGATGGTGTCATTTAGTTTATAATGAAATCTATTGTTTCAATGAAAGGTGACTTCTGGGAATGGTTTCAGTTCTTTGTTAAAGGGGTATCTTCAGGTGATAGTCTCAGGGGTTCTTCCCATCTCTATTAGTTGAGTAAGTCTGGTATTCTTTATGAATTTGCATTCTGTTGCACATTTTTTTCCTCCATTTCTAATGGGACCTTCTATTGTGTCTCTGGTCATAACGGTCAGTAGTGGTAGCCAGATACCTTCTGGTCTCAGGTTAGAAGCAGTGCTTTGTGTGGACTATTAGGGTGAAAAGGGGTGTAAAGGAAAATCTAGTTGTAGGGAGCAGCAAGTATAATGGCACAGAGTTGTATCAGAGTTTGTTACATCTGGAAGCTGCAGCAGATAACTGTAACTATAGAGAAAGCATAAGGTAAGAGGAGAAAATATGGGAATTAAGTTTGAAAGCATAGATAGGAGCCAGACAATAGTCACTCTAAAGGG
>NW_006921613.1:2004976-2006518 GCF_000298275.1 Orycteropus afer afer
GATTGATTTGGGTTTACATAGTAAGCATCCAATAAAAATTATGAAGTTACTAGGTTAGGTATGGCACTATTTCCAAGTCAGGCAATGGGAGGAATTTGGGGATTGAAAAGTAATTGCATGCTCTTTTTGTGATATTGCACTTGCTACCTTGAAGCTATGATCATAGTGTGGTTCTCCCCAAAGAAGCCACACTGATGCAATTCATAGATGAAGAGAAGAGTCAAGTTTTGTAAAGCCTGATAATACAAATGCAGAATGATTATGTTAGTAACCCATTGATAATGCAGGGCTTTCAGTCCCTGCAAAATTCTCTTGGGACTTCTGGAGGAATTCCTTTCAAAGCACTGTTAGCGATAATCATACTTTGTGTCATGTTGATATTTGCTCTCCTCAAGTCCACTTGAAGGAGACTTGATAATGTCTGAGCTAGAAGAGAATGTCCTTGTCTGTGTCCATTGTACCTTCTCCTAATGTCCAAGGCTCTTCACGAAAATAGCTATATTCTGTCCCCTGTTTCTCACTTTATCTATCCCCAGTACAGCAACCCAGCTAATGTTCAGTGATTAACAAAGGTTCCAAGCCCTCTCCTCCTTCATGTTCAAAACCAGTTCCAAGTGCTGAAGCCTCTCCCCTTCCTGATCCATCCTCATTTTCCTTCCTCAGTTTTCCAAATTAGAAAATAGCACCCTGCCCTAAAGAAACTTAAAACATACATTTCATCCAAAGATTTATAGAGAGGTCTTGAAGTCTCCACTACTTAAACAAAAACACAGGTCATGTTTCGATCCACCAAGACATCTGATACATTTCCATTTTACTGTTTCATCTTCAACTATTATCCCTTCATGTTTCCACCCACACACATTCTTCTACTTCAGTCTTCTCCTTTAGAATATACATTTGTACTCAGAGCTTTTATTCCTTGAGGGGATAGGCCTTCTCTGCAGATGAGAATGAGAGGAGGGATGTTCTAGTGCCCTTTGAAGCAGTCTCTGTGAAAGCGTCTGGGACTTGCACTGCAAGGATTTTCTTGAAATTGTTGCCTCTTGATTACCTGGTAAAAAGCTGTGGCTAGTTCTCTAGCATCCCCCTGTGCTTCTCCTCAGTAACTTTGTTAAATTACTTTCAATATGTTCTTAGGTTTTACATTCTACAGAACATTGATGCTATAAGGGCCCTTAGACCGCTCTAGTCCACTCCTTCTTACCCTTGCCCACTTTATAGATAAGAAAACAGACTTCCAGAGAAGGGTGTGGAACACCCCTGATTAAATGGGAGTAAGAACCAGGACTAGCATTAATTCTCTTAACTGCTGGTTCAGTGCATTTCTCCCTTTCTTTTCCTTCAATTTTTATTATGATTTTGCAGAAAGTTTACAGAGAAAATTCATTTTCCATACAGTCTTTCCTACACATTTTGTTTTAGGACACTGACTGCAGTTCTCCACAGTGTAACAGCTCTATCCCTACTTCCTCCCTGTAGTTACCTCTTCCCTGTGCCCTTGCCTCCCATGCACTCTTGTGCATTTGAAATGCACAAGCA
>NW_006921613.1:2007366-2011934 GCF_000298275.1 Orycteropus afer afer
TTTTTTTTTTTTTCCTTTTTTCTTCTTGTTCTCTGATGGATGAGACTAGATAATCACCAAGGTCCTTTCCAACATAGATCATTAAATCCTACAGCCTTTCTCTGATCATTGGCCATAAATTGAGAGTAGCTGGTCCATCCTTCTCTAATTGGGACCTGCATAGATAATATAAAGAATAAATAAACTAATGGATGTTAATTTTGCTTTGAAAAACATAAATCATGAAGCAGATGATAGGCATAATTAATATTTAAGTTTCCAGATTATTTTTCATTCTTGTTTTTCTAAGCTAGCAGCACAGTAATAGACTCTCTCTAAAGCAACTTGGTATGAGCATGGTTTTCTTTTCTTTTGAAGGTAAAAAGATTATAAGGAGTTATAGTCTATATAAATCTGAATTTTTATTATGCAAAATGATTCAGATAATAGAATGGACTGAAATGAATCTTACCTTTTTAAGTCCCCTTTGGGGACAGTGTGCTTTGTGTGGCAGCATTCAGCTACTGGGGTATAGTCACATCATACCAAGCACATTCTGGGGCCACTGGAAACAATTGTGTAGGGAGAGACCCAGGTATGTGTAAGAATACAACAAGGGCTAGAATGAAATTTATCCTGTAAGAATCATTTATCCTGTAAGATCATCTGGTAAAGTGTTTATAAAACCTCTGGTAGTGTAATACGTAAGGCATTTGACTGCTAATCAGAAGGCTGGTGGTTCAAACCCACCGGCCACTCCTCGGAAGGAAGGTTGGGCAATCTACTTACATAGTGGCAGTGGAAACCCAAGGAGGGGTCGCTATGAGTCGGATCCAACTCTATGGCACCTAACACCACCACCACCACCACCACTGTCTTTGGGGTCAGGGGTCTGTGTCAGCCAGTGAAGTGGCCAGTAAGGGATTGCTGAAGTATACTAATGGGGCAACTAACCTCCATCTGATTGATATCATTATGGTAATATGGGACCAATGTTGCTGATTTCTGAAGAAAAGCTGAGAATTTGGGTTTTTTAAAATGAGTGTTTCTGATTTGAAAATGTTGGTTAATGTGCTTCCATGAGAGCAAGATGTATTCTATTGGCCACTGATTTGGGGTCACTTATCTAGACCAACCCTATGACCTAAAATTTGTTTATTCATTTATCCATCAAATACTGAGTACCTACTATGTCTTCAGGAGCTCTACCAGCATAGTGCCTAAGGCATTTAACTGCTAACCAGAAGGCTGTCAATTCAAACCCACAAGCCACTCCTGAGAAGGAATGGGCAATCTACTTCTGTGGTGATACTGCCTCAGAAACCCAAGGAGTAGGGGTCACTATGAGTTGGATCTGACTCCATGGCAGTGGTTAAGTTTGTTTGCATTACTATGTGTTTGGGACTTTGTATTGATCTAGGATGTATTGATCTAGGAATACAAAGAGTAAAGCCAAGTTCTGGGGCAGTGAGACATGTAAATAGGGTAATTATGTACTATGGGGGTGCTGTAATAGGAGTGTGTCCAAGGTAAAATGGAAAGACATATATGAATAAAATCCACTGAACTAGTTGTCCTGCAATGTTCCATCATAATTTTATTTATTTATTGTTATATATCATTATTAATACGAGCTCTGGTGGCATAGTGTCTAAGACATTTGACTGTTAACCACAAGCGCTGGTACCAGCCACTCCATGGAAGGAAGATTGGGCAATCTACTTCATTAGGGATGTTGTTGTTGTTGTTGTTATGTGCCGTCGAGTCGGCCCCGACTCATAGCGACCCCTTCTTGGGTTTCCGAGGCAGTATCACTACGGAAGTAGGATTGCCCAACCTTCCTTCCGAGGAGTGGCTGGTGGATTTGAACCGCCAGCCATCTGGTTAGCAGGCAAGTGTCTTAGCCACTATGCTACCAGAGCTCCCATTAGGGATACTGCCTTGGAAATAGGAGGAGGCAATAGGTCCACCATTAGTCTGTCAGTTTTTTGTACTTTGGTGGCTTGTGTGTTGCTGTGATTTTGGAAACTTGGTACCAGTATTTCAAATATCAGCAGGGTCACCCATGGTGGACAGATTTCAGCAGAGTTTCCAGACTAAGATGGAATAGGAAGAAGGATGTGGCCAGGTCCATTTCTGAAAAAATTGACCACTGAAAACTTCATGAATAACAGGGAAACAATGTCTGATACAGTGATGGATGATGAGCCCCTAAGGTTGCCAGGCACTGAAATTATGATGGAGGAGAGCTGCTGCCTCAAAGTAAAATTGACTCTATGATACAGATTGTTGTTGTTGTTAGGGGTTGTCGAGTTGTCTCTGACTCATAGCAACCCTATGTACAGCTCAATGAGAAACTGCCTGGTCCTGTCCCAGCTCTATATGACACAAATGGAGTAAAGTTTTTAGGACCTTCTTTTGCTGATACGGCACAACTCAAAATGAGAAGAAACAGCTGAAAACATCTGTTAATAATAAGAATGTGGTGTGTATGAAGTATGAATCTAGGAAAATTGGTAATCATGAAGAATGAAATGGAACACATAGAGATCTGTTTCTGAGGCATTAGTGAGTTGTGAAATGGATTAGTATTGGCCTTTTTGAATCAGAGAATCATGTGGTATACTATGGTGGGAATGACTAATTGAAGAGGAATAGTGTCACATTCATTGTCAAAAACATTTCAAGATCTATGCTGAAGTACAATACTGTCAGTGATAGGATAATATCCACACAGACAAGAATGACCAGTTGATAGGACTATTATTCAAATTTATATACCAACCACTAAAGCCAAAGATGAAGAAATTGAAGAGTTGTACCAATTTCTGCAGTCTGAAATTGACCAAACATGCAGCCAAGTTGTATTGATAATTACTCAAACTCACTGCCATCTGACTCATAGCAAGCCCCTTTGGGTTTCTGGGGCAGTAAATCTTTACGGAAGTAGATTGCCCAGTCTTCCTTTTGTGGAGTGGCTGGTGGGTTTGAACCACCAACCTTCTGGTTAGCAGTCAAGTGCTATAGGCACTAAGGCCACCAGAGCTGCCTTATTGATAATTACTAGTGATTGGAATGCAAAAGTTGGAAACAACAAAGCAGTATTTGCAGTTGGAAAATATGGCCTTGGTGATGGAAATAATGGCAGAATCACATGGTAGAATTTTGCAAGACCAACAACTCATTCATTGCAAATACTTTTTTCAACAACATAAATGCTAATGATATATGTGGACCTCACCAGATAGTATACGCAGGAATTGAGTATATCTATGGGAAGGACATGATGGACAAGGTCAGTGTATCAGTCAGAACAAGGCCAGGGGCCAGCTGTGGAACAGACCATAAATTGCTCATGTGCAAGTTTAAGAGGAAGCTGAGGAAAATTGAAACAAGTAAATGAAAGCCAAAATAAGGTCTTGAGTATATCCCAACTATATTTAGAGACCATCTGAAGAATAGATAAGACACATTGAACACCAGTGACTGAAGGCCAGGAGAGTTGTGGGATGACATCAAGAACATCATACATGTAGAAAGCATATAGTCAATAAAAATGTAAGTAAAGAAGAAAAGACCAAAATGAATGGGAGAAGAGACTCTGAAACTTGGTTTTGAATGGAGAGTAGCTAAGGTCAATAGTAGAACTGATAAACGGCCAAACAGAAGATTTCAAAGAGTAACTTGAGAACATAAAGTAATAAATAATGTGTATAATAAAATGTGTGAAGACTTAGAGTTAGAAAATCAAAAGGGAAGAATATGTTACATGCTTATTAAGCTGATAAATTGAAAGATTCAAGCTTTGAGTTGCAGTATTGTAGGATTCTATGGGCAAAATATTGAATGATACAATAAGCATCAAAAGAACAAGGAAGGAATACACTAAGTCAATCTATTAAAAAGAACTGGTCAAATTATTTCAAGAGGTAGCATGTGATTAAGAACAGGGTAGTACTGAAGAAACAAGTCCAAGGTATACTTGGAAGGAATCGGCAAAAAAAAAAAAAAGGGCTTCAGGAATTGATTGGAATACCAGTTGAGATGTTTCAACAAACAGATGCAATGGTTGTAACACTGGAAGCACACCCTCATTTATGCCAAGAAATTTGGAAGACAACTATTTGGCCAACCAACTAGAAAAGATCCTTATTTGTGCCCATCTCAAAGAAAAGTGATACAACTTAATATGGAAATTATTGAAAAATATCATTAAATCAAACACAAGTACAATTTTGCTGAAAATATCCCCAAAAATGGTTGCAATAGTACATAAACTATTCTATAGGGAACAGCAAGAAATTCAAGTGAGATTCAGAAGAGGATGTAAAACAAGAGATATCATTGCTGATGTCAGATGGATCTTGATTAAAAGCAAAGAATAGCAGAAAATGGAAGCACTGAGAGTATGGCCCCTAGCTTCCCTTCAGGTCTGGAATTGAACTCTCACCTGTGGCTTCCAGTCAACCAAAAGATAGGGATATGAGTTGAACATTTACCTGAGATAGATACACTCCTTGGAGAGAACAATCATGGGAGAAAGAAGGGCTGTTTATGTACAGGAAGACATCTCAGGGGGCAGGAATACA
>NW_006921613.1:2012971-2013522 GCF_000298275.1 Orycteropus afer afer
AGGCTGGCAAAATCAAGGTTGACAAGTAAAAAAACACAGTCCTGATGTTACCAAACCACATGGCAGTCCATTAATTTAAGTCCATTGTAAGTCCCAAGGTCGGCAGAGCATGGCAGGCTGCTGAACAACCACACGGCTACATGCAGGGTCCAAGGTTGCCATAAGCTAGAGACCATTCCCAAAGGCTTGTCCTTGTTTACAGGAAGCAGACCACATTCCCTAAGGCAGCTACTCAGCTGCTCCCAGTAGATTCTACCGTGGAGCTGATTGTCAGTCTCTTCATGGGGAAAAACTACCACCAGCTGTCTAGCCACTCAACCAGGCCCAGCCAAATTGACACACAAACTGAACTACCACAGTGCACCTAACCCAAACCATGTTATTTCCACTGACCTTGTATTCATATGAAAGCTGGGCAATAAATCAGGAAGACTGAAGAAGAGTTCATGCTTTTGAATTGTGGTGTTGGCCAAGAATACTGAAAATACCATCAACTGAGAGAAGAATGAACAAATCTGTCCTAGAAGTACAGCTGGAATGCTCCTTGGAAG
>NW_006921613.1:2040498-2041722 GCF_000298275.1 Orycteropus afer afer
TGCATGGGGTCGCTATGAGTCGGAAACGACTCAACGGCACTTAACAACAACAACAACAAGCACCATCTATCAAAGAGACTATTTCTCCCCCATTTAACAGTCTTTGATCCTTTGTTGAAACCCAATTGCTCATAAGTGGATGGATTTATTTCTGGATTATCAATTCTATTCTACTGGTACATGTGTCTATCATTGAGTCAAAAACAGGCTATTTTGATTACAGTAGCTGTATAATATGTTTTGAAATTGAGGAGTGTGAAGCCTCCTGCATTGCTCCTCTGCAGAAGAGATATCTTGATTACCTTTTCAGGGATGATTTATTGCTTAGTGAGCTAAAAAAAATGAGATATCTCCATTAACACATTAGTTGATAGCATGTATTACAAAGCAAACAGTAGTACTGACTTGCACATTTCATCACTAGTTCAGCGTATTGAGTAACAAAGTTTGTCAATTTTCTCTCAAATTCTTTGATACATTGCCCACAAGTATCAAAATCCTACTTGTGCTCCTGGCATTATTGTTCTCTAGACAGCCTGACACATTCCTGTGATATTAGGCTCTGTTGCTACAGAGTTGGATGACTTGGATGACTGGGGGGTTGGACCCATGTGTAAAAACTAAGGGCTAATAGGAGGGCTATTCATATTTCATAAGATTTTCCTTGGCCAATTCTTTGAGAAGTGGATGGCCTCTTCCTTCTTCCTAGTCTGTCTCAGTCTGTAAGCTGGGATGATACCTGTGCACCATGTGCATCCCACTGGGTTTGAAACACCAGTGGCTCAGCCTCAAAACTCACATCAACATGTCACCATGGTAGGACAAACCGACAGACAAGTTTGTCTCTGTTGGAAAACTCTCCTACCACCCTTACCTGGGTCCCTGCAACTGACTCCTCTTCTGTCCCAGTTCCTGGGCCTTTTAATTCCCTTTCTCCCACTCTGCTGCTCTGGGTGTGGATAACAGAGAAGAATGGGAATTCCCGAACACTTGATTGTACTCATGAGGAAGAGAACAAGGGGACACTACCTGGTTTAAAATCAAGAAGGGAGTGTGTCAGGGTTGCATCTTTTCTCCACATTTATTCAGTCTATATGCTGAGCAAATTATCTGAGAAGCTGGACTATATGAAGAAAAACGTGGCATCAGGATTGGAGGAAGAATCATTAACAACCTGGGATACGCAGACGATACAACTTTGCTTGCTGAAAGTGAGGATGACTT
>NW_006921613.1:2042346-2047029 GCF_000298275.1 Orycteropus afer afer
AGCAGGGATCATGGAACTGGTGCGGGATCAGGCAGTGTTTTGTTCTGTGCATGGGGTCGCTATGAATTGGAAACAACTTGACAGCACCTAAAAACAACAATAACAATAGGAGGGCTAGACTGAAATTCTCAGGTATTTATTATGTGCTTGGGATTTTCACCTAAATAACCTCATTTAGTCTGTACAGTAATCCTTGTGTTAAATAATGTTATCCCCACTTCACAAATAAGGAAAATGAGATTCAGAAGTTATGTGATGTTCTTAAGGTGACACAAGGTAATAATGGACCTAAGTTTTTTGAATTGTAGTCTAGCTCTCCTCCCACTCCCTCATCGTGTTTCTAGGTAGCTGCCTGACTTCCTGCTATGCAATTCTCACATCAAATGGACTCTATTGACTTAGTTAAGTGCCCATTAATTTTATATCAAACTTTACCTTTCTGACCTTCAGCTTTTTCTGATCCCCAGTGGTGGCACAGACCTCAGTACCAAACTGAAGGTAAATGATTCAACCTTACCCAAAGAAGATAAATGGGGTCAGGGAAGGACACTTTATCCCTGTTCAATCTTGGTGTACGTGGGGCTGTTTCATTATTGTTCTTTTTCTTTGGTCCCTTAATACCTTAGAAACTGTGTGGATGAGCAAAGAGGCTTTTGAGGTGTTGAGGACATTTTTAGAAATAAAAGAACAAGGGAAATGTGAAGCTATCATACTTTAAACAGGTAACACACAGGACCTAATAAGGACAACTTGAGAGAGGTGGAAAGGGTGACTGAATGATTCTCAGTAATACAACTCAGGGAGGAAGACCTATTCAAGAAGGAAAAATAGAACAAAGTGAAAAACCAAAAACCCACAAGTAATAGAACTTTTGCTATTAATAACAAAAACAAAAAAACAAAACAAAAACTAACCACAGTCTAATCAACTCATAGCGACCCCTCCTTGGGTTTCTGAGGCGGTATCACTACAGTAGATTGCCCAACCTTCCTTCTGAGGAGTGGCTCATGGGTTTGAACTGGTTGTTAGTCTGTATAATTTCAGGCATAAAGAATTGTAAACACTATGTAGGGATGTTAAATATATAGTTATTACCTGGGCAGAGAAGCTCTCTCCCAGGTCCCACCCTACTTGTGGGAAGAATCTCCACCAGTGAGTGGTGGGTCCAGGAGCAGGCAGTCCCAGGCAGTCCACAAGGCAGTGGTGATCAGCCACAGGGCTGATGGCCCAACAAACTTAACAAAGTGCTAGTCACTCACAAGCACACAAGCCTTTGTTAAAAGGGAAGTGTGTCCCAAAGAAGGAGCAGTCGAGCTCCATGGGTGGAGCCAACCCTAAGATGTCTAACTTACTGATGTATACTGCTTAAAAGGAGTGTTTTTAGGGTGGGGTTGAGTCCCTTGAGTGACAGGTTGAGCAACAGGTCCCAGAGGCCTTTTGCACATGTTTGTTCGGTTCAACAGGAAACTGAATTGAAATAGCATTGAAAAAGTGGTGCTAGTTAGGTTATAATAATAAGGCCACATCATAAGGTTACTTTGGGTCAGGGGTATTAGGCTTCTGTGAATGCCCCAAATTAGGTAATTCCCCCAAACCTCAAGTTCCTGGGTCTAAGGTTATTCTGCTTAATTTTGATTGGCCAGGCCACACAGGCTGTTACAGGTGTTAAGTTCAATAACCTCCTTAAATATTCCACCTCTTTGCCTTTTCTCCTCCCTTCAGGTCTGCCCCAGGGAGGCCTGCTGTCCTATCTTCCTGCCTAACATTTCCTTCCTGAAGGATATGTGAGCCTTATCCCTAAAATGAGATGGGTGTTGTCTCCTGGCTACTTCCTGCTGTAAGCAGGTCATTGTCCTGCCTCATAGAGACTGGTGAGCCCTTCCTTACTTTCTCTAGAGGAGAAAAGTGCTTGGAATTTCTAGAGGCTAATGATCTGGACAAGTGCTATGGCTAAATGCAATAGGCAAAAGCAACTTTTTTTGGCGGGGTGTTTTTGCCAACCTCCTACTCCTTGTTCTCTGTGAATTATGAAGAGGGATCTTCAAAGCATTCTCTGGCTTGGTCCAATTGAGTCATTGGAGAGGTTGGCAGAGGACTGTGTCTCGGGCACTTAGGAAACATTTGGAGTTTCACAGCCTGAAGCCTAGAAATGACAAAAATGGTTATATGGTTTAAAATCATGCATCCCAGGGCCAGGATGACGATAAAAATTATTATTGGAACTAACAAAGGGAGGAACAGAGACAAAAGTCAAGAAGGGATGCTGTAGGAGGTGTTACTTTTTATTTTAGTTGCTGATTCTAAGATACTGTTTATGTTCTCCTGTACCTGCCCTGACTTATTGATGTAAAAACACTGTTGCTGATGATACATGCAAGTTCACCCTTCTGCTGCTGTGATTAGGTCTAATGCTCTTCTATTTTGTAGAGCTACCCTGGCCAATGAGTCCATTTGTTCTTGTAAAAGCATCAGGGTCTCACTGGTGACTAGTAAAGCCTTTGCTGTCTCCTTAGCTATGTTCTGTTTTACTCCCATCAAAGTTCCTCCTGTTGCTGCCCCCAGGGTAGCTAGTAAGATGAATAGTGAAACAAGTGGAATGAAGGGCACCTGCCATTTTAGCTAAGCAACCCTTTGACCTTAATGGAAATGTAGGATAGCATAATTTTAGGCCATTTGGATGTCTGGAAGTACATACCCTAAGGAGCAGATCTCTTTTCATGGGGGAGGGAGAACACAGTAAGCCTGGGTGACACATATCCAAGATACTCTTTCCTGGAGGTTTAGCTGGCCCAAAATACTGATCCTAGCAAGGAGCTGGGGAGACTTTCTTCTTTCCCTTTGAATTTTGTTCCCCACCATTCCGCCCTTTGTGCAGTGAGGGTGGTGGAGACTAGGGGATCCAATAAAGGATGGGTTACTGATGTGTTAATGTATTTGGTGATCAGGGATCCCTGTCTAGGACTATAATGAAGGGCCCATGTAGAAGTTCTGGCCAGTGTAGGGCCTTTACTCCTTGTTCCTTGGCCCAATAAAACGTTTAGGCCCCTAGCTGGTTTTCCCTAGCAGTATCGGGAACTTGGTTTTGGAATAGGAAGGAGGAGTACTGAAGGGTGGGGTAATTTTTTGAGAACAAAGTTCTTGGTGTCTGTTTTAGGGATACTGACAGAGATTTTTTTAACACCACAGAAAACTATTTAAAAAGTCCGCAAGCATTGCAAATATAGAGATCCTACTTGAACTCCATCACTGTTGTTGCTGGTCATTATGCAAATAGGTAAGTGGGTTTGCTTAGCATTGGTTATAAAGGAAAATATGTCTCCTTCAGGAGGTGATATAGCTGAAGTGATGGGGTTACTGGTTTAATAAGAAACTTTTTTGCCTTGTTTTTTGCTATTGTCCCCCATGTGAAAGGACAATCTGTCTCATAGGGGAATGTTAGGTTGCTTCAATTTCTTTGGCAAATGGATTGTACATATCCCCAACTTTTGCTGGAAAGATATAACCAACAAGTTTTATTTAAGTGAAGGTATTGAGCAGTGGAATTGACTAGCTCCAAAGCTATTGGGGTAGTGCAGGACTGTCACTTGACAAAGACTTATCAGTATAAGCAGAGCTAGGATAAAAAAGGCTTTTAACTAATTTTACTGTTGTGCACAAAATGAAGCTCTTGCAGGAAAGGGAATAGATCAACTTCTACACTCACAAACAGCAATCAGAATAATGAATAGGATATAAGTGTGATGCCTATACCGATGTACATTTTTGTTTTTGTTAGGTGCTGTCAAGTCATGTCTGACTCAGTGACTCTATGCATAGCAGAATGAAATACTGTCTGGTCCTGTACCAGCCTCATGATGCTTGTTATACCTGAGTCCCTTGTTGAAGCTGCTGTGTCAGTCCATCTCGTTGAGGGCCTTCTTCTTTTTCATTAACCCTACCTTTTGCCAAGCATGATATTCTTCTCCATGGAATGGTTCCTTCTGACAACATGACCAAAGTAGATGAGATGAAGTCTGGCCATTCTCACTTCCAGGGAACATTCTGGCTGCACTTCTTCCAGGATAGATTTATTAGTCCTTTTAGTAGTCTGTGGTACTCATAGCATTCTTCTCCAACACCACAACTCAAAGCATCAACTCTTCTTCAGTCTTCCTTATTCACTGTCCAGCTCTCACATGTATAAGAAATGATTGAAAATACCATGGCTTGGGTTAGGCACACTTTAGTCTTCAAGGAGACATCTTTGCTCTTCATCACTTGGAAGAGGTCTTTTGCAGATTTGCCTGGTGCAATACATCATTTGATGCCTTGACTGCTGCTTCCATTGGTGTTGATTATAGAACCAAGTACTATGAAGTCCTTGACAGCTTCAGTATTTTCTTCATTTATCATGATGGCGCTTATTGGTCCAGTGTGAGGATTTTGTTTTCTTTATGTTGGAGTGTAATCCATACTGCAGACTGTAGTCTTTAATCTTTATCAGTAAGTGTTTCAGATCATCCTCACTTTCAGCAAGCAAAGTTCTGTCATCTGTGTATGATAGGTTGTTAATGAGTCTTCCACCAACCTGATGCTAAGTAGTTCTTCATATAGTCCAGCTTCATGGATTATTTGCTCAGCACACAAATGGAATAAGTATGGTGAAAAGATTCAACCCTGATGTACTCCCTTCCTAATTTTAAA
>NW_006921613.1:2048392-2050076 GCF_000298275.1 Orycteropus afer afer
TATTTACAATGAATAAGTCATTGGTCTTGCAAAATTCTGTTATGCGATCTTCGTGTTATTTCTGTCACCAAGGTCATATTTTCCAAATACTGGTAACTCTTCTTTGTTTCCAGCTGTTGCAGTCCAGTTACCAGTGATAATCAATACATCCTGATTGCATGTTCTGTCAATTTCAGACTGCAGAAGTTGGTAAAAATCTTCAATTTCCTCATCTTTGGCTATGGTGGTTGGTGCATAGAATTGAATAATAGTACTATTGACTGGTCTTCCTTGTAGGCATATGGATATAATCCTATCACTGACAGCATTGTACATCAGGATAGATCTTGAGACAGTCTTTGTGATGATGAATGCCATATCATTCCTCTTCAAATTGTTATTCTCAGCATAGTAGATCATATGGTTTTCTGATTCAAAATGGCCCAAACCAGTCCTTTTCAGCTCAATAATGCTTAGGATATTGATCTTTATGTGTTCCATTTCATTTTTGACAACTTCCAATTTTCCTACATTCATACTTTGTACATTCCATGTTCTAATTATTAGTGGATGTTTGCATCTGTTTCTACTTATTTTAAGTTGTGCCATATCAGCCAACAGAGGTCCTGAAAACTTCATTCTGTCTATATCATTAAGACCGTCTCTACTCTGAGGAGTCAGCTCTTCCCCAGTCATAATTTGAGTTCCCTCTGACCTGATGGGATCATCTTTGGCACTATATTGGACAGTGTTTCAGGGCTACTCATGATATTTTCCAGTAATATATCAGACAGTGCTTCATTGCTATTCATAAGGTTTTCGCTGGCTAGTTGTTGAAGTGGACGTCCTCTTTTTTCTTCTAAATCTGTCTAAGCCTGGAAACTCCGCTGAATCTTGTCCACCATGGGTACCCTGCTGGCATTTTGCAATACCAGTGCCAGGGCCTCCAGCCTCACAGCAGTGTGTAAGCCACCGTAGGATGACAAACTGACAGACATGTTTGCCTCCCTTAGTCATTCCTAAACGCTGTGTCTCCACCTCTCTGGGGCCTGGCCTTAAAATAAAGCCAGGCCCCAGCCTGTGGTTCCTGCCCTGTCTGGGGCCTAGCCATAAAATAAAGCTGGCCCTGAAGCCAAGCCAAGCAGTCCTGAGCCTGCAGTGCCCACCCTCTCCGGGGCCTGGACTTAAAATAAATGCGATGTATAGGCTGATAAATCTTGAGAAGAATCCTTTTTTGAAGAGAAGTTTGAGGTCTTCCACAGGTGTAAGATAGTTAACCTGTGTCCTGTGGGTCTTCAGATGGCTGTCTGGCCAGTTTAATTCTGGGGATTGGTATCCAGCTGTTTGTTCCTTTCAGTTTCACACCTGTGGGAGTTGATAACACCTGATAAGGCCCTGTCCACAAAGGCTATAATTGAGAATGAGGTCCTCTCTCCTTCCAGTCTTGCATTAGGACCCAACTTCTAAGCAGGATTGTAGGATCTGTGAGTTTTTGTTGGGACTAGGGAGGATTTGCTGCCCCAAATCAAGAAGGGCCTATTAGACCTTACTCAGGTCAGTCGTGTGTTGCAGGATCACATCCATGTCTGGTACTTCTTGGAAGACCTGTAAGTGGAAAGGTCTTCCATACATTAATTCAAAAGGGCTTAAGCCTGTTGTCTTCCTAGGGAGGCTCTTCTTCTTCTTCTTCTTTTTTTTTTTTTTT
>NW_006921613.1:2051926-2052521 GCF_000298275.1 Orycteropus afer afer
GCAGGTCCAGGTTCATCACCTATGTCCTGTGCCAGCACTCCCACTGCCACCTTTTTCTTCTCATCTATGTACAAATAATAGGGTTTTATCTGGGTCAGGGATTCCCAAGGCTGGTGCCTGCTGTAGGGAACATTTGAGATCCTCAAATGCTGCCTCTTGTTCCTTTCCCTAGATAAGGTGTTCTTCTTTTTTGCCCTTTAAGGCTTCATACAGTGCCTTGGCTATTTTCTCCAATCATGGTATCCAAATCCAGTAGAACCTGCCATGCCCAGAAATTCTCTAATATGTTTACAGATGGAAGGAGAGGCATGTGTACAAATAGAAGACACTCTGGCATGGGACAGCTTATGCTGCCCTGGTGGGATAGTGAACTCTAGTTGTGCCTTCTCCTTTGAAACCCAGTACACTTTCTAAGCCAGGCAGTTTAATACCCTTTGGGTGTGAGCCACTGATTGCTAATAGTTGGGGCTACAGACTAATAGATCATCTTCATACTGTACTATGGTGCTAGGGGACGGCGTTTCTAGCTCTCCTGGGAGTCTACTTAATATGTTCCTAAAGATTTGAGGGGAATCCCTGAATTCTTGTGGCAAAA
>NW_006921613.1:2057401-2058943 GCF_000298275.1 Orycteropus afer afer
TTATTTCTGGACATGCTGCCATTTTGATTTTGTATTGTTGATTGTTCTAATGAGTGCATATCTTCCTGGTGTTAATGTGTTATTCCTAGAAGTTGAGCTATGTTGAGTTCAGGTGAAGTTGAATTCAGTTCCCAGCTTGAAGTGTCTCTAAGGATTGTAGTGTCTGGGGTTCCACCAGTCTCCATCAGAGCAATAATTTTTTTTTTTTCTTTTTTTTAATCACTTTATCATTTTGAGTTTGGCTCCACACTTTCTGTCACCTTCTAATCTTTCACCTTTCAGAGTGGTTGGCAGTGGTAGCTTGGCACCATCTAGTTCTTCTGGTCTCAGGGTTGTGGAGGCTAAGGCTCACATGGTCCATTAGTCCTTTGGACTATTTCCTTGAGTCTTTGATTTTTTTTTTCTTTCTTTTTTTGCTCCACACTGGGAGAAATTGAGAGTTGCACCTTAGATGGCTGCTCACAAACTTTTAAGACCCTAGTCACTACTCTTTAAAATAGGATGTAGACTATTTTCATTGTGGACTATGTTGTATCAATTGACCTTCATATTCCCAAAGAATGAGCCCTCCAGCCCAGCAACTTACTCCCTGAAGGTGTTTGGTTATGGTTAAGAAGTTTTTATAACTTTGCTTTCTGTATGCTCTAATATATTCATAGATATATTTGCAGCACATACAAATACATATGTAGAAATATCCTCTGTCTAGCCTATTCATGAGTGTAGTCCTGTTAGCCTTCCCACACCCATTAACCTTGTGTGATTATCTTTGTATCCATACATACATTTTTATTACTGTCATTGCAGGAGTGTATATGTAGCAGTATTGACCTTTGGTGTCTCTAACTCTTGGAATCCTCCTTGTGTAGTCCTCTGCCTTGATCATTTTATGCTCACTCCTATCCCCCCTGTATATTGTCTTTCCCTTCACTCAAGTTCATACACATCAAAGTGGGATTTTTGAGGCCTCTAAACTGCTCTTAAGAACTCTTCTATGAAGTCAGGATCCTCTACCATCTTTAAATGAAGACTGTATAAAGCTATTTGTAAAGAGTTTGTATTCTGAGGTCACACAATTCACATGCTGGAAAGGTGGAGGTGACAGAAAGTTCATCTCCATTTTCTGATATCATCAAATCCTCCAGATGGCTGAAATCAACTTTTCCTTAAATATACCTAAAGTGTCTGTGAACCCCCATTTCTCACGTTGTGGGAAATTCAGCTTCTCCAAGATCCCTAAGAACCTTCAGGTGGTTTACAATTCTTCTGGTAACCTCTTGCCCTAGTCTCGTTTATCCAGGGAGTTGATCATTCTTTGTGTTTCATTTCTGTGACAGCTCTTTCTGCACTATCTGGTCTGTGTTGAGCACTGTATCTATTCATTCATTTCCTCACAGTACCACTTATGATAAAGCTGTTGTTTGTGGCTAATCTTTACTACAATTTTGGTGAATAGGATCATTGAGTGCACAACAGGCAACGAGTTAAAATTCAATAATAGACATTGTCCTCAAATTTTGTCCATCACTCTTCTGTTAAGAA
>NW_006921613.1:2059348-2060967 GCF_000298275.1 Orycteropus afer afer
AAGGCACTTGACTGCTAACCAGAAGGCTGGCGGTTCAAACCCACCAGCCACTCCTTGGAAGGAAGGTTGGGCAATCTATTTCTGTAGTGATACTGTCTCAAAAGCCCAAGGAGGTGTCACTGTGAGTCGGGTCTGACTTGACGACACATAGCAACAACAACATAGAATCAACAGTACCAGAAATAAGACATTCTCAGCTCATCTAGAAACCCCTAATATAACCCTTTCCAATCTCCTTTTCCCTTCCCCATTATCAGGACCTGCATGTGCAACCCTAAACATTATGTGTTGATATTGATTGATATTGAATTTCATATTATTAAAACACATAGTAAGTACTGTCTGGTGCTCAGCCTAATTTGGTCAACCTTAATTTTTGTGATTCATCCCTATTTTTGTCTGTAATTACAGTTTATTTTCTTGACTATATGGTATGCCATTGTTTGAGTATGCCATTTATTCATTCTGTTGTTAATGTCTTCCATGATGAATGGGGCTAAGAGCATTCATAACATGTTTCCCAGAACATACATATATTAATTTTTTTTTTACATACACCTGAGTCTTGCCACCCTCTGTGAGGTAGGTGAGAAATTTGGAAGTCAAGGGATGTATTGGCTGGATTCTCCTCCAGTTCATGGTAATGAGAAAGTCAAAGGTGGCTATGATGTAAGTATCTGATTTATTTTTCCATTCTAGATCACTCATTCATCCTACAATAATGTATATTGAGGTCAATGTACTAGGAACTGAGAACAAAATTATAGTAAACAAAAATAGATACAGTCCTAATAGCATATAAGCTGGTGAATAAGATGTATATTAATCAAGAAAGAATACCAGCAAATATGAAATTGCAACTGTGGTAAGTGCAGTGAAGGATCAGTATATGGCCTGAGGGATTATCACAAGAGTGAAGAGCTGAAGTAGCCATGAGTTCAGTAAGAGAAAGTTCCCTTCTAGAAGAAGATAGAGAAATTGAGATTGGAGGGGTAGAGAAAAGTTAACTGGGCAAGGAAGCTGGAGAGAAGAAATACTTGTATCGGAACAGCAGGTGCAAAGGGCCAATAGATGGAAGAAGTGTTGTACAGTTGAGAAAAAAGTAAGCTAGAAGACATTGTAGCTGAGGGACCAAGAATAAGGGCTGTGGTGGGAGATAAGTCTGCAGAGGTGGGGGCAAGCTTTAGAGCATGTAAAGAATTGAAGTCTTTATTCTAGAAGCAATGGGAAGGCAATGAAGAGTTTTAAACAGAAGAGATGTAGAGTTGGGGCAGTGTTGATGATGAGTACAGATTTTCATGTCAAAAAGAATTTGTGTTACACACACATTAAAACTGCACTATGGAGATAGACAGGATTTTTGCCAGAGTATTTATAGAGAGATCAGTTTGGAGCTATTTCAGTAGTACACATACAGAACCTTTACAAAAAAGGACAACAAAGGAGACCCCAAAGAAAGTTTCAGTCAAATCTATTGGATCAATAAAGACTATGTTTTATAATTGTAATATTATAAAGTTGCAAATCACTTGAAAAAATAGCTTAAAAAGTCTATGCATTTGTGAATTAAATTACATTTTACTAAATGACCCTTAGGTATAAGAAAAAATAATGGATGG
>NW_006921613.1:2062639-2064735 GCF_000298275.1 Orycteropus afer afer
TTTTTTTTTTTTTTTCAAGTAAGTCACCAGGCTTTTCTTCCAAGGTAGCTCTGGGTGGACTTGAACCTTCAACTTTTCTGTTAGCAGCTGGGAATGTTAATCATTTGCAACTGCAGAACTCCAAGAGAAAATAACATTTTCCCCTGTAATTCATGTAGACAGTTTTACAGGTGAAGAAGTTGTTGCCCAGAGTTAGAGAGTCCATGGCAAAACTAGTGTTTGACATTTAGTCCAGCTGTTGCCAAGTTTGGTCCTCTTAAGAGTGTGAGTTCTGAAGTTAAGCAGACCTGGGTGTAAGCCCTGACTTGGCCATTCACTAGTAATGGTTTTGAGCAATCTTTTTACGCTTTAACTTTTTTATCTACACCATGCACATGGGTATGGTTCCTTTATTTTAGAATAGTTCGTTGTATGTTCAATGAATAGACTCATGTAAAATGCTTTGCTTTACTTCATTCAATGCTTTAGCACATATAATGGCTTAACAATTATTTCCTTAAAATTAACGGTCAGAAATTGATTTTTGATTCTAAGCCTGTACCAAGAAGAAAGGATTCCTGGTGACACAACAGTTAGGTGCTCGATTGCCAAATGAATGTCAGCCTCCTTGCTCCACGGGAGAAGGAGCTGGTGATATACTTAAAAAATCCATTCCCATAAAGATTACAGCCTAGAAAACTTTAGTGGCATTTCTGATCTGATCTCTACAAGGTCAAATTGCCTCTGTGTCTCTCAAAACGACTACTGAACAGAAGCTTTGGCACTCTAGCCTTCCACTTCCCTTTCTCCACAAAATTTCATAGTCCCCAGTTTTCCTTGTTTACTATTGCAGCAGCTTCTTGTACATTCTCCTACAGTTGTCTCCTGTGTTTGATGAGAAATTTAGTTAGCAGCTACTACTATTAATGCTGTAGATCCAAGCTTTGTGCTAACCTTTCTCATATGGAGGTCAGTACTGTACTTAATGTAATTAGCCCTTTGACTGCTAACCAGAAGGTTGGCTGTCCAAATCCACTAGCCACTCTGTGGAAATCTACTCTGTGGAAACCAAGACTGGGAAATCTACTTCCATGAAGATGTACCACCTCAGAAACCCAATGAAGGTTGCTATGAGTCTGAATTGCCTCTATCGCAGTGTTTTTTTTTTTGGTTTGTATTTGAAAGAGTAAACTATCACTTTGTTTTCTTATAATAATCCACTGTTATATTTGAAACATCCCTCACATCACTGGTGAAAGAGTGTTTCAAAACAGAACCTATGCTCAGTTTCCCTTGTGTTGTATTTCTTGCCCACCTGAATGTTTTCCCCAAGTTTGGAAATGGCCTCTGTTTCCCCTTGTTGCCTCCATCCCATTAGTTTACTGTGAATTTCCATTTCCATGTCTTTGTACCCAGGTTGGTTAAATAAACTTGGTATTTCTTTTTGAGAACTACAGGTCTCTATCCAGATCCAACCCTGATGATCCATTCTAGAACACAAGAATTTCTTGTAGACTTTGCATCCAGGCTCTACAGCTCCCCACTTTATTCTCTAACCCTTCCTAGATGCTTGCAGCCTCTCTACAGGAAAATAAGCTGCTGAAACCATCAACATTAAGAGACATGACAGTGTCCTTTTTCTGTTATTCCAAGTGTGGACCTTTGAGTTCTTGACTTACCTGCTAGTGACTTGTCTTAGCTGAGTGGGGAAGAGTAACCCAAGGTAACAATTAAACTAAGAACAATGTTTTCTCCTTAACAAACAAAATTTTAGAATCCTTAAATATTTGACCCATTCTTTTATAAAAGAAGAAGGAGGATAAGATTCTGTGTTCCATATTTTTTTCTCCCCTAAGGGTTTCAGTTAAATGTACATCCACCAAGGAAAGCATTATATATTATATCTTTTCAGAAACAAGAAAGATGTAAAGGACCAAAAACGAGTACTACTACTCCTTCAAAATAGTTAGTACTTGGGCTGAAAGAATGCTTATTTGGGGGCTCAATTTATCTGTATTTTTCCACTGTAGCATGTTTAGGGATGCTTTCGTCTGTATTAAAGTCCCCTGCTATGACTCTGGAGTCATCTATTCACCTTTTCAACTTTTTTAAAGTCT
>NW_006921613.1:2066535-2067066 GCF_000298275.1 Orycteropus afer afer
TTTCTCTTTCAGGGTTTTATATATACCATCCCATTGTCTTCTCACTTGCATGGTTTCTGCTGAGAAATCAGAGCTTATTCTTACTGGTTGTCCTTGTAAGTAACTCTTCATTTTTCCTGTGCTGCTTTCTGGATTCTTTCTTTGCCTTTGGTTTTGGTGAGTTTGGTGATGATATGTCTTGGTGATTTTCTTTTGGGGTCTATCCTGTTTGGGATTCATTGGACTCGCTGAATTGATATATTTTCATCATTTTAGGGAAGTTCTCTTCCAACAAATTTTAGACAACTTCCTCAGTGGTTTTCTTTGTCTTGTTCTGGAATTCCAGTTATCCATAGGTTATTCTTTTTGATGGCATCCCTCATGAACCTTAGGCTTTCTTCATTTTGTTTTGATCTTTTTTTCTTATTGATCTCTTTTTGAAGAAGTATTCAGATGTTTGTCTTCAGTCTTATTAATTCTGTCTTCCATTGATTTGATTCTACTCCTTTGCCCTTTCAATGTGTTACCTATTTCTGAAAATTTAGTATTAGT
>NW_006921613.1:2069331-2069818 GCF_000298275.1 Orycteropus afer afer
ACTTCTTTTCAATTGGACTTTAAAAAAAAAAGTCAACTACCTTCTTCATCTGATAAAAGTATATACCTTAAATCTTTTTTTTTTTTTTTTTAATTCTGCATTTCAGGTGTTTTTCATATGGGTGCAGTCATCTAGGAGGTGGCATCTTTAGCAAAAGATGTAGACTTATTTTCATGTCCCAGTTCTACCATATACTAGCTAGGTGACATTAAGAAACGTAACATTCTTGAAAATCATTTCCTTACATTGTTAGGAAAGGAGCTCTGGTGGCGCAGTGCCTAAGGCATTTGACTGCTAACCAGAAGGTTGGCAGTTCAAACCCACTAGCCACTCTGCAGAAGGAAGATGAGGCAGCCTACATCTGTAAAGATTTGCTGCCTTGGGAAGCTGATGGGATTTACTCTGAGTTGAAATTTATCTCTATGGCAGTGTGTTTTATAGTGTTAATGACCTAAACAACAGCCGTTCTTTACACCCTCTCCCTTAA
>NW_006921613.1:2070287-2072859 GCF_000298275.1 Orycteropus afer afer
AACATTAAGAAACATAATACCATACAACAACAACCAAAAACATCCAAACCCCCCAAAAAACCAACAAAAAACCAAACCCATTTTTGTAAAGTCAATTCTGACTCACACAGACGCTATAGGATAGGGTAGAACTGCCCCCATAGACTTTGCAAGGTGATAATCTTTACAGAAGCAGATAGCCACATCTTTCTCTCATGGAACAGCTGGTAGATTCAAACTTCTGACCTTTCATTAGCCGCTGAGTGCTTTACTGCTGTGCTGCTAGGGCTCAAGTAAGCAGATGCCAGCTGCTGTGCTTTACCTGCTCTGTCTCATAACTACCCTTAAGATAGATGCTCTCATTCCCATATTTCAGATGATGAAATGAAGATGTAAAGAGGTTAAATAGCTCTCCTAAACTGCTACAATTAGTAAGTTGAGAAGCTTGAATTCAAACTCAGGGATGTCCAACAGGTACCTGTTGTTTTAACTACTGCACTTCAGTGCTCAAATTGTACACAAAGTGAAAGTGACAGTTTTTAAGTAAAGGTTTGGGAGGTTTTCAAACAGTATGTTTTACTTAATAGAATCTGTGAAACTGTGTTAGTTTTGCTGAAGAATGATGATTAACTCATTAGCAGGATCTAAGTTTTTGGGTGATGGTACAGGTTGAGGACCAGAGTGGACTTTCTTGAGAAAGTGATATCTAGGATGACTTTCCACTGCTCATCTGTCAGTTTGTCATAGGGCTGGCTTGTGTGTCACTGTTACACTGGAAGCTATGCCACAGGTGTCTCAAGTACCGGTAGAGTCACTCATGAAGGACAGGTTTCAGCAAAGTCTATCATAAGATAGACTAGGAATAAGGCCTGATGATTTGCTTCTGAAAATTAGCCAATGAAAACCTTACTCATAACTACAGAACATTGTCCCATATAGTGCTGGAATGTGAGGATGATTATGAACATGGTGAGGGACTGGACAATGTGTCATTCTATTTACATATAACATCACTGTGAGTTAGAATTTACTCAAGGGCACCTAATAGCAGCAACAGGATGATCATGGGGCTATATTTACTTGAGCTCCACTATTGTCATTTATTATTGACCTAATTAATTTATTTATGTCACCAATCACCATGTGACAGACACTGTGATAGATGTGGGAGACTCAAAGAACCATATGACTTGCTGTCTTTAAAGACTTCCTCATTCTCTCCATTCTAGCAGGATTCAAGTACAAGAGTGAAGATTAGAACATGATCAAGAGGAAGTTAAGAGTGAGAACTAGGGTCTACCTAGGACCAAACTCACTGCTGTCCAGTCAGATCTGACTCATAGAGACCCCTCCTTGGGTTTCTGAGGTGGTATCTCTACAGAAGTAGATTGCCCAGTCTTCCTTCTGAGGAGTGGCTGGTGGGTTTGAACCACCAGCCTTCTGGTTAGCAGTCTTAAGCACTATGCCTCTAGAACTCCTGTACCTAGGACTAAGGGCATAAAAAGAGGATAAAAGGTTGAGTGAGTTGAGACAGAAAGAGAAAGAACCAATAGTCTCATTAAGAATCTAAAAGAGGATAGCTGTTTGTAATTACATACCAATAAAGAAGAAATAGAAACATCATGTGATCATTTATTCCTCCATTCATGGACTAGATCTTATTGTAAAGACCATGGATTCCAATTCCCTGTCTTTAACCCTTCAAAGCCTTACAATTTGAGGAAAGATCCAGGAGTAAGTTAATTTCTATATAAAGAAACGGATTAAAAGCCATATTAGAGTAATGAACACGGATTTAACAAAATACTTCTGATAAGGGTTCAGTCAAGAAAAGCTTTATGTGACTTAAATTAAGTGTGAACTGGCCTGTAAATGAAAGTACTTGTTCTCTGTATCTTTGTCAACAGTTAAGGTAATCAATCTTGAAAAATTCATGTAACTTTTGAGCAAAACTAAAACTCTTACTTATGTTACATTTCTCTGACAACTTAGTGATACTGAGCATGTTTTCACATGTTTGTTAGCAATTTGCACTATTATGTGAATTTCCTGCTTTAATTCTGTGCCTATTTTTATTGGATTATTATTAAAAAATTTTTTCCCATAGGGGCTCTTTACATATTCCTCATAGAAATAAGTTTATCTGTTTTTCAGTGTTGCAAGCATTTTATCTTGATCTATCACTTCTCTTCATTTTGTTTATAATAAGTGTTGAAATTTTCAATTTTGATGTAGTGAAACTTCTTGATCTCTTCCATTAGGTCATTTGTGTTCAGGGATATATTTAAGGATCCTTTCTCTACCTCCATATATATTTATTGATAGGACTATATTCCTCATTCCAACAGTGATCTGGAATTAGTATAGCTAGTTCAATCCATTTTCACAGCTATAGAATTCCTATTAGCACATGTTAAAAATAAAATGGAATGTGAAGGAAGAGAAAATAAAGTTAACAACTGTATTTTATCCATCTGTTTCTAAGGACTAATTAAATATCTTTACATTAGTGCATGGAACTGATGAATTTCAAGGATGATTTGACCTACTTTTAAACAAAAGAAAGAATTCCACAGAGCTGTGCAAACATTTT
>NW_006921613.1:2073299-2082104 GCF_000298275.1 Orycteropus afer afer
ATATATAAATAAAATAAAGGCTGAGTCATCCAAGTAAAATCCTCATTCTAAAAGGCATAAGGCAATTTAAAATCCTAAAAGCAGCAGTCATTCAGTGTTGGGCTCGAACCTGAGGCATGCTAATTTCTAAATCTGTAGGGAGGAAGAAATGATTGGCTTAATATGTTATTTAAAAACAGCTACAACAACAAAAACATTGCCCTTGAGTCTATTCTGACTCATAGTAACCCTATAGAAAGGGTAGAACTGCCCCGTAGAGTAATCTTTATGGAAGCAGACTACCATATCTTTGTCTTGAATAGTGACTGGGGGGTTCAATTGCTGACCTTTTGATTAGCAGCGAATAACTTAACCACTGTGCCACCAGGGCTTCTTTAACATGCTATGGGGAATATAAAATGATCTGCCTCTAGTAGAGTAACTATGTCGCCCAAGACAATCCAATGGATGGAAGATGTATATATTGTTTGGTCAGGTTTGTTATGAGGAAATATCAGTTGGTAGGTGGGGGTCCTCAATGGTAGAGGTGCAAGTGGTGACAATGTTATGGACCATCTGCCCAATAGTGAACAAATAAAAGCTGTAGGTGTTATCCTTTAGATAGGGCATTTGCAAATGTTAGAATTCATAGCTTCTAACCAAATAGGCTGGAGATTAGGGCAAGACTTTGGTTCCAGCATAGGGAGTGAGAAGGTAGCTGGAAAATTAAGGCAGAAGATCATTTATATCACTGGGATATTGTACGGATGTGAGCTGTACCTTATTCATTCTTTCATTAAGTATTTGCTTAGTAACTGCCAGGGATTGGGGATAGCAGTGATCATAAAAGACAGAATCTTCATCTTCGTTGTCTTTGGATTCTACTGGGGGAAGATGAACCAAAAAAATAACACAGTCACTGCCATGGAGTGAGTTCTGAGTCATAGCGCTCCCATTGGGTTTCCAAGCCTGTAAATCTTTTTGGAAGTAGATTGCCCCATCTTCCTTCCATAGAGTGGCTGGTGGGTTTGAACCACCAGCTTTCTTGTCAGCAGGCAAATACCTTAGGCACTATACCACCATATCTCCTAGGGGAAGATAGACAAAAAATAAAATTTCATAAGTAAAATACAGTCTTTTCCACCTGATGGTGTAGGCTACAGATAAAAAGGGAGTTAGGAATGCGAATAGAGACAATCAAGGTGCAGGCTCTGCAGTTTAAATAGAATGCCTTGGAGTTTATCAATTAGAAAGGAGTGTTTGAGCAAATACCTGAAGGAGATGAGGGAGTAAATCATGAATCCATGTAGGGAAAAGAGGGTTCAGACTAAGGGAATGGCAAGTACAGAGGCCTTGAGATAAAAGATTGCTTAATTTGCATATAGGTGATGGCTCTACAAGAGAACAATAGATTGTTTATTGTAAGGAATTGGCTTAAGTGATCATGGAGGTTGGCTAAGCAAGTATAAGATTTGTAGGTTGGACAGTCAGGAGGGGAAGATAGAGAACAGAGTGGACTCCACTTATGGGCCAAATCTCTTGTTCACAGATTGAATTTATTCTTCCCTAGTCTTCCAAAAGATTCGGTCAGGGCCACATAGATTATGCAGGGTAATCTTCCTTGAAGTCAACTAACTGGAAATTTTAATTACATTTGTAAAGTCCTCTCATAGTAATGCCTCATTTAGTGTTTGATTGAATAAGAAGGGACTGTAGTACGAGGAAGGTCACTAGGTAGTACAAATGGTTTGTACTCAACTGCTAACCTAAAGGTTATTTATCCATTCCCACACTGTGGTGCCATGTAAGAAAGGTCTGGCAATCTTTATTAAAGATTATAGCCAATAAAATCCTATGGAGTACTTCTATTCTGTAGTACCTGTGGTTGCCATAACTTGGAATCAACTTCATGGCAATGGCCTTGGTTTTGATTTTTGCTAATCTAACTGTTGACACATCAAGGAAGCCACTGCAGCAAGTTCAAAGAACAACAAGGAACTGATAGGCTTAGAGAGGTGAGTATCTGGGAGAAATAATAAGAGTCAGGGAAATAATGAGATCCATTGTAAGGACTTTGAAACTTGTTCTGAGAGAAATGGGAAGACATTGGAAGATTGTGAGCAGAGCGAGATGTAATCTGATTAATATTTAAAAAAATCACTTTGGTGCTTTAGAGGCAATAGATGGAGGTGGGCTAGAAATACTATAACTTGGAGGCTGTGTGGTGCTGGGTTTGCTCATCACATAGTAGGCACTATATTCAATGACTTGAAGTCTTAATTCTAAGCCTCATTGAACCCCATGGTCTGAGGCTTAATCAGGACACTTTGTGCATTTACTTAGATTCCAAGACTTAATGAACTTGGGATAGTGGGGATAGGTGTGAGGGATCTGTGTTAATTACCTATTGCCAATTTAACAGAAATACCAAATGTAGGGAGTTTTAAAGAACTAAAATTTATTTTCTTGAGGCTAGAAGTCCAAATAAGAGTCAGCCCTGTCTATTTCTTCCTTGTCAGTAGCCCTGGGCAGTCCACTGTTCCTTGTTTGTAGATAATCCTCATGTTATGTCTCTTCTGGTGTGTATATGTGTGTGTACCCTTTCTGATCTTGTCATAACTCAGAGGGATTAGTTTTATAATCCACTGTGCTTGGTTATAGCTTAGTTAACATAAAAAAGGAAACCTTATTTTCAAACAGGATTGTATTTATAGGTATAGGGGCCATGGTTTCAATACGTAGTTTTTTGGGCCACAATTCAACCATAATAGGACTCAAAGATGAACAAGACAAAACAGTATATACCCTTTTGTTTCTTCCTAAGTGGTGCTATTTACAGTGAACATTCTAACTAGTCATGCACAAATAGGGACTAAAATGGTAAGTGATGGTCAGTGTTTCTGCTGTGGTTTGTGGTGTATGGTAGATTCTATACCTTCTTATACCCAGCCCACACTTTGAGCTTTCTCAGATAGGTGGTACAAGGGGCCTTCCAGTCAAGGCATAGATTTTGATACCTTGATTTCCTGACTTCTTGATTATCTTTATTGTTTTAGCTGGAAACAAAACAAATGAGCAAGTAGAAAGAAAAAATGAATATGGGGATGTGTCAGCTACTGTGGGACCTTAATATCGTATTTTTTTCCTCTTCTCTCTTCTATCACAGTATTGCAAGCCTGGGAACTACATTTTCCCAAAAATCTTGCTGGAAAGCCAAAGAGAGATACTAGTATGATGCTTGGAAGAAGAGCAGCTGGTGGAATCCTTTCTCCACCTTTGGTGGGGGCAGACAGAGAGGGCCCTTGTGGTGGTGGCAGTCACTTCTTTTGGCTCCATGGCCTACTGTCCTTTGCCAGCTTTGAGGCTGCAAATAGCAACTTCTTCCTGTTTTCTGATTTCTGTGTAGAATTATCTCAGCTCTCTAACAAACCTAACTTAATGCTCTTACAGCACGTCTAACAATTTAGCAATGACACATCTCACTGTCAGGAGCTCTGGTGGTATAGTGCCTAAGGCATTTGACTGTTAACCATAAGGTCAGCAGTTCAATCCCACCAGCCACTGAGAAGGAAGACTGGGCAATCTCCTTCTGTATTGATACTGCCTTGGAAACCCAAGGAGGGGTTGCTATGAGTTGGGACTGACTCTATGGCAGTCAGTTTGTTTGTTTGTTTTTTACATCTCACTGTTGAAACCTGTTGCATTTGGAATAGCTGACTGAGCCCTTACTGAGTCAGAGGTTTTCCCTCTCTCCCTCTTCAGACTGGAGAAGCACCAATCAGCAATCTTTTCTCTTCCTCTTTTCTTCTCTGATCCCAATCCTGGTTGTTCTTAACTCTCCAAAGATAAATGATCCACAACAAAAGATCTCCTTTGTCTAAACTGGAAGAGAGAGAAGGAAAGGACAAAGTGCGAAGAAGTATAGGTAGGGATAGAAGGTGTGGGAAAAAAGCACTAAGAGACCTGAGGAAATAGAATCAACCCTGATTAGCTCTGTCACTTTTGCAACCCTGTTCAATGTTTCTTACTCCCATATCTTATGATTTAGAAGCAGGTGATATGGAGGAAGAAAGGATAGTGTCCTTAATCTATGACTATATTTCTTCCCAGACTCAAAGAGATTGACTCTTTTCATCTCTCTTCAGCTAATTCAGTTTTGCTTGGGACAGTAGAGTGGTAAGGACACATTACTTCATTTACCTAACATCTCTAGTCTCATTTACATATATTCATATCATTTTCACATATGCTCAAATTTAATGTTTCATATTTAAGAAAAAAAGAGCTTGAGAAAGATCAAGAACTATCTTGGATTTGCATAGCTAATGAAAGTAGACTTAAGATTTGAGCCAGACTCCTAGTCCAGGCTTTTTTCTTTCATCCCAGAGCTGATTTCTGAGTGGGAAGATCTCTGGATTTGGAGTCAGGAAGAGGAATTCAGGGCCAATAGTCAAGTGGAAGGAATTCTAGTGTATTTTCTGACATTTTATGCCTCTAAAGGGTAGCATAAATAACATTCCTGGGTATCTTGGTGTAAGTCCTTTGCCTAGAGAATTAAAATGAAAATTGATCTAAAAAAGGAAAAAGACATTATATTGCATTAATTGTAATTCACAAACCTTGGCTTCAATGTCTACTTAAGTCTAGTCATGTGTCATTCACAAGTATTTAATCTTCAAAACCCTTCTTGGAGAAAAGATGGCTAGAAAAACTGAAGGAATGATGAGAAACAGAGGCTGGAGGTTCAGTCCTGAGTAAACTTAAAAACACTTATGAATATGGTTTTATGTGTTTACTAAATTAAAACAATTAGGACAGAAGACTGAATAAAAAAGGAATAACAATATTTCCTCACACATCTTAATTTAGTGATAATGGTTACTGTGCAATTAAATTCCTCCTACTCTTCCTTGTTTAATAAAAACTTGGGATTTCAGTAAGATAAATTCATTTAGCATTACTGCAAATAATAAGAAACTCAGGTTCTTTAAAAACATAGTTTATTCTTTTGTTAAGTTGTCCAAAGACTTTATTTTGTGACAGAGTTGATTCCTATTTCCTAGTACCACCTTGACCTCAGAGATGAAAGTATATTCAGTGCTTGAGATGGAAAGAACTTTGGAGACCCTGTTAAACTATTTATTATAGCTACATAATTAGATGTCAAATGACATTTTTCCTTAAAAAAAAAAAGACAAACACAAATACCTAAAATGCATCAAGTATCTTACTATGTACCAGGCACAGTTTTAAGCGCTTTACCTGGATTTCATTTAGCACCCTTTGAAGTAGATGCAGTCAATATTTCTATTTTGCAAATGAGGAAATAGGCACAAAAAGATTGTGATTTACGTGAAGTCACACATCCAGTAAGGGCGTAACACAGGATTCCCCTCTCAGGTGGGTACTTTCACGTGAGAACTCTTAACCATTGCCTATATGACCTAATATCCTTGGATGGTACAAACAGTTAATGCCCTTGGCTTCTAACCAGAAGGTTATTTAGGTACAAGTCCACCCAGAAGTGCCTCTGAAGAAAGGCCGATGATTTAGTACTGAAAAATCAGTCATTGAAAACTGTATGGGACGCAGTTCACTGACACATAAAGAATTACCATGAGCCAGGATCAACTTGCTGGCAGCTAGTTTATGCTGCCTAAAAACTGCCCAAGAGGACTTCATATGAACCTCTTACCCTCAGCTCTCTTCATCCTCTCCTGACAGAATAGGAAGATGATCTAGGTCTGACTGGACTCTCTTAGCTGTCTTTATTTTAAGATTTCATTGCAAAAATTTTGCTTTGATCCTCTGTTCATTCCCAACTCTTATTTTCTCTGTCTTGCTTTCACTCTTTTAACTCTCTTAAACAACTGACTCCTGGGTCATAAAAACTACATGTGGAATTCCACTTTATGGAAAGTCTTCGAGGTAAAACATCTGCTTTTAAAAATTTGATAGGCATTCAAAATCCAGGAGGGATTACTCTATCCATAATCTTGTCTCACTCAGACCTATCTTCAAGAGAGTGCTTATCCTCAAAATAACTTAATTTTTAAATAGATGAAAATGACTTTCTTATAATTCTAAAAATAATACAATTATTTACAGAAATTCTGCAATGCAGAAAGGTATAGTATGTTAAAATCACCCCATATTCCTATCCCTAATAGATAACCACTATTAGCATATGCTAATGGAGTCACAGGAGGTACTAAAGATGACTGACAGGAAGCCTCCCTTGAATGCACATTTCCAGTGTCTGGGAAACTATCTTACCAGGTCACTCATAGTCTATTTGATACTTGCGGTTGTTAGACTTTTCACTTTGGAAGATGCATGGAAACACTTGACATGCCTGCTTCCATCTTCCTTCCTGTATATTGACAAACATCACTAATTGATCATGGGGCTTTATACCTGCACCTCTAGGCAGTCATCACCAGTCTTCGGAGATAGCACACAAAAGGAAACATCTTTGCCAACCTTGATTCTGATGGTTGAGCTGTTGGTCTGTTTTGAAAACTTGTTTTAAATTTCCTGCTGACATCTACGAGTTCTGGGATCTTTACCAAAGATGTGCAGTGGGCTTTGTATATTTTTATAGAAACAGAGGAGTGACTTTGAAGGATTTTGTTCTTGTTGTTTTTTAATAGCAAGACTGATCACCTTGATTTTTATCTTTCTTTGACTTTTTAGAACATTGCAAATTAACAAATAATAGGATACTTTGGTAAGATAGAGAACTATGGTGGTGTGGTGCCTAAGGCATCTGACTGCTAACCAGAAGGCTGGCAGTTCAAACCCACCAGCCACTCCTCGGAAGGAAGTTTGGACAATCTACTTCTGTAGTGATACCACCTCAGAAACCCAAGGAGGGGTCTCTGTGAGTTGGACCTGACTCGACGGCAGTGGGTTTAGTTTTTGGTAAGATAAAGGCTGCTTCACGCTTAGCTATGATTTTTTCAGTGCTTACTGAATGTATGTGTCTATCAGATTTGCTTTAGTTCTATAGTGGGGGAAAGCTGGACTTTATTCTTGTTCCCCAACCCCCCTCTTGAAAAACAAACCAGCTACTGTTGAGTGGATTCCAGCTCATGGTGATCTCATATGTATCAGAGTAGATCTGTGTTCCATAGAGTTTTTCTTTTTTAAAGAATTTTACTTTGTTCTTGAGAACATATACAAGCACAAAGCAGAACACACACTACTTCAGTAGTTCCTACCTGTACAATTCAGTGATAACCGTTACATTCTTGCAGTTGTAAAAACATTCCATTCCTCCTTTTCTGAGTTGTTGCTTCTCATTAACAGAAATTTAGTGCTCCCTAAGTTTCCTATCTAATCTTCCGAGTTGCTGTTAACAATTTGATCCTTTATATTCTTAAATGAGCATAGTGCTCAAGGCAGGCATTCTTCACTAGTTAAGCTAAACTATTACTTGGTTTTAAGAAGACTTCAGATGATATTTTTGGTTTAAGGTTTAAAGATTATTTCAGGGCAGTAGTTTCAGGGATTCATTCAGCCTCCATGGTTCCAGGAATCGTGGAATCCATAAGAATTTGAAATAGTGTTAAGTATTTTCCCTCTTTTGATCAGGATTCTATGGCACCATCCAGTTCTTTTGGTCTCAAGGCAAAGAAGGCAGTTGTTCACCAAGGGAATTAACCATATATTCTTTATTTTACTCCTATTCTTGACTCTCCTTTTTCCTCTGTTGCTTCAAGTGGATAGATACCAATTGTGGTGCCTTGAATAGCCACTTGAAGACTTTTACAACCCCAGGAAACTAGAGTCTTAAACAAACTAGGAAATAGAACAGAATCACTAAACATGTTTTTAGGCTAGTTAACTGGGATGTCTCATGAATCCATGACTCTAAACCTCCAAATCAAGAAACCAAGTCTCATGAGATACACAGTTGTACGTAAGCAGCCTCAGCAGGTATTATTATTATTTTTTTAATCCATCACAAAACTTTTGCCAAATCAACTTTTTGCAGGCATACAACTTAATGAAAACAATCACAGTAACAGCTGTGCACTTCTACACTTAACATGATATGTAAGTCCCTATCAACCCCCACCCCCTTTTTCCTCCTCCTTCCTGCCTCTGGTAATCACTATTGAACTTTGTTCTTCATGCATTTGCCTTTTCTTATATTTTTATGTAAGTGAAGTCATACAGTAATTGTCCTTTTGTGATTGACTTACTCATTCTGCATAATGCCTTTCAGCTTCATCCATATTATAGATTGTATCAAAACTTAATTTCTCCTACTAGCTGAGTAGTATTCCATTGTATGTATGTACCACATTTTGTTTATCCATTTGTCTGTTTATGGACACTTAGGGAGTTACCACCTTCTGGCTATTGTGAATAGTGCTACAAGGAACCACAGGTGTACAGGTCTCTGAGTCTATGCTTGTGAGTCATTTTCTAGATCATATGGTGGTTCTGTTTTTAGTTGCAAGAGGAACTGACAAAATGTTTTCCACAACAGCTATACCATTTCACATTCCCACTAGCAATGAATAAGATTCTAATTGGCCAATATCATCATTTGTTTTGTTTTTCTTTCTTTCTTTTTAAATCTTAGCCATCCTAGTGAGAATGAAATGGTATGGTATCTTACCATGATTGTGGTGTGCCTCTGTGATGGCTAATGACACTCAGCATGTTTTCATGTGTTTGGTGGCCATTTGAATGTCTTCCTTGGTGAAATGTCTATTCAAGTCCTTTGCCCTTTTTATGATTGGGTTATTTGTCTTTTCTATTGTTAAGTTATCAAAGTTACACATATTTTGGCTGTTATTCTTTTTTTTTTTT